>NW_027331939.1:6017772-6390272 GCF_048418815.1 Hemitrygon akajei | reverse complement strand
GAAATTTTATACAGATACGTTATAAGATATATAAGAGGTACACACTTACATAGGTAATTTTAACAGCTTAATACGCACTTTTTCCCTGAATCAAAGAACTGAACACTGAGGTTGTCTACAAGAAGGGTCAGAACAGACTCTATTTCCTGAGGAGACTGAGGTCCTTTAACATCTGCCGGACGATGCTGAGGATGTTCTACGAGGCTGTGGTGGCCAGTGCTATCATGTTTGCTGTTGTCTGCTGGGGCAGCAGGCTGAGCGTAGCAGACACCAGCAGAATCAACAAACTCATTCGTAAGGACAGTGATGTTGTGGGGGTGGAACTGGACTCTCTGACAGTGGTGTCTGAAAAGAGGATGCTGTCCAAGTTGCATGACATCTTGGACAATGACTCCCATCCACTCCATAATGTACTGGTTAGGCACAGGAGTACATTCAGCTAGAGACCCATTCCATCGAGAAGTAACACTGAGCGTCATAGGAAGTCATTCCTATCTGTGGCCATCAAAGTTTACAGCTCCACTCTCGGAGTGTCAGACACCCTGAGCCAATAGGCTGGTCCTGGACTTTATTTCCACTTGGCGTGATTAACTTATTATTATTAAATTATTATTTAATTATTTATGATTTTATATTGCTATATTTCTTCGTTATTCTTAGTTGGTGCGGCTGTAACGAAACCCAATTTCCATCGGTATCAATAAAGTATGTCTGTCTGTCTGTCTGTCAATCAAATTCTTTCTGAAATACAACTTCGAAAATCACCTGGTGACTCTAATATCAACCGGTGTTGATGCAATATTTTCTGTTTTTCTCTGTCTGGTACAGCAGCGGATAATGTCTGTAATGCTGGGGTCATTGGTTTGCATTTCGCGCCTCATACTCGCCAAAATCTGTGTTAGCGACTGACTCCGGTAACAGTGCAAACAGTGAGGGTTTACGCCAGAAATCATTCATGTTAATGTATCATATTCAGAAAAACAAAGTCACCGGAGCAAAGTAACAGTGAATCACATGAAAGGTGCGTCATCACAGGGAAGTAACACGGCAGAGACTCCACTCGCAATGTGAGAGTGGAATCAGCGCTGATGAGGTGGACACGGAGTAGTTTGACAACATCGCATCTGGTGTTGCGATCCCAGCATCGGCCGTCTCTTGTGGCTTCAAGACTGGTGTTGCGTTCAGTTCAATGAAATAAGGCTTGTTATTTCCCCAGTGGCATTAGGGTTTGCTAAATCAGAGAAATAATTGCTAATTAGCAGTAATCAGCACCTGTCAATGTACAAATTGTTATCATTGCTGGTAACCGATTAGTCTATAAAAGAATGTCATTCTGTGCTTCAGCTACATTGAGGACGGAAACATCCAGACGCGGTGGACTCTCAACAACGTGTGATCCGTGAAGAGTTTTAACCAGTAGGCACGAAAGAAATTTGCTCTCTGGACTTTGTTATAACTGCTTGAGTTCATTTACTGGCTATTTACAACTTTTATGACATTTAGAAATTGGGAACATTCCAAACAGAACTGTAAATACTAACAGCCTTGAATTAACAATGCTTGAAGAGAGTGCTATTTATTACACAGTGATTGTAATTGTCGGCATCCCGGGTAAGTGCCTTTCGATTACTTATACTGAAACAGAGACCTCCCGCCGCTCTCAGCTACAGCTGATGTGATTTTAATCGGAGTTTATTAAACATCCCAAATATGCCTTCTCGTTCCTCTCAATCTCCTGCCCTGTTAATATTTTAACCTGGTTCATGCAGAATTGTCACTGGAACTGCCTGTAGTCTTCTCAGCTGTGACGTGAGAACTCGACCTGCACGGACGTAACACACACAATCCATGTCTATCGAAACCTCCCGTCATGAGCGGACCGCATTCCTGCCAACCCAGTCACGTGAGCAGTAGATTGGTCTTTAAACTCACAGTGAATAACTTTGATTTCAACTTGTGAAATTCTGTTCCCTTTTCCTGTTCGGACTCACGGGAAGTGAGCATCACAGGGAATTCTGATATTATTACCGGCTCTCTAGTTTTCCCAATCTGAGGATTAATGTAACAATCCACAGGATTCTTGGGTCTACAGTCACATAAGATCCAGATAAAGCCGAATATTCTCCATCCCTAAAGGACATTTGTGAAACAAATGAGACTTTACAGCAACTTAGTAGTGTCGTGTGCTTCGTCACTGAGGCCGGCTTGTTAGGGAAGGGTGAAAGAGACTCGTCTAAAGACAGGGATTCCAATGGCGCGGCCGTGCGGTAGGATTCCATTTCACCATAAACGATGCGCCGCCACGGCTGTGATCCAGAGACTCCTGTCGCTCCTCAAACACTCGCGCACGCATCTTCCAGCGGCTGAGCGCCCAGTTGCAAATTTACCAGTTTCCACCAAAAAATTCTCTTCCCTCTTTCTGAAAGGGAAACTAATCTTTTCCCCTTCTATTTTCCCCCTCCCAGCACTGTTCAATTCACAAATTCTGATCTATGTTTCTTTGTGTCAGCACTGTTCCTTCGCAGATGTGCGGGTACGCAGCTGCGCCAGAACTGAAATGGGTCACTCCGTAAATATTTGTTTTTGAAATCATTGTTAACATAATTATGAAATGCCGTGAAATTAACTATATTACTCAATATAATCCATAAATGTGCTAAATACTAAACGTACCACATTTACATTGGAACATTTTTGAGCTTCAGCGTATTTGCGTTGTCATTATTTCAGGTTGCAACACTGTCAAAAATGGTCACAATAAAGACAGAAACCACCAACGCCGTTCAGTCAGAACATTTCACTTTGGCATACTCCCTGTCAGAGGTGACTGCCTGACAGCCTTTACCTGTGTTGTGTTGTGTTTTACCATTGTTTGACATGGATATTACACATATAAAAAAACATTTAAAGTGCCGTGCACTTTCCAAACCGTGTAAAAATGTTCTGGTCAGAGCAATGGTTTGTCCCCGAATCAATAAAAGAAAATAGATAGAAGGTTGCTGGGGTGCGAGATCTTGTTTTCAGAATCTGACCTTGCAATCGAATAATAACTCGGACTTTCGGAAAGAAGCGTAGATGCTCACTTCAATTACACTACCTCTCTCCTTGGAGATACCGCGCTTGTAGTTCTGTGAACAGTTCTGGTCGCCCTGTTATAGGAAGGGCAGATGTCTGCTGAAAGGAGTGCAGACAGTATTTACAAAGATGCTGCCGGAACTCCAGGGCTTGAGTTACAGGGAGAGGTTCGGCCGAGTGGCATTTTATTCCTTGCGGCAGGCATTTCGCGGATGGCTTAATAGAGGTGCATAAAGCTACGATAATGTATTGATACAGTCATTCATCTCCGTGTGGTTGGGTAATCGTGAACAAAAGAGGGTAGACTTAAGATCAGAGGGCAGAAATGTAGCTGGATTCCGAGCGATGTTTTCTCACACAGAAGTTACTCTGATGTTGAACAGCCTGACAAAGGAAATGGGCGATAGAGAGTCATTAACAATATTTAAAATACACCTGGGCAATTTGACAAATGTGAAAGCCTTAGAGAGATGTGATCCAAAAGCGAACGAACGCGAGCAGCTCAGATGGCCGTGCCGGTCGGCATGGAGATATGGGCCGAAGGTAGCGCTTCTGTGACCTATCATTCTTGGACTCTACTCATCGCTGCTGCATCGGTGAACGTGAGGAGACAAAGCAGCAGGTGCTCCTGTAAAGCGCTTTGTGCTGCGGTCAGGCTTTCAAACAAACCGCAAAAACACAGGTATTCTTTACTTCCACTGATAATGTCCAGCAGAGATGAACAACGGATTTTACTTCAAGCGAACAGATCATGGCTGTATTTCCACGCAAAATGTGTTGGATTTTTTTAAAAATTCTTATTTTTGGTCGTTTTGTCTCACTGCAGTTAACCTTGTGGCAATCATCATTCTCTGCCGAGGAAACTGCGGTCTCTCCAAATGCGTCACGCGGTACCTGGTGGCGATGGCTGCGGCGGATCTAATGGTGGTGATTATCGAAGTCCTGTTCTACCAGATGGGTCGAGCATACAGATTTAATTACGGAGTCCTTGACAACGCTCCGTTCTGCCTTGTCCACTACGTCCTGTGTCACGTGGCCGTTGACTGTTCCGTGTGGTTTACTGTCGCTTTCACTTTCGATCGCTTTGTGGTCATTTGCTCGCCTACTTTTAAAGCAAAATACTGCACCCCCAGAATTGCGGGTATGTTGATGGGCACACTATCTCTCGGTTTCTTTTTTAAAAACATACCATTTTATTTCATGTATATGGAAAGAATAGCGTTGTTAGTGAGGGGTAATTGGATTTGTTTCAGTAGACCCGTAGTGCCTTTCTCGCCATCGTTTGAGGGGTTTTATTGGGTGGACCGTCTGTTGAATCCGTTACTTCCTTTCTTCCTCATTTTGACCCTCAATGCTCTGACCGTCAGGCAGATACTGGCGGCGAGCAGAGTCCGCAGGGGGCTGAAGGGACGGGGAAATTGCAGGAAACAGCGAGATCTGGAGATGGAGAGTCGGAGACAATCCATCATTCTGCTCTTCAGCCTGTCGGCGAGTTTCCTTCTCTGTTGGGCAACAACCACTCTGGTCTTCATTCTCATGCGATGCCTCTACACCGACCTGGAAGTGTCAATCCGGCTTTTTCAGGCACAGTTTTGGGGTTCTGTGATTCAGAATTTCAGCAGCTGCACAAATACATTTATCTACGGTGTGACCCAGACAAAATTCAGAGAGCAGGTCAAAGTTCTTCTGCTTTCCCCAGCTGTGTTAGTTTTGAAATGTTTTAGAAGCCTGTACCGCTCAGTTGAAAGGGTCAAATAATTAATCAATTCCGAAATATAATCAGACCCGGTCTACAAGCATACTGATGAACTGAACTCCCTGAAAAGGTTACTTCTCCCAGCTGTTCCGTCTTTCCGTTATTTCAGAAGAAAAACATTTATTTTTCTATTATATATTAGATTGCTCGGGTAATTTCTCTTCTGTAAAATGTATTTTACCTTGCACATTAAATCACCCTAACATCCGGTATTACAAACACACAAATCCATTGTGGAAGTGCCCATTATCTAAACCTTTGGAGTGACCTGGCCGAGTCTGCCAATCCCTACATCCATTCTTTTTCTCTCATGTTTGGAGATTTCCCTTCAGTTAAATTTCTGCTTTGCCGACTATATTAGCCCGTTGCTGGGAGACTTATTGTCTCTATTTTTCTGTCTGGCTGAAGCTATCTAGTTTCAGCAAACGCCGGAACCCCAGTGCACGGATCAGATATGATTTTGCTCGGCCCTACTTGTCTATAATTTGACACCACGTCGGTACACATTTCATTTTGGCCTGACGGTATTTTCATACAATAAATACAAGTTGACCGTGCTATAGCAGGTTTTCAACTCTGGCCCTTTACAGTAATGATGTCCAACATCAGAATATTAGAAGCAAATTAAAGGACTTTACGTTTTATACATTCCACATCTATCTTCACCATTCCCACACTGAGTTCGAGCCATTATTATGGCGGTCACTCCATGTAATCTCCATGTTGCTGGTGTCACGGCATGATAATGCAGCAGTTTGCGAAATGCTTCACAGCGCCAGTGACTTCCTGTTTCGTACATTCCGGTTGTTCACTCATTTTCGCAGAATGCTGTGCGGTGATGTAACTGAACTGTGAGCTGTTTGCTGCGTCCGGTGTGGCAAGGTGCCGGGTTGTAAGCAATCACTGGGAATTGATATCTCTGGGACTGTACTCGCTGGAGTTCAGCAGAACGAGCGGGGATTTGATTGAAACCTTTGGAATGCTGCAATGCCCTGACACAGTAGATATGGAGAGGAGCTTTTCAACAGTGGGGAGCCTGCGAACGGTCAGCACGGCTTCAGATTGAGGGTCCTTCATTTGGAACACAGATGAGGATTTAATTTTTCATTTCGCCAGGGAGCGGAATTCATTGGCACAGCCTGCTCTCCAGGTCATGTCATTAGGTACATTTAAGCCGGAGATTTGTAGCTTCTTGGTTAATCAGGGCGTCAAAAGTTTTCGGAATATGGCAGGAGAATAGGTTTGATAAGGATAACAAATCACTCAAAATGGAATAGCGGAGCAGAATGGATTGACGGAATGGCTTAATTCTTATTCGAGGGTTTGAATGGTCTGTTCTGTTTCAACGACAAACCACGTGTTTGTTAAGTCCTCCACACCTGTTCTTAGAGTTTAAACTGTAAATCCAAAATCAAAACAGGTGATTTATACCTGATGATTCTGCGGGACCGAATGCATAATTAATAATTCTCCATTTTTTAACCAAGATTCCGTTAACAAGCTAATTCAATATTCCTGTGTGATTCTGTGTGACGTGAACTTCATCATTCATTTTTCAAAGCTCGATGTTTCCCTGTCGATAATTAGATTGCCATAACGAGTTGATGCCGCGCATTTACAGGAACTGCGGCTCCACAGAATCAAAGTCAAACCAGAAGATGTCGCTGTTTCTCCGGACTGGTGAAAGATTTACACTGAACTTCCTCAGATGTCAGTAGCAAGAGCATTTTGTTTTTCATAAACATGAACGAGGAGCGGAAGAACTTTAGGGGATCATAACCGTGATATACAGGAAAGCTAAAGGAATATCGGAAAATATGTCAGATTAAATTAAATACTGAAGATTGTGACTCCCAATAATAAAACACGCCTTGTGCACAACATTCTTACACTTACTCCACGTGTCTCCCAGTACCTACTGGGACTGAGTTTCGGCATCTCTTAGTTTCCACAGACACCACAACTCCGCCTTTAGCCCCTTCCTGTCACCCAGCGCCTTCCGTACCTATTGACCCCCCCTCTCTCTCCACCACTGACCATTCCCTCACCACGCTGTCTCATTAAACACATCCTTTTTCCACTAGTTCGCAATGACCACACGTCTCCTCAACAGCCACTCCTCCTGAGCCCAAACCTCCCACACGAAAACCCACTGAGTCAATTCCATCAGCACAGGCCCGTCGCATTGAAATCACCGACACCCCCACACGTTTTACACACACTGCAAGACCAGACACCGCCTCCCTGAGCCCTCCTTCTGAACCCGCCCTTTCGCGATCGACACATGGCAATGACTGATCCTTCCCATCAGCTTTTCCCAGTGGTCTCATCAGATCCCTACAAGATGCACCCCTGTGGCCGCGCCGCCCTATTAATCTCTGACTCCGCAATCTCTCAACAGTCCATACATTGAGCAACTCTCGAGCAACGTCTCCACTAACCGCGCACACACATTTCGATAGATTTCCCTTTAATCCTCACGCGGTTCAACCATCCTCACTGACTCCAACTCTACACCAGCCTCCACGGCCTCCAAGGCTTTCAGCAGCATTCACGGCCTCCACCTCCCCACCAGTCACCACGGCCCCCACCACAACACCAGCGTCCACGGCCTCTAACTCTCAGCCAGCCTCCATAGCCCGCACCTCCGCACCAGCTTCCTCTGACCGAGAGCATTAGCAACAGCTCCTTTGAGCCCATTACCTCCGCACCAGAACACAGTCTCTGTTCCTACCTGCGATTACCCACTGACCCCACTCATTCCCGAAGTTCCCAATGACCCCACACCGCTCCAACAACCTCGACTGGTTATCCCCTCCCGGTAGATTATCTCTGACAGCATATTTTCTCCACGCTCCAAAGATCCGCTGATCCGCCCAGCAGTTCCCACTGACCCCACATCGCTCCACGGCCCCAATGGTCATAACCCTCACTACATGGGTTTCCACTGATTCCTACCTCCTCATTTTCCAAAGGCCACATGTCGCCCATATTCTCGCTGACTCCACTCCTCCCCATCAACTCACACTGCGACTATTCCTCCCCAGCAGACTCCACGGCTCCCAGGCATTTGACACTGACCACAGGCCTCTATTGAACCCTCAGCCAACCCATATCTCACCCGTCAGACCCTGAGGCCGTCCTCATACACCCCTTCCCCCAGAAGCACCGCGACTGCATCTCCGCTCCCGCACCGGCTTGACCAGCAAAACAAGATCCGTGTATCTAATCTTGATTCTACGGGCCCATAACTGCACATCAGCCACTCCCACAGCACCCATCTGACTCCTCACGCTCAGCAGACGCCCATTGTTCAACTACCACAGAACCCCACCACCCACCAGAAACATCCACACGAACAGCAACCCAGAGCACACCCGCACCCCCAGTAATCTAACTGACCGCAGACTGCTCCCTCGGGATCCAGTATCTGTGAATCCTCGGGAGGATGCCTTTCGGCATTTTGAACCCGTGATGCTTCGCGCGTCGTTCTGCAGTTTCCCCTCGGCAGGAAAAGTCAACGTTGATTGCATCAGCACAAGTCAGGTTTAGCAGAGCGATAAGGGCGAGAATCATCTGATACCGAATGGGGAAAGGAGAGAAAGAGGGAGGGGGCATTCTTTGGAAAGCCAGTATTCATGTCCACCTCGGAAATAACCCAGAGAACAGTATAGAAGGTGGTCACTCGCCCGATTCAATATAACGTTGAGACTTTATAAATCACTGTTAGGGCTGCACTTTGAGTGTTGTGAGCAGATTTGAGACTCTCCGATTAGAAAGGATGTGCTGAAACTAGAGAGTGCTCAGTCCTGCTTTACGAAAATGATTTCCGGATGTAACGGCTTGTCGTATGAAGAGGGTTTGTTGGCTCTGGCCCGGAATTCACCGGAAAACAGAAAAATGAGGTGTGACGTTATAGGAAATATCGAATGGTGAAAGATCTTGACAGAATAGATGTGGGATGGATAATTTTTTATGGTGAGAGAGTCTAGGACCAGAGGACGCTGCCTCAGAATACAGGAACGTCCTTGTAGAACGGCGAACAGAACTAATTTCGTCAGCCAGAAAGGGCTGAATCCTGTAATTCCTTGCCACGGGCAACTGCAGAGTCCAAGTCTTTATGTATATTTAAGACGGAAAGTGATAGATTCTTTATTCTGCAGGTCATGGAGAGAAAAAAAAGAACAAGACATTTTGGCTGAAAGGAAAATTGGATCAGCCATGATTAAATGGCGGAGCAGACTCGATAGACCAACTTGACTAATTCTGCTCCTATTCTTAATGTCCTTATGGCCTTAACTGCTTTGCGCTGATTATCATATGAGCCGTCTCGTTAACTTTGCTTCCTGTATCGTTTCGATATCTACACATGAATCGCCCGTCATCTGTGTGTGCAGTTACATTTGAAGACACCTGGTGACCCCATCTCTACCACAGGAGCGGGCAGCGCCTTCCAATCACAACCACGTATTGTTTGTACAACACCGCGTGTGTAGCCCAGGTGGTATCCTGGTAAATCTGCTCTTCACCCCCTTTAACGTTTGCACCGTCTCCCTAAGCTCAACATTTCAAGTGTGGTCTGACCTGTGCGTTACAGATCTGCAACATTTTCTCACCATGTTTGAGCTCGATTCCAGACAAATGAAGGCCAGCGCGCCTTCCTGACATTGCTCCCGACTTGTTCACAGTTCACAGCACATTTACCATCAAAGTATGTATACAGTAGACAGCCTTGAGGTTCGTCTTGTTGCAGGCGGCCACAAAGCAACGAACCCGCTTAAAGAAAACAAAAACACACATAATTCAGGACTAAGGAAAACCCCGAGGAGTTCCACAAGTATGTGAGAGCAAGAGGATAAGATGTGAGCGAATAGGACCAATCAAGTGTGAGAATGGAAAAGTGTTTATGGAACCCGAGGAAATAACGGAGGGACTTAAAGAATAATTTGCTTCAGTATTCACTACAGAAAAGGATCTTGGCCATTGTAGGGATGTCTTGCAGTGGACTGAAAAGCTTGAGAATGTGCCGGAGATTATGGAAAGCATCCAGTTGGATAAGTTCCCGGGACCGGACGGGATGTACCCCGGGCTACTGTGGGAGGCGAGGGAGGAGATTGCTGAGCCTCTGGCAATGATCTTTGCATCATCAATGAGGACGGGAGAGGTTCCGGAGGACTGGAGCGTTGCGGATCTTGTTCTCTTATTCAAGAAAGGGAGTAGGGATAGCCCAGGAGACTATAGGCCAGTGGGTTTTACTTCAGTGGTTGGTAGGTTGATGGAGAATATCCTAAGAGGCAGAATTTATGAACATTTGTAGAGGCATAATATGATTCGGAATAATCAGCATTGCATTGTCAAAGGCAGTTCGTGCCTTACGAGCCTGATTGAATTTTTGAGGATGTGACTAAGCATATTGATGAAGCTAGAGCCATAGGTGTAGTGTATATGGATTTTAGCAAGGCATTTGATAAGGAACACCATGCAAGGCCTATCGAGAAAGTAAGGAGGCATGGGATCCAAGGGGACATTGCTTTGCGGATCCAGATCTGGCTTCCCCACAGAAGGCAAAAATAGATTGTAGACGGGTCATATTCTGTATGGAAGCCGGTGCCCAGTGGTGTGCCTCAGGGATCTGTTCTGGGACCCCTATTCTTTGTGGGTTTTTTAATAAATGACCTGGATGAGGATGTAGAGGGATAACTTAGAGAATTTGCTGATGACACAAAGGTTGGGGGTATTGTGGATATTGTGGTGGGCTGACAGAATTTACAACGGGACACTGATAGGATGCATTTTGGTTGGTCGAATATGATGGCAGAATATAGTATTAATGGTAAGACTCTTGGCAGTTTGGAGGATCAGAGGGATCTTGGGGTCCGGCTCCATAGGACACTCAAAGCTGCTACGCAGGTTGACTCTGTGGTTAAGATGGCCTATGGTGCATTGGCTTTCATCAATCGTGAGGTTGAGTTTAAGAGCGAGTGGTCATGGTGCTGCTACACAATGTGGTGATAATAGTTTCTAAATTGAATTTTACTAATGCGTGTCCTTATTTGGCGATCCTGTATTAATTTCTACCAGGACGCTGCGGAGGTAATCCCAAATACGCAGGAATTTAATGTTAAAGCAGGAGATGAAGACATCTGTTTACGGAGTTGAATCTATAAATGACAGAAAATATCATGCCGGTATTTACACCAGAGTCAAACGTATTGGTGTTTGCGCTCGTAACCGACAGGACAGTGAATGGCAGAATTATCAGCCCATTATATTCCTATAGCCAATTGAACTTCACAGTATTTCAGCATCTCACTGTCCCTCAGGTGGATTCAACAGCGGTTTCGATGGTTACCTTAACGTTTCAAAATCCACGGCACGAGCAGGAAATTTTATTCATATACATTACAAGATGTACAAGAGGTGCTTCAACATACACAGACACATATACATACGCACTCCCACATACCACATCCCACATATGCACACTCGAACAAACAAATAAACGCGCGCGCACGCACACACACACACACACTCAAATACACATAACACACACACACACACTCAAATACGCATAACACGCACACACACACACATACACACACAGATACACATAGCACCATCCAGAGACAGAGAAGCAGTTTCAGTGACAGGTTACTATCGATGCAATGCTCCTCAGACAGGATGAAGAGGTCAATACTCCCCAATGCCATTAGGCTTTACAATTCTACCGCCAGGACTTAAGAACTTTTTAAAAGCTATTATTAATGCTTTTTGAGATGGTGATTTAGATGCATATCATATTTTTTTACTGAGTTAAGTATTTTATGTAATTAGTTTTGCTACAACAAGTGTATGGGACATTGGAAAAAAAGTTGAATTTCCCCATGGGGATGAATAAAGTATCTATCTATCTATCTATCTATCTATCTATCTATCTATCTATCTATCTATCTATCTATCTATCTATCTATCTATCTATCTATCTATCTAGATACTACAGATATGGAGAAGATAGTTTAAGAGATGCAGGGATCCGTGGACAGTTCTGGACCTCAAGGTATGGAAAATAAGTATGATACAGGGGAGGCTGATCTAAATGACGGAAACATCGATGTCGTCCAGAGCTGATGGAGAACTGGACAGAGTGTCTGTGTACACAGCGGGGATGTTTTATATCTGGTGGCACATAGTGGGGTGGGGTGGGGTGGGTTTGTTGCCTGAGCGGTGATGCCAGTTTCTCAGTAGTTTATCAGTCAGCCGCATGCTGCAATGTGGAACATTGGATTATTTCAAATGTGAAACCTGAGCTTCCCTCACATTCCTTCTCACAAACTCTCTCAGTTCCACACTGAACAAGGCTGTCACGGTATAATCAATAAAACATGGATCAATAAAACATCAATAAAATACAGACCAATCTGAAGATCACACAAGAAAATCAAAATGAATATTACATTATTTATGAGCGGGACATCACTGGAACAAACTCACACAGTTGTGCACATTGAGGGACGGATAAAAGAATCGGCAAACTCTTAAGAGAGCAGAGATACTCGGTGACTGTAGCAATTTAGAATTGTTGAGGGACATCAATTGATATACATGCTGCTGGAATATGAAACATTCTGGCTCTGTTTGTTTTATATCTATCAATTCATTAATTTACTTACGCACTTATATATTTAAATTACAGCACTTATCTAAAGTGTTTATTTTCAATCAACATTGAAGAAGTTGCATTGCCAAGCCATAGACAATTACAGACCAGGTGCTGTTCTATTTGGCCGTATCTGTTTGAGTAAGAAATAGCATGCAGAATGATGCCGTGCCGAATGGTCTGTTTGCCGCATGACTCTATTATCCTGAATGTACTGCGCCGAACAACCGATATTATTCATTGATGATCTCTCTATCTCACAATTATAGCATAAACCAACCGTAGGAGACTCTTGTTCCAAAAATAGCTCGGGGAAGACAGCAACTAATTTAAGATCAGTTACTAGATTTGAGAATTAAGAGAAAAAATACACCCGCTCCCACTGAATCAGTGGCTTCCGGCTTAAGGGCTGAGAGGACGCATTTAACGCTCGATCAGAGACTGACAGACACAGAATGAAACCCACACTCTCACACTGTAGCAGAGACTGACAGATACGGAATGAAATCCACATTATCACACCGTAACAGAGACTGACAGATACAGAATGAAATCCACACTCTCACACTGCAGCAGAGACCGACAGATACAGAATGAAACCCACACTCCCACACTGTAGCAGAGACTGACAGATACAGAATGAAACCCACACTCTCACACTGTAGCAGAGACTGACAGATACAGAATGAAACCCACACTCTCACACTGTAGCAGAGACTGATAGATACAGAATGGAACCCACACACCCACACTGTAGCAGAGACTGACAGATACAGAATGAAACCCACACTCTCACACTGTAGCAGAGACTGATAGATACAGAATGGAACCCACACTCCCACACTGTAGCAGAGACTGACAGATACAGAATGAAACCCACACTCCCACACTGTAGCAGAGACTGACAGATACAGAATGAAACCCACACTCTCACATTAGCAGTGACTGGCAGATACAGAATGAACCCCACAGTTTCACACTGTAGCAGCGACTGACAGATACAGAATGAAATCCACACTTTCACACTGCAGCAGAGTCCGACAGATACGGAATGAAATCCACATTCTCACACTGTAACAGATACTGACAGATACAGAATGAAATCCACACTCTCACACTGCAGCAGAGACCGACAGATACAGAATGAAACCCACACTCCCACACTGTAGCAGAGACTGACAGATACAGAATGAAACCCACACTCTCACACTGTAGCAGAGACCGACAGACACAGAATGAAACCCACACTCCCACACTGTAGCAGAGACTGACAGATACAGAATGAAACCCACACTCTCACACTGTAGCAGAGACTGACAGACACAGAATGAAACCCACACTCACACACTGTAGCAGAGACTGACAGATACAGAATGAAACCCACACTCTCACACTGTAGCAGAGACTGACAGATACAGAATGGAACCCACACTCCCACACTGTAGCAGAGACTGACAGATACAGAATGAAACCCACACTCTCACACTGTAGCAGAGACTGATAGATACAGAATGGAACACACACTCCCACACTGTAGCAGAGACTGACAGATACAGAATGAAACCCACACTCCCACACTGTAGCAGAGACTGACAGATACAGAATGAAACCCACACTCTCACACTGTAGCAGAGACTGATAGATACAGAATGAATCCCACACTCTCACACTGTAACAGAGACTTACAAATAGAGAATGAAAACTACACTCTCACACTGTAACAGAGACTAACAGATACAGTATGAAACCCACACTCTCACACTGTAACAGAGCCTGACAGATACAGAATGAAACCCACACTCTCACACTGTAGCAGAGACTGATAGATACAGAATGGAACCCACACGCCCACACTGTAGCAGAGACTGACAGTTACAGAATGAAACCCACACTCTCACACTGTAGCAGAGACTGACAGATACAGAATGAAACCCACACTCCCACACTGTAGCAGAGACTGACAGATACAGAATGAAACCCAAACTCTCACACTGTAGCAGAGACTGATAGATACAGAATGAAAACTACACTCTCACAATGTAACAGAGACTAACAGATACAGTATGAAACCCACACTCTCACACTGTAACAGAGACTGGCAAGACACAGAATGAAACCCACACTCTCACACTGCAGCAGAGACCGACAGATACAGAATGAAACCTACTCTCTCACATTAGCAGAGACTGGCAGATACAGAATGAACCCCACAGTCTCACACTGTAGCAGCAACTGACAGATACAGAATGAAACCCACACTCTCACACTGTAACAGAGACTGACAGATACAGAATGAAACCCACACTCTCACACTGCAGCAGAGACTGACAGATACGGAATGAAATCCACATTCTCACACTGTAACAGAGACTGACAGGTACAGAATGAAATCCACACTCCCACACTGCAGCAGAGACCGACAGATACAGAATGAAACCCACACTCCCACACTGTAGCAGAGACTGACAGATACAGAATGAAACCCACACTCTCACACTGTAGCAGAGACTGACAGACACAGAATGAAACCCACACTCCCACACTGTAGCAGAGACTGACAGATACAGAATGAAACCCATACTCTCACACTGTAGCAGAGACTGATAGATACAGAATGGAACCCACACTCCCACACTGTAGCAGAGACTGACAGATACAGAATGAAACCCACACTCCCACACTGTAGCAGAGACTGACAGATGCAGAATGAATCCCACACTCTCACACTGTAGCAGAGACTGATAGATACAGAATGAATCCCACACTCTCACACTGTAACGGAGACTTACAAATAGAGAATGAAAACTACACTCTCACACTGTAACAGAGACTAACTGATACAGTATGAAACCCACACTCTCACACTGTAGCAGAGACTGACAGATACAGAATGAAACCCACACTCTCACACTGTAGCAGAGACTGATAGATACAGAATGAATCCCACACTCTCACTCTGTAACAGAGACTGACAGATACAGAATGAAACCCACACTCCCACACTGTAACAGAGACTAACAGATACAGCATGAAACCCACACTCTCACACTGTGACAGAGACTGGCAGACACAGAATGAAACCCACACTCTCACACTGCAGCAGAGACCGACAGATACGGAATGAAACCTACTCTCTCACACTGTAACAGAGACTGACAGATACAGAATGAATCCGACACTCTCACACTGTAACAGAGACTGACAGATACAGAATGAAACCCACACTCTCACACTGCAGCAGAGACCGACAGATACAGAATGAAACCTACTCTCTCACATTAGCAGAGACTGGCAGATACAGAATGAACCCCACACTCTCACACTGTAGCAGCGACTGACAGATACAGAATGAAACCCACACTCTCACACTGTAACAGAGACTGACAGATACAGAATGAATCCCACACTCTCACACTGTAACAGAGACTGACAGATACAGAATGAAACCCACACTCTCACACTGCAGCAGAGACCGACAGATACAGAATGAAACCTACTCTCTCACATTAGCAGAGACTGGCAGATACAGAATGAACCCCACACTCTCACACTGTAGCAGCGACTGACAGATACAGAATGAAACCCACGCTCTCACACTGTAGCAGAGACTGACAGATACAGAATGAAACCCAGACTCTCACACTGTAGCAGAGACTGAGAAATACAAAATGAAACCCCACAGTCTCACACTGTGGCGGAGACTGTCAGATACAGAATGTACCCCACACTTTTGCCCGAGAGGAGAAACTGGTATATACAGTATGAAATGCACAGAGAGTGTGTTTGAGTGTGAGAGAGTGTTTCTGTGTGCACGTGTGTGTATGTGAGTGTGTATGTCATAGATAGTGTATATGTGTATGTGGAAGTTTACATGTCTGTGAGTGCATGTGTGTGTGTGTGTGTGTGTGTGTGTGTGTGTGTGTGTGTGTGTGTGTGTGTGTGTGTGTGTGTGTGTGTGTGTGTGTGTGTGTGTGTGTGTGTATTGTCTGTGTGTGTGTGTGTGTGTGTGTGTTCATAATACTTTCAATATGGCTTTATTTGATGACTTGGCTTTATTTGATAGTCCTGCGAAGGACACTGTAAAGGAAATGCCAAAGACACGGGTATTTTTATGTTAAACCATGAGATCACATCGGAATGGAATCTATACACGTCAGAAAGTATTTTGTTAAATCATGCCGGTATTTACACCATGGAGAAACGTGTTGATGGTTGTGCTCGTAACCCACAGGGCAATGAATGGCAGAATTATCATCTCATTATATTCCTACAGCTAATTGAACGCCACAGTGTTTCAGCATCTAACTGTTCCTCAGGCGGATTCAACAGCGATTCTGTCCGTCACTTTACTGTTCAAAATCCACAGCACGAATAACAAATTTTATGCGTATGCATTTTGTGATATATAAGAGTTGCACACAAACATCCATACACATGCGCACACACAATAAAAACACACACAAACACACCTATACACACATCCACACACACACGCGCGCGCACACACATACACACGCGCGCACAAACACACACACACCCACACACACACACACACGCACGCGCGCGCGCGCACGCACACACACCCACACACACACGCACGCACACACAGACAGACACATATACACATAAAAAAACGCGCGCGCTCATACGCACAAACCCACACCCACACACATACATATAAACATAGGTACACACAGATACTACAGATGTGGAGAAGATAGTTTAAGAGTTGGAGGGAACCGTGAACAGTTCTGGACTTATCGACGGTGTCGAAAATAAATATTATACAGGGAAAGTGATCAAAATGACGTAAACATCGATGCCGTCCAGGTCTGAAGGAGAACTGGACAGTGTGTCTGTGTACACAGCGTGTATGTTTTATATCTGATGGCACATAGTGGGACAGGGTGGAGTGGGTTTGGTGTCTGATGGAGAACTGGACAGTGTGTCTGTGTACACAGCGGGTATGTTTTATATATGATGGCACATAGTGGGACAGGGTGGAGTGGGTTTGGTGTCTGATGGAGAACTGGACAGTGTGTCTGTGTACACAGCGGGTATGTTTATATCTGTCGGCACATAATGGAGCATAATGGCGTGGGTTTAACAGCTGAGCGGTCAAAGTGAAGCTGCTGAATTAAAAAAAAAACAAAGGGAATGACATTAACTGAAAGTCTGCAGAAGTAGACTGACAGTGTCCCTGGATCCACAGCACACTGAGGGGAAACCAGGTCTATTTGTAAATGAAACAATAGATGTGACAGTGAAAATTGTCCAAAATGTTGGAAGCACCGATTCCCGTTTGCTCGTGGAAAGAGAACCAAAGTGAAAGTCTGAAGGAGAACTGGACCGAGTGTCTGTGTACACAACGACTATGTTTTGTATATGGTGACACATAGTCGGACGGGGTGGGATGGGTTTGGTGTCTGATGGGGAACTGGACCGAGTGTCTGTGTACACAACGACTATGTTTTGTATATGGTGACACATAGTCGGACGGGGTGGGATGGGTTTGATGTCTGATGGGGAACTGGACCGAGTGTCTGTGTACACAACGACTATGTTTTGTATATGGTGACACATAGTCGGACGGGGTGGGATGGGTTTGGTGTCTGATGGGGAACTGGACCGAGTGTCTGTGTACACAACGACTATGTTTTGTATATGGTGACACATCGTCGGACGGGGTGGGATGGGTTTGGTTTCTGATGGGGAACTGGACCGAGTGTCTGTGTACACAACGAGTATGTTTTGTATATGGTGACACATAGTCGGACGGGGTGGGATGGTTTTAGTGTCTGATGGGGAACTGGACCGAGTGTCTGTGTACCCAACGAGTATGTTTTGTATATGGTGACACATAGTCGGACGGGGTGGGATGAGTTTGGTGTCTGATGGGGAACTGGACCGAGTGTCTGTGTACACAACGACTATGTTTTGTATATGGTGACACATAGTCGGACGGGGTGGGATGGGTTTGATGTCTGATGGGGAACTGGACCGAGTGTCTGTGTACACAACGACTATGTTTTGTATATGGTGACACATAGTCGGACGGGGTGGGATGGGTTTGGTGTCTGATGGGGAACTGGACCGAGTGTCTGTGTACACAACGACTATGTTTTGTATATGGTGACACATCGTCGGACGGGGTGGGATGGGTTTGGTGTCTGATGGGCAACTGGACCGAGTGTCTGTGTACACAACGAGTATGTTTTGTATATGGTGACACATAGTCGGACGGGGTGGGATGGTTTTAGTGTCTGATGGGGAACTGGACCGAGTGTCTGTGTACACAACGAGTATGTTTTGTATATGGTGACACATCGTCGGACGGGGTGGGATGGGTTTGGTGTCTGATGGGGAACTGGACCGAGTGTCTGTGTACACAACGAGTATGTTTTGTATATGGTGACACATAGTCGGACGGGGTGGGATGAGTTTGGTGTCTGATGGGGAACTGGACCGAGTGTCTGTGTACACAACGACTATGTTTTGTATATGGTGACACATCGTCGGACGGGGTGGGATGGGTTTGGTGTCTGATGGAGAACTGGACCGACTGTCTGTGTACACAACGACTATGTTTTGTATATGGTGACACGTAGTCGGACGGGGTGGGATGGGTTTGATGTCTGAGTAGCCAGAGCGGAACTGCTGAATTAAGAAAAAATGAATGATATTAAATTAAATTAAATTAATATTAAATTAAAGTCCGCAGGAGGAGACTGAGAGGGGTTTTCATGTGTCCCTAGGTCCAGAGCACACTGAGGGGTAACCGGATTTCTTTGTAGATGAAACAGCAGGCATAACAGGGAAAATTGCTGAAAATGCTGGAAACATCGATTCCGGAATGCTTGTGGAAAGAGAACCACAGTGAAAGTTTCAGGTTGGAAAATGGGAACAGTTGGAATCTCTGTCAATACAACTGTGGAATGTTGTAAATGAAGCTGATTGCTCACTTACTGGTCTCATTGCACATTTTGCTCGAATTACACAAATGGATCTGACTGAGGTAATGCTAATAATATTGATGTGTTCGCGTTACATCCCCACAGAATTCACACCTGAGACACTGCCGGTGATGTAATTTGTTTGTTCAATAACAATGGTTAGAGGTGGGACCTTGTCACTGGAGATCGATCCCCTGTATAAATCAGAGACTGTTGCAGTATGTCAGCCCAGAGTGTCTTGCCGAGCTGTGGAATTCAGAGCAATCACGTTCACTACGTCACTCAAATGGGATATCCAGTAATCGTGCGGATAGAAGACATTTACTACCCTGTTATTTCAGCCGTTGGAATACCCGGTAAGCCGCTGTCACTCCTGCAAACGGCAGAAACTGAGAGTTAATTCCAATGTTCTGAAGTGTTTCTGTCGCTACTTGTTTCCACAGCCACCTGTCCAGTCTCCGCATTTCAGTCATGGGCGGAAGGCGCTGACAATATTAATCCCATTGCTTTCGCAGCAGACAGCGCTCCATATTGCAGCCGAGAAGCTGCCTTTGACTGAAGTCCTCTCCACTGTCTCGATATCGTGTAATAATTGTGAATCGAAATGTCTGCACAGGAGGACACCGGGCCTCACTGCATCCGTGGGAGCCAGCCGACCTTCTGTTCTGTCCGTATGAATCGACTGTGAATTGCCTGACTGGGTGATGGAACAACGCGAATGGCTCATTTATGTTAGAAATATGAGCAGAGGGAATCGCCGATGTGGATTTCATTTCATTCCTGTTCGGCTCAGACCAGTGACGTTGGTATATCAGACCCATTCCTCACTGCGGCCAGGAAGCGTTTAACCAGCTGTCATCTGGTCGGTTTGGGAATTCACCCAGATTGAACCCATTTACAAAACTCGCGGAGAGTTCTCTGTCACGCCGATATTGCACACCATCAGCGAGTTCATATGTTCTGATCCAGTTTCCACCATTTGAAGCAGAAAAAAAAAACCAAGGTGAAGTCTAATGATAATAATTTTGCTCTATTGCCCTGACAGGTCAGTAATTTCTCTGCTCCTTTCCCTCCCTCTTGCAGTTAACCTGGTGGCGATTGTTATCTTGTCCCGGGGAAAGTGCGGTCTCTCCAAATGCATCACTCGCTACCTGCTGGGAATGGCAGTGGCCGATCTCCTGGTCGTTATCTCTGACCCTCTGCTGAAGTGGACTGTTCTCATAAACTTCAGATTTTCCTTCCTCGAAAGGACTTCCGCTTGCAGAGTCGTTCATTGCCTGCTTTTAGCAAGCACCGGGGTCTCTGTCTGGCTGACAGTCGCGTTCTCCTGTGACAGATTTGTGGCCATTTGTTGTGAAAAGCTGAAAACAAAATATTGCACCGAAAGAACGGCGGCTGTGGTTATCGGGACAGTGAGTGTTCTGGGCTGTTTAGAAAGTGTCACTTTCTATTTTACAACTGAGCCTTCGGTAATAATTAATGGAGTTTTCTACGGCTGTGTGACCAAAGCGACCTTCTATACGTCCCCTTCGTGGGGCGCGCTTGTGATCATTCGTCGTATTTTCATGCCTTGTCTCCCGTTTATTCTGATTTTAATGTTCAATGTTCTGACAGTCAAACGGATTTTTTCGGCCAATAAAGTCCGGATGGGTTTCCGGGGTCGCAGTATCGGAAAGAATGACAAGGACCCGGAGATGGAGAACGGAAGGAAATCGGTCGTTTTACTATTCAGTATAACCGGTAGTTTTATATTTCTGTGGTTAACACGGGTGGTTTTTGATATCTACCGACGGGCTGTAAACATCCCTTTCTACTCGGCCACGGATCCGATTTATATCGCAGACTCCACGGCGACGATGCTGCAGATCCTCAGCTCCTGCACCAACACATGTATTTACGCCGTGACTCAGAGCAAGTTCAGGAAGGAGCTGAAGAATGCAGTGAAATACCCGCTGAAATTATTAGCCACATTTGGTAAATTATAGAGCGACCAGCAGCCGAATGAAATCAATCGCCACTTCCTCTGTGTGCTGATAGCAATCACCGCGGTCTCTGTCTGGCTGACAGTCGCGTTTACCTGTGACAGATTTGTGGCCATTTGTTGTGAAAAGCTGATATGTAGAACCACGGTTAACAACTGAGCGCTCTGAAATACGCATGCGTTTAATAGTGATGTATTTCACTCGCTGTCTACCACGAAGAGAGGATATTTGTCTTTCATCAGATTCCTCACAAATATGATAGGCTCGCTTCAGCGGGAATTCACCCCGATGGACGATCTGTAGAACTCGCGAAATGTCCGTGACGGTCCAGACAAGTCCCGCTCGTTGTATTTTCATTCTCTCCGTTACATTTCATTCCTTGTTCCGGTGATGCTCACAACGTTTTACTCCGGGTTTATCTAGTCAGGATGGATTCGCTCCCGTTTCTCCATCCTCTCCGCTGTTGTTCATTCTTGCTTCTAGCGCTCACGGTGTTCACTCCCAATCTCTCTGACGACGCCCTTGATTCCACCATAACTTGCCCCGCTAATCTCCCCTCCCGCGCGAAAAACCTGTTTACATTGGTGAGTTTCACCATAAGAGGAAATATTATCGATTAGTACATAGCCGGATCATATGTGTTTTTTTTTTTCTTTTACAGCTCCATCTCCATCTCCGGACAGCTCCTTATTTTAACCGTGCATATCTCCGACTTTTTCTTCGGTCACATCCCAAGGTCCTGTGTTTCCTTATTTCTCCTTCCGTCCTCTGTTTCATTCTGTCCACACGTCCGGTCCTGTTCTCAACAAAACCCGTCTCACTGCAGTTATTCCAACAAGTATTTACACTGATAACAAATATAATCATAACTTTAAATGTACGCAGATCTTTAAAGAACTTTTAAAGCAGCAGAAATAAAGTTATTTGTTGTTGTTTCTTCTCTGTCTCTCTCCCATCTCTCTCTCTCTCTCTCTCTCTCTCTCTCTCTCTCTCTCTCTCTCTCTCTCTCTCTCTCTCTCTCTCTCTCTCTCTCTCTCTCTCTCTCTCTCTCTCTCTCCCTCTCTCTCTCTCTCTCTCTCTCCCTCTCGCTCTGGAACTAAATGAGCTGTACCTTAAACTGTAATCGATACATGAAAAAAAACCTAGAAATCAGAATGAAAATCAGATATTACTGGAAACGCTCAGCTAGTAAGCTGGGGTCGTCAAATTGTTAATTAATATTTCGGGCATCTGTGTTGACCGTTCATGAGAAGGAAAATAAATCAAACACCCCGTGTCTGAGGATTCGGACTCTGTATCTTTCACATTGATTATCTGATGTGGAAAGCCACAGAGAAAAATATCGCAGAATTACTTTAAATGATGATGTGCCGCTCTCTAATCGAACATTACTCATTCTGTTGCATTTCCAGTTCCGTCTCGCTGATGTCTGTCCTGTAACCGATCAGCGTTATACAACACCGGTGACTCTACATGCCCGGGGCTTGACGGAAATAAGAGTTGACACGACAGGTAATTTTTTAGAGTGCAGAATAGACTTGTGCACCGTTCGCCAGTTATTAGTAACTCAACACTTTATCATAAAAAGTACTTTCAAGGATACCTAAGGATTCTGTCCCATCTCCGGCCACTCCGTGAACACAATATCAGTCTGAATCCGAAGGGACTTCATTCTACTCTTGGCCAAATTAACTCCCACTCAAATTGAGCCGCTTGCTGACGACATCATACCTGTTTAGCAGAATAAAATGACAAGACAATCGCATTCCGGTGATGGTAATAACTTGGTGTTAATTTCGCTTCGTGTAGGCAGCTCATGTCCTCCTGCTGTTGACTGCTGTCTCAGTCTGATCACAAGCAGGAGAGATTCTGCTGATGCCGGAAATCAAAGTGATGCACACAACATCCTGGAGGAACTCAGCAGGTCAGGCAGCATCTGTGTTAAAGAGTAAATAATGGACGTTCCGGGCCCAGACCCTCAATCAGTGTGATCCATACAATGGGATTGGACTTTTCTACCATAATTGCAGTGTCGCGACAGATCTTAGGCAACCAGACACGACACTTACAATTGATCGTGATTGTACAGAATAATGTGAATGGGTCGTCTGAGTCTCCCATGTCGATGTGTTAAATTGTCATGAGCAGACCCCTGTTGTTCATTGACAAATAATTGGAAAGGAACTGGATAGTCAGATATGCCCAAAGCAGGGACGGTTGACAGAGCGGTGTTAACAGCATTAAAGACTGTGTTCATTTCCTGAGTCCACTGTATTTCGGCAGACATGTTCGGTAATGAGGCTTCTCGAAGAGGAGCCTCCGTCATTCGATATTCAGGAATCCAATGTCTACAGTAATCGACCATTCCCAAAACGGGAAGCATTTCATTTCGGGTTTGGGGAGGTGGTGCATTAATAAAAGCTGCAATTCGTTCTTTGGGGAGTTGCTCAGTTCCTTGAGAAAGGATGTCTTTCAAATACTGTAGAGTGGGCTGACAAAGCTGCAGTTTATTGAGGGATATCTCGAGTCCCTCTTCAGCCAGGTTTTTCCAACAAAGCAAGAATGTCTTTTTTCACAATTAACTCGAGCGGGAGAGGCAATAAGCAAATAATCGGCATCATCTGAAATTCTACATTCCCCTAGCCACCGGAGGGTGCTTAAATCTCGTATGACTGCTGCGGCATAAACCGAGGGTCTCTCAGTTTACCCACGATGCAAGCTGGTCCGAGTTCACTGTCTCCCACTGTAACTGCAAGAAAACAAATACTGACTGTCCTTATGTAATGGGATGGAGAGAAAGGCAGAACAGGGTCTCTAACAGAGTAACATCAGACGCGGCAGGAATACTGGAGAGGATAAGTTTAGTGTCGGGTACGAAGGGGGGAAGAGGTATAACTATCTTGTTAATAGCGCTTATCTCTTGTACAAATCGACACTCATTATCGCGACCTGGTTTTGGTACTGGCAAAATAGGAAAATTACAGGGACGACAGGTTCATAGCAGAAATTCCTGATCTAAAAGCGCTTTTTACTGCCCCCGTTGACAAATTATATTGGCGTACAGAGAGTAGAATAGCATTGGTCTTCCTGTGATAGGGAGAAATGCACAAGGCCATAAGACCATTAGACCATAAGACAAAGGAGCAGAAGTCGGCCATTCCGCACATCTTGCCTGCTCCGCCATTTCACCATAACCTTTGATGCCCTGACTACTCAGATACCTAACAATCTCTGCCTTAAGTACACCAAATGACTTGGCCTCCACTGCCGCCCGTGGCACCAAATTCCACAGATTCGCTATCCTCTGGCTAAAAAAAAATTGCATCTCAGTTCTGAATGGGCGCCCCGCAATTCTCAAGACAAGTCCTCTTGTACTAGACTCCCCCACCATGGGAAACAACTTTACCACATCCACTCTGTCCATGCCTTGTAACATTCGAAATGTTTCTCATTCTTCTAAACTCCAAGGAGTACAGTCCGACAGCGGTCAAACGTTCCTCATCTGTTAGCCCTCTCATTCCCGGAATCATTCTAGTGAATCTTCTCTGAACCCTCTCCACCGTCAGTACATCCTTCCTTAAATAAGCAACCCAAAACTGCACACAGTACTCCATGTGAGGATTTACCAGTGCCTTATAGAGCCTCAGCATCACATCCCTGCTCCTATACTCTATTCCTTTAGAAATGAATGCCAACATTGCATTCACCTTCTTCACCACTGATCAACCTGGAGGTTTACCTTAAGGGTATCCTGCCCGAGAACTCCCAAGTCCCGTTGCATCTCAGAACTTTGAATTCTCTCCCCATTTAAATAATAGTCTGCCCGTTTACTTCTTCTACCAAAGTCCCACGTTGATTTTTGTGTATCGCCCACAGGGAGGGAGGTAAATCAGCGATAACGACAAGTGTCCGACATGCTCAGGGAATTCAAGGGGTCCAAACAGATCAAACTTTGCTTTAACGATGAAGAAGGAAATATTAGACATCCAGCCTGAGCGGAATGAAGTTGTAGAGTAGCGTTAGCATTAGGTGGAGTTTTACACTGTGTGCGGTTTAACTCCTGTAAAGTCTGAAGCTCGGGTCCGAGTAGTTCAGGAGTTGCATGAGTTTGCTGACTATAGTGACATGAGGGGTTGAGTTTGACAATTAAATCGCTCATCCTGTTCTTCACTCAAAAACACCTTCCGCCACACCTCTGAACCGTAATGGATGCGTCCGGTTACAGGAAGAGTCTCTGCTCTGTTAGTCACGGAAAGGAGCTTCTGGTGATCGCTCGGCTGAGATGTTTCAGTGTATCGGACGGTGCAATGGAAATGCATCAGAGGTCGGCATGTCAGAATAAGCTGTCGTTCATAATAAGCGTCGTTAGGCAATTTAAGATAGTCTGTACTATCTGCACGGTAGCGCAGAGTTGTCCTGCAAGTCTATTCCTACAGATGATCTCCATGTGTTAAGGAAAGGGAAATGCAGTCAGTTATATTTTCTGCTTTTTGCCAGCACCTGGTAACCTCTTCTAAATTACTATGCTGACGGAATGCCCCACAGCGGAAGCCTTACACAGTCCCCTTGAACAACTTTACATTGGTAATGTTAACTCCGTCATTATCGTTTCTCTCTCTCTATTCCTCTGGGGACTTCAAAATTGCCCGGCACTGCAGGCCAAGTGGGTGCCGCACACCAATTTCAATTACACCTGAACATTTCCTGGCTAGGGGTTATAAATTTCACAAACTTGTCCCACAGTCCGAACTTGGGATAGGATCCACGGTCTGTTTACCGCGGTGGTGCCAATCATATTTTTTTTGGATATTGTGTAACAGCATTTATCTGTGACTTCGCTTCGCTTTCCTTTCTCACCATTTTCTATTCTAGTATGTTCCGTTTCTTTTCAGCCCCTTCCACCAGTGCAAAAGCGACCCTGACAATGGGCTCATCTTTCCTTGGAAAACACACAAAATGCTGGTGGAAGCACTGTCGACGTTTCGGGCCGAGACCCTTCGTCATGAATGACTGAAAGAAGAGATATTAAGAGATTTGAACGTGGGAAGGGGAGGTGGAAATACAAAATGTTAGGAGAAGACCCGAGGGGTTGGGATGAAGCTAAGAGCTGGAAAGGTGATTGGCAAAAGTGATACAGAGCTGGAGAAGGGAAAATATCACGTGACGGGAGGCCTAGGGAGGAAGAAAGGGGGAGGGGAGCACCAGAGGGAGATGGAGAACAGACAAAGAGTTATTGTGGAGGGAAAGAAAAAGAAAAGAAAAAAAAATACGGAAAAAAAATAGTAAGTAAGTAAGTGAGGAAGGAAGGAAGGAAGTAAATAAATAAATAAATAAATAGATAAGGGATTGGGTAAGAAGGGGAGGAGGAGCATTGACGGAAGTTAGAAATCAATGTTCATGCCATCAGGTTTGAGGCTACACAGACGAAATATGAGGTGTTGTTCCTCCAACTTGAGTGTGGCTTCATCTTGGATCGTTCTTTGTCTGGGGTTTTCTCCCCCTCCTGCTCTTCGGCTTCGTTTGCCTGGGCGCTGAAAGGTGAGATTGTTCGGTGTGTTTGATTCTGTCATATCGCTTCTGCCGACATTAAGGCTTCGTCCAGATCGAAATCTGGACCGGGGTCCGGTTGTCTTAGATTATCTAGGTGATGATGTAAGCCCCGAGACACCCCCCGATTCTTTTGTTTGCACATCGTTAGGACAGTCGGTGTTTTGTTTTGTTTCGGAGCCTGATGTCACTGAGCTTCCTCCAGCACTTATTCAAGTCAAGTCAAGTCCGGTTTATTGTCATTTAACTACACACATGCTCACCGACAACGGGACAACGTTTCTCCAACCCATGGTGTAAAGCACACACAACACACACGCCACACAAACACTTCTGAAAGCAAGGACAGGATTCTCCGATGAGCCGCGCCCAAATAAACAGAGTAAAGAGCATAAATCAAAGCACGTTATCATATTCTCACAGGCACGTTGGATCTCCGATTCCGCCGCCAGTACCTTTATTTAAAAAATATATATTTTCTTTATCTCAGAAAATCCTCATAAGGCCATCGCCTTTGTGTCCAATCACACAAACCGTCAGTGAAAGAAATCGCAAATCTAGTATATCCACTTTCCAACCAGACCTCATCAGCAGGGAGACTGGCGGCACCAGCGGATTTACCAGGGATTCTGATAATTCAGAATCTGAGGCCACAAGCCAGGCACGCCCGGGATCCTCTTCAGTTTGCGTATAAGGAGAAGGTGGGAGTGGAGGATGCTATCACGTATTTGCTGCACAAATCACTCTCTCACCTAGATGGGGTCAGTTGTGCTGTGAGGATTACATTCCTTGACTTCTCCAGTGCCTTTAACACCATCCAGCCCAAGATCTTAAGGCACAAACTAACGGAGATGGGAGTAGACTCTCACATGGTGGATTGGATAGTGGACTACTTGACAGATAGACCTCAGTATGTGCGGTTGGGAGACTGTAGGTCTGACACGGTGGTCAGCAGCACAGGAGCGCCGCAGGGAACCTTACTCTCTCCGGTCCTGTTCACCCTGTACACATCAGACTTCCAATATAACTCGGAGTCCTGCCATGTGCAGAAGTTCGCTGATGACACGGCCATAGTTGGGTGTGTCAGGAATGGACAGGAGGAGGAGTATAGGAAACTGATACAGGACTTTGTGATATGGTGCAACTCAAACTACCTGCGTCTCAATATCACCAAGACCAAGGAGATGGTGGTGGACTTTAGGAGATCTAGGCCTCATATGGAGCCAGTGATCATTAATGGAGAATGTGTGGAGCAGGTTAAGACCTACAAGTATCTGGGAGTACAGTTAGACGAGAAGCTAGACTGGACTGCCAACACAGATGCCCTGTGCAGGAAGGCACAGCGTCGACTGTACTTCCTTAGAAGGTTGGCGTCATTCAATGTCTGTAGTGAGATGCTGAAGATGTTCTATAGGTCAGTTGTGGAGAGCGCCCTCTTCTTAGTGGTGGCATGTTGGGGAGGAAGCATTAAGAAGAGGGACGCCTCACGTCTTAATAAGCTGGTAAGGAAGGCGGGCTCTGTCGTGGGCAAAGTACTGGAGAGTTTAACATCGGTAGCTGAGCGAAGGGCGCTGAGTAGGCTACGGTCAATTATGGAAAACTCTGAACATCCTCGACATAGCACCATCCAGAGACAGAGAAGCAGCTTCAGCGACAGGTTACTATCGATGCAATGCTCCTCAGACAGGATGAAGAGGTCAATACTCCCCAATGCCATTAGGCTTTACAATTCAACCGCCAGGACTTAAGAACTTTTTAAAAGCTATTATTAATGATTTTTGAGACGGTGATTTAGATGCATATCATATTTTTTACTGAGCTAAGTATTGTATGTAATTAGTTTTGCTACAGCAAGTGTATGGGACATTGGAAAAAAAGTTGAATTTCCCCATGGGGATGAATAAAGTATCTATCTATCTATCTATCTATCTATCTATCTATCTATCTATCTATCTATCTATCTATCTATCTATCTATCTATCTATCTATCTATCTATCTATCTATCTATCTATCTATCTATCTATCTATCCATCTATCTATCTATCTATCTATCTATCTATCTATCTATCTATCTATCTATCTATCTTCACTCCTTCAACCTTCTGGTGCTTCGTTCTCGTTTTCTTCTTTACCATAGCAGAGAAAACTCTCCCCGCATTTCACTCGTCAATATTACTTTCGTTACTCACCATCTTCCTTTAATCTACTTACCTGGTTTTCATCTTTATCTTTACAGTGAGCTCTCTCCCCCGTATTCCTGATCAATTTTACTTTTACGACTTCCCATTCTATTTCAATCTACGAGGGGTGATTGATACGTTCGTGGCCCAAGGTAGAAGGAGTCAATTTCAGAAAACTTAGCACATTTATTTTTCAATATAGTCCCCTCCTACATTTACACACTTAATTCAGCGGTCGTGGAACATACGGATCTTGGACCTTCAGAAAATGTCCACAGCATGGGTGAATGATCAGTTCTTGCCCTGAGGTAGAAGCAGACGTGTTATACAGCTCCCGTTACATTTACATAGAGGTCAACTCTGATTATGCAGTACGTTTGAAGTTAATAACTCATCGAGGTGATTGATAAATTCGTGGCCTAAGGTAGAAGGAAATGTTATTAACTTTAAAATTTCTGCCTAACCACTCAAAGAGTTGACCTGCATGTCCAACATCCGTACGCTCAATGCCGCTGGACTGTGTGTAAATGTAGGAGGGGACTATGTTGAAAAATAAATATGTTAGGTTTTCTAAAAATGATTCCTTCTACCTTAGGCCACGAGCCTATCAATCACCCCTCGTACTTACCAGGTCCTGGAATGAAAATTGAGAGCTTGAAGTCTTATTTGTATCTATTGGTTTTATTTACTAATCGGAGAACCCTTTGGGTGCGGCTGGGATCCGGATCCTGACTCCCGTACTTCACATAACGCTGTGGTCTTTCCTTTTTGGTCTTAACGATCCCATCCTCTCTACCCGGTCATGCGACAGGATCGGGGAGGCTGAAAGCTGATCTCGCAACGGGGCACTAACTCTAATTGCCTTTGCGACCCTCAGTTACTCCATCGTTTCACCCCGTTTTGTCGGGATCTTGCTCGACTACGCTAAATTTTCAAAATGAAGTTCAGTAGCAGACTTCAACTGGCGATCTTTTATTTTGACACTGTATCATGGACAGTCCACATGTCCGGTACTCTGAGGTACAAGGAAAAGCTTGTCTTTATATCTAGTAGCAGAGAAGAGTGCGGGACCTTAGCAGAACAGGTGAAATCATTCATAACATTGTCTACTTGATTTGTGGCTCATCCGTTTACACTCATCTCGGTTGTGCAGATGTGTCGGCACAGCATGGAGGGCTGAAGGGCCTGTACTGTGCTGTAGTGTTCTATGGTCCCTTTCTCCCACAAGATATTCTGACCCCCGGTCTCTTTTTCCACAATCTGTCTAGATCTCTACTCCTCAGTCCCTCTCTCATCGCAGCACCTGCTTCACTCCCTATCTCTCTTATTCACCAGTCCCTCCCCAGTCACGCTCACTCTGTCTCTCTCCTCAGGTCTCCTTCTCCCTCCGGTGTCACTAACTCTCCCGGCCCTTCTACCCAGTCCTTTTCGCACAAACTCTTACTCTTCCAGTCTTTCTCTCTCGCTCCCAGTCTCTCTCACGGTGAATCTCTACCCCAGTCCCTCATTGTCAGTTCGGTGTCTCTCTCTGCCCTGTCTTTCTCCCCCATCCCCCAGTATTTGTCTCCTACTGGCTCTCTTTCTCCTACCCCCCTCACTCTCTTACTACCATCTCTCTCGGCCTCATTCCCACTTTTGCTTATACTCCACTATTCTTCGTTCCCAGTCACTTTCGTGCTAGTCTACTTCTCATCGATTTCTCTATCTCCCTACTCCCGTATTTTCTCATTACACCAGGTCTCTGTCTCCTCAGCTTGACTCTGAGACCCTTTCTCCCCTAGTATCCCTTTCTCCATCAGCCTCTGGCTACCACATCTCCCTTTCAGCGATCTCTCTTTGACTCATTCCCATTATTTCTCCACAACTCTCTTTCTCCACGTCCCTCTCTACCCGTCTCCTTCATTCCGTTTCCTTCATTCACATTCAAAACAGTCCATCCGTCTCTCTCCGCAAATTTCGCCCCACAGTCTCCCATTCTATCGATCCACCCTATCCACTTGACGCGCTCTCAACTCCAGACTCTCGCTTTCCCCCAGTTTCTCTCTCCCTCCCAATTCTCTTCCCCTTTTCTCTCTATGTTTGTTTCTGTACCGTCCCCAGAATTTCTCTATGACCGCGCCTAGACATCCCATCTCTAAGAGAAATCTGGAAGGCATTTCAAGAGGACGAGACTATAAAAGAAAGGATGGTTTTATAAAGCATCGGGGAGGCCTCGCTTGGAGTATTATGAACAGTTTTGGGTCTTTTATCTATGGAAGGATATGCTAACATTGGAAATGTTCAAAGAGGGTTCACTTCACGAAAGCGATTCCCGGATTGAACGGCTTCTCATATGAGGAGCAATTGATGCCTCTGGGCCTCCACGCCCTGGAATTGACAATAATGAGAGGTGACCGAACTGAAACCTATCGAATGGCGAGACGCCTCGGTAGAGGTGATGTGATGTGCCGAGGATGCTTCCGGCGGTAGGGGGAGTATGAGAACGGAATACACACTCAGAATAGAGGGATGCCCTTTTAGAACGGGGATAGGGAGGAATTTATTTAGCCTAGGTATGGGGGACCTTGGGAACTCGTTTCCACTGGCGGCTGTAAATGCCAGGACATTGCATATATTTAAAGCAGACGTGTACAGATTCTTGATTAGATAGACCATGAGGGGATACGGGGAGAAGGCCGGAGACTGGAGCTGACTTGTTTCTGTACCTTGATTGCTTCCGTAGGTTCAGGGAAATTTACTCGGCGTTCACACCGGTATTTAGTTGTGTAAATTCACGTGCTCTTTTCCTTGAGACAATGGATACACTTGTCTGTAAATACAAATTCTCTCAACGACAGGATAAATAATAAACAGACACACACACACACACACACACACACAGACACACACACACACACACACACGCACACACACACACACACACACACACACACACACACACACACACAAACACACACGCACACACACACACACACACACACACACACACACACACACACACACACATCGGACAGATGTGGAGAAGTTAGTTGAAGAGATGGAGGGATATGTGGAACGCGCTGAACATGGAGGTGTCAGAAATAAAATAAAATTTTTCCCGGGAAGGTGATCAAAGTGACGTAAAAATCGATGCCGTCCAGGGCTGATCGAGAACAGCGGGGTGTTTCATATCTGCTGGCACATAGCGGAACGGGATAGGGTGGGGTTTGTGCCTAAGCGGCCAAAGTGGTGCTGCTGAATTAAGAAAAATTAGACGATATTAAACTGATGTCTGCAGGAGGAGACTGGGAGGGATGTTAATGTGGACCGGGATCCAGAGAACACTGCAGGGAAACCGGATCTGATAGATAGATAGATAGATAGATAGATAGATAGATAGATAGATAGATAGATAGATAGATAGATAGATAGATAGATAGATAGATGCTTTATTCATCCCCATGGGGAAATTCAACATTTTTTCCAATGTCCCATACACTTGTTGTAGCAAAAACTAATTACATACAATACTTAACTCAGTAATAATATGATATGCATCTAAATCACTAACTCAAAAAGCATTAATAATAGCTTTAAAAAAAGTTCTTAAGTCCTGGCAGTTGAATTGTAAAGCTTAATGGCATTGGGGAGTATTGACCTCTTCATCCTGTCTGAGGAGCATTGCATCGACAGTAACCTGTCGCTGAAACTGCTTCTCTGTCTCTGGATGGTGCTATGTAGAGGATGTTCAGGGTTTTCCATAATTGACCGTAGCCTACTCAGCGCCCTTCGCTCAGCTACCGATGTTAAACTCTCCAGTACTTTGCCCACGACAGAGCCCGTCTTCCTTACCAGCTTATTAAGACGTGAGGCGTCCTTCTTCTTAATGCTTCCTCCCCAACACGCCACCACAAAGAAGAGGGCGCTCTCAACAACTGACCTATAGAACATCTTCAGCATCTCGCTGCAGACATTGAATGACGCCAACCTTCTAAGGAAGTACAGTCGACTCTGTGCCTTCCTGCACTTTGAGAAGTAGAGGCCTATGCACCAGGGAAATCAAAGGCAGTTTCTACAGTGGGTTTCATGGTGGGCACAACACTATGGGCCGAAGGGCCTGTAATGTGCTGTAGGTTTCTATGTTCTATGTTTTTTAATTGTACTGTCGGCGACAGATGTTAGACACCCAGACATGCCTCTTACAACTGCTGGTAATTGTGCAGAGCACTATGCACTGGGTTGTCTGCGGCCCCGTGTCGTCTTGATAAATTGCCATTAGTGTCTTGCTAATCACCCTTAAGTATTGCAAACAAAAGTCACTCATAATCACGACCTGGTTTCGGAACTGGTAAAATAAGAGAATTACAGGGACTGCAGGTTGGTACAAGCCCTTGCTGATCGAAAAGAGTTTTTATGACAGGATTCATGCTTTACATTGCCTCCAGTGACAAATCATATTGCCGTATAGAGGGTAGAATAGCATCGGTCTTCGTGTGGTGGGGCGGAATGTACAAGTCCCTCGTGATGATTGTTTGTTGCCCACCGAGAGGGAGGTGCCTGCGAAAGCAACAAGACTACGACATACTCAAGCAAAGCAGGGGAAGCAAACAGGTCAAACTGTGTTTTAACGGAAATATTATACATCCAGACTGATTGGAATGAAGTTGTCGAGTAGCATTAGTATTAGGCAGAGTTACACACTGTGTGCGGTTTAACTCCTGTAAAGTCTGAAGCGCGGGTCCGAGTAGTTGAGAAGTTGCAGTGGGTTTGATTACCAGAGTGACATGAGGGATTGAGTTTGGCAGTTTAACTCGTTGATTTTGTTGTTCACTCAAAAACACTTTTGCCACGACTGAACAATAATAGATGCGTCCGGTTAAGGAAGAGTTTCTGCTCTGTCAGTCACGGAAAGGAGCTTCTGGTGATCGCTCGGCTGAGATGTTTCAGTGTATCGGACGGTGCGATGGAAATACATCAGAGGTCGGGATGTCGGAATAAACTGTCGAGGGCTCTTAGTAAAATACGCGTCGCTGGGCAGTTTAAGAGTGGCCGTACCATCAATACGGTAGCGCAGAGTTGTCCTGCAAGACTATTCCAACAGAAAATTCCCATCTATCGGCGAATACATAGACACGTAGAAAATCTACAGCACAACACAGGCCCTTTGGCCCGCAAAGCTGTGCTGAACATCTCCATAACATAGAAATTACCTAGTGTTACACATAGCCCTCTATTCCTCTAAGATCAATGTACCTATCCAAAAGTCTCTTAAACGACCCTATCAAATCTGCCTCCACCACCGTTGGCGGCAGCCCATTCCACGCACTCACCACTTTCTGCCTAAAGAACTTATCCCTGACATCTCCTCTGTACCTACTTCCAAGCACCTTAAAACTGTGCCCTCTCGTGCTAGCCATTTCAGCTGTGGGGAAAAGCCTCTGACGATCCACACGATCAATGCCTCTCATCATCTTGTACTCCTCCATCAGGTCACCTCTCATCCTCCGTCGCTCCAAAGAGAAAAGGCCGAGTTCACTCAACCTATTCTCATAAGGCATACTCCCTAATCCAGGCAACATCCTTGAATATCCCCTCTACACCCATTCTATGGTTTCCACATCCGTCCTGCAGTGAAACGACCAGAATTTAGCAAATTACTCCAAATGGGGTCTGACCAGCTGCAACATTACCTGTCGGCTCCTAAACTCAATCCCAGGGTTGATGAAGGCCAATGCACCGTACGCCTTCTTAAGCAGAGAATCAACCTGCGCAGCAGCTTTGAGAGTCCTATCGACTCGGCCCCAAGGCCCCTCTGATCCTCCACACTGCCAAGAGTCATCATTAATGCAGTCAGAATCGGGAAATACAGTCAGTTATGTTTCCTCCTGATTTTTGCCTTCACCTGGTAACCTCTCGAAAATAATTATGCTAACGTGGTACCTTACAGGGTCCCCTTTAACCACTTTCTATTGATAACGTTATCTCCGTCATTATCGTATCTCCCTCTATTCCTCTGGGGACTTTCCATGCACTGCAGGTCACGTGGGTTCCGCACACCACTTTCAATAACACGTGAACATATTCAGCCAGGGGGTTATAAATTTCACAAATTTGTCCCATAGCCCGAGCTTCGGACAGGATCCACGGCCGGACTACCGCGCTGATTCTAATCACATTTATTTGGATATGGTGTCACAGGATTTATTTCTGACTTCAGTTCTTTTTTCTTTCTCCCCGTTTTCTGTTTTAAGAAGCAAATTGCAGTCATGTTTCATTCTTTTCAGCCCCTTCCACCAGTGCACAAGCGACAATGAAAATGCACTCATTTTTCCTTGGATAGTTCATTGTCTTGCGGTTTGTTCCCCTTCTGCTCATTCTCATCCCAGTCTCTGCGTACAGCCTCATCTCGCACTTCCCCGAGGCTCTTTCTCCCCCATCCCGCCGTACATTGAGCCCTGTCTCTCTTCACTGTGTCTCTTTCCCATCTCTCTCTCTTCCTCTCTATACCATTCCAGTCTCTCTACTCCAACCACCGGTCTCTCCCCCGCACTCTCTTAGCCTCCCCGACCTCGCTACCCTTCAGAAATCTCTCATCACCCCGTCCTCTCTGTCCATCCCAGTTCCTTCTCTCCCGATCACATTCTCCCCATTGCTTTCTCATACCTCACCGGCCTCTCTCCCGTTTCTCTTCTCCACTCTTCCCTCACGTCTCTCTCCCCCTGATTCTTCCTCTACCCTGTCTTTCTGTCCCAAAATCTTCCTCTCGCATTTAGCTAGTCTCTCTCTCTCCCTCCCCCGGCCTTCCTTCCCGGCCAGTCTTTCGCTCCTCTCGCTCTCTCCTTGGTCTCTTTCTCCCCCAGTATGGCTCCATGGCATGCCTCTCCCCAATCTTTCTCTCGAATCCGTCTTCTCTGGCCCTCGCCCTCTCCCCTCGCCTTCTCGCCCGTCGCGCTCCCTCCCCATCTCCTTCCCTGTCTATTTCGTCCAATGTCATTATCCCTAGTCCAGTCTATCTTTCCACAATCTGTCTCTTACCCTTCAGTCCCTCTCTCAACTCAATACGTTTCACTCTCTCTCTAATCGTCCACTCTCTCCCTCAGTCTCTCTGACCCTGTCTCCCTCCGCGTGTCTCCCTCTCCCTCCAGTGTCAGTAAATCCCCTAACGCTCTCTACCCAGTCCTACTCTACGTCTCTCTCTCTCTCTTCCTTTCTTTCTCTCTCCGAGTCTCTCTACTGGGACTCTCACTAAACGTCTTTCACTCCAACATCGCTCACCCAGTCTCTCTCTCTCTGTCTGCCGGGATCCTCTCTACCCCGTCTTTCACCCTAGTATCGCTCTGCCACACTCTCTTTCTCCTTACCCAGTCACGCTCACATTCCCCAGTTACTCACTTTGCCCCACTGTCGCGTCTCCCAGCCTTACTCTTATCACCCGCACAGCAGTCTCCTTCCTCCCCTTCAGTTTTCCTCTCCGTATCCCAGGCTCTTTCCCCCAGTCTCTCTCCCAGTCTCTCTCCATACCCCAGTCTCTTTCCACTAGTCTCTACTCCCCAGTATATTTGTCCCTTCAGTCTATCTCCTTAGTCTACCCCCACCCACTATCTGTTTCTCCTGTCTCCCGCCACCACGTCACTTCATCAATCGTTTCTCTTTCACCCTGCCTCTCTCCGCAATCCCGTCTTATTTTCTCGCCGGTTCTCTCTCACTGCTGCTCCCTGTTTATTCGGTTGTTACTTTCCCGTTGCTCTCTCCCACGTTAATCTCACTTTCTGTTCGTCTCTCTCCGCCACGTTGCTCTCCTCTGGCTTTCTCCACTTCTATCTCTCCCTCGCGTCCCCCAGATGAGGTGATTCAATTCAAATTGGAATTTAACAAAGGGAAATTGAAGGCAGATATATCTGTGGAGTAATTTGAATTACAGAGTCTTGAGAGAGGAGCTGGTCAAAATTGCTTGGAAAAGAACATTTTGCTTCCAGGATCTAAACGCTAAGTATTGGACCGGGAGAACGGCGGCTGTGGTTCTGATCTTTGTGGCTTCACTGCGTCTCAAATAACGTTTCCTGGTTCTCCGTTGTCCGAATATACATACTGTCTCTAACATAGGGTGGCCTTGCATGCAGAGATGGGAATTTCTGGGTTCACTGTTCTGGACAGTGATTGACGTCTTTCGTTCTGTCCTTTCAACAGTTATCCCATTCCTTCCTGATGCCCTACTCAATGCTTTCACCATTACGAACGATTCCGTGGCCAGTGGAGCCCGCGGCAGACTCCGGGCTCCCAACAATGTTCAGAATTCCAGACACTCTGAGATGCAGAGCCGCAGAAAATCCTTGGTTTTATTGCTGGTCCTCTGAGAAAAATCCTGTAAGGGCATGGTATGGGATGGTGGTTATCTGGAACAGAGTGTGTCATACAGTGGACGTCCCAAACTGTTTGAAAGTACCTTCATGTTTAATGAACTGTGCTACGTGCTGCAACATCTGAGCTCTTTACCTCGTCTGTCAGACTGAGCTCAGGCAGCAGCTGGAGGAGGTGCTGAACTCTCCTCTGTCACTCAATGTGAAAAGGTTTCGAGTGGTGGCCTACGTGACCTTCTGTCCCTCCTCCTCAGCCCTGTCTCCTCAGTTTCCATTTCCGTGCCAAATTTGTTTAAACCCTCCCAAACAGCTCTACTAAACCTGCAGTCTAGGATACTGGACCTTTTTTGTTTCAGGTGTAACCTGTCCTTTTATATAGATCCTACCTCTATCAAAGTGGACCCAATGATCCAGGAACCCGAAGCCCTGCCTCCTACACCAGTCTCTGAGCCACGCATTACTATGCCTAATCATGCTCTTCTTGCGCTCGTTAGCACGTGACACAGGCGGCAATCCTGAGATTACCACCCTGGTGTTCCTGCTTTTCAGCTTCCTACCCAACGCCCTGAATTCTCTCTTCAGGACCCCCTCCATTGTTTTTTTTTAACCTATGTTCTTGTTACCAACGTGTATATTAGACTTCTGGCCGTTCACCCTGTCCTTTCAGAATACTCTGCAACCGATCTGAGACATCCCGTACCCTGGCACCTGGGAGGCAACACACCATGCGGGTATCTCTATCAGGCTGACAGAACCTCCTGTCTGTTCCACTCACCATGGAATCCCCTATGACTACCGCATTCCTCATCTTCTTCTTTCCCTTCTGCACCATATGACAAAGATATCTATGACAGAATTTGTGATTTTGTGCTTTTGTGATTTTGGACGATAGAAATTGTGCAGAGGAAGCAGGGAGTCTGTGGAAGGACTAACACAGGAGAGGAAAAAAGGCAATTAAGTGACTGATGGAATATCGAGAAGGGAATGCGTTGCCATGGAATAAAGGTGTAGACAATTTCTTAAACGTGAAGCAAATTCAGAAATCAGAAATGCAACAGGACTGGGGACGAGAATATCTGAGAGGATCTATCACAGGTCCTGCACATTAATGCGATCGCGATAGCATGTCAGGGCTTCTCAACATTATTTGCTTGATTAAATACAGCATATCTCGGATGCTCGAAAACAGTGAAGCTCCCTCGACACTGTCCCATCACACACTCTCCAGGCGTTGGACACAAAGTATAGCTCCTGACGCATCGCCCTGTCACACTCCATGAAAAATGTAGGACATATTATAGAACTGAAGTTGAAGTTGGTAAATATTATATTGTTTATGGATTGGACATCGCTCGTATAAATTGTTAAATTGAACGGAAAACGGAATTGGCAATCATACGAGGGCAGAGATGCAGGGTGAAGGTAGCAACTTCGAATTGCTGAGAGAAATGTCTTCATATGAAAGCTGCTGGAACAGAAACGCGCTGCTTCAGAGTTTCATTTCCATCAAATTATGAATTTTCGCAGTTATTTACTTAAATTAATTAATGTCATTCTTTTGTTTATTTTCTTTCAATATTTACGAAGTTGTGTTGCCAAGCCACAGAAAGTTTTAGATCTGGTGCTGGAACATGAAACATTCTGCCTCTGTGGGTTTTATTTCTAACATTCATGAATTTACTTACGCACTTATATATTTAAATTAAAGCATTCATTTAAAGAGCATATTTTCATTAACCATTGAGGTAGTTGCGTCGCCAAGCCATAGAAATGAAAGATCAGGCGCTATTCGGTACACTCTATGTGGCTGAGCAACGAATAGCGTGCGGATGATGCCGGGCCGAATGGTCTGCTTGCACTATGACTCTATTATCCGGAATGTACTGCTCAATAAAACCGTACTGCTCACAATTATAACATGAAACGACTCTTGTTCCAAAAATAGCTCAGGGAAGACAGCAGATATTTTAAGAGCAGTTACATTTGAGAAAGTAGGAGAAAAATACACCCGCTCCCACTGAATCAGTGGCTTACGGGTACAGGACCGAGACGACACACTTAACGCTCGATCAGAGACAGACAGATACAGAATGAAACACACACTCTCACACTGTAGAAGAGACTGACAGATACAGAATGAAACCCACACTCTCACACTGTAACAGAGACTGTCAGATACAGGATGAAACCCACACTCTCACACTGTAACAGAGACTGTCAGATACAGAATGACACATACACTCTCACACTGTAACAGAGACTGACAGATACAGAATGACACACACACACTCTCACACTGTAACAGAGACTGACAGATACAGGATGAAACCCACACTCTCACACTGTAACAGAGATTGACAGATACAGAATGACACACACACACTTACACTGTAACAAAGACTGACAGATGCAGAATGAAACCCACACACTCACACTGTAGCAGAGACTGACAGATACAGAATGAAACCCACACTCTCACACTGTAACAGAGACTGACAGATACAGAATGAAACCCACACTCTCACACTGTAACAGAGACTGACAGATACAGACTGAAACCCACACTCTCACACTGTAACAGAGACTGACAGATACAGGATGAAACCCACACTCTCACACTGTAACAGAGACTGACAGATACAGACTGAAACCCACACTCTCACACTGTAACAGAGACTGACAGATACAGGATGAAACCCACACTCTCACACTGTAATAGAGACTGACAGATACAGAATGAAACCCACACTCTCACACTGTAACAGAGACTGACAGATACAGGATGAAACCCACACTCTCACACTGTAACAGAGACTGACAGATACAGAATGACACACACACTCTCACACTGTAACAGAGACTGACAGATACAGATTGAAACCGACACCCTCACCCTGTAACAGAGACTGACAGATACAGGATGAAACCCACACTCTCACACTGTAGCAGAGACTGACAGATACAGAATGAAACCCACACTCTCACACTGTAACAGAGACTGACAGATACAGACTGAAACCCACACTCTCACACTGTAACAGAGACTGACAGATACAGGATGAAACCCACACTCTCACACTGTAATAGAGACTGACAGATACAGAATGACACACACACACTTACACTGTAACAAAGACTGACAGATACAGAATGAAACCCACACTCTCACACTGTAACAGAGACTGACAGATACAGAATGAAACCCACACTCTCACACTGTAACAGAGACTGACAGATACAGGATGAAACCCACACTCTCACACTGTAACAGAGACTGACAGATACAGAATGACACACACACTCTCACACTGTAACAGAGACTGACAGATACAGATTGAAACCGACACCCTCACCCTGTAACAGAGACTGACAGATACAGAATGAAACCCACACTCTCACACTGTAACAGAGACTGACAGATACAGGATGAAACCCACACTCTCACACTGTAACAGAGACGGACAGATACAGGATGAAACCCGCACTCTCACACTGTAACAGAGACTGACAGATACTGAATGACACCCACACTCTCACACTGTAACAGAGACTGACAGATTCAGGATGAAACCCACACTCTCACACTGTAACAGAGACTGACAGATACTGAATGAAACCCACACTCTCACACTGTAACAGAGACTGACAGATTCAGGATGAAACCCACACTCTCACACTGTAACAGAGACTGACAGATACAGAATGAAACCCACACTCTCACACTGTAACAGACTAACAGATACAGAATGAAATCCACACTCTCACACTGTAATAGAGACTGACAGATACAGAATGAAACCCACACTCTCACACTGTAACAGAGACTGACAGATACAGGATGAAACCCACACTCTCACACTGTAACAGAGACTGACAGATACAGAATGACACACACACTCTCACACTGTAACAGAGACTGACAGATACAGATTGAAACCGACACCCTCACCCTGTAACAGAGACTGACAGATACAGGATGAAACCCACACTCTCACACTGTAGCAGAGACTGACAGATACAGAATGAAACCCACACTCTCACACTGTAACAGAGACTGACAGATACAGACTGAAACCCACACTCTCACACTGTAACAGAGACTGACAGATACAGGATGAAACCCACACTCTCACACTGTAATAGAGACTGACAGATACAGAATGACACACACACACTTACACTGTAACAAAGACTGACAGATACAGAATGAAACCCACACTCTCACACTGTAACAGAGACTGACAGATACAGAATGAAACCCACACTCTCACACTGTAACAGAGACTGACAGATACAGGATGAAACCCACACTCTCACACTGTAACAGAGACTGACAGATACAGAATGACACACACACTCTCACACTGTAACAGAGACTGACAGATACAGATTGAAACCGACACCCTCACCCTGTAACAGAGACTGACAGATACAGAATGAAACCCACACTCTCACACTGTAACAGAGACTGACAGATACAGGATGAAACCCACACTCTCACACTGTAACAGAGACGGACAGATACAGGATGAAACCCACACTCTCACACTGTAACAGAGACTGACAGATACTGAATGACACCCACACTCTCACACTGTAACAGAGACTGACAGATTCAGGATGAAACCCACACTCTCACACTGTAACAGAGACTGTCAGATACAGGATGAAACCCACAGTCTCACACTGTAACAGAGACTGTCAGATACAGAATGACACATACACTCTCACACTGTAACAGAGACTGACAGATACAGAATGACACACACACACTCTCACACTGTAACAGAGACTGACAGATACAGGATGAAACCCACACTCTCACACTGTAACAGAGATTGACAGATACAGAATGACACACACACACTTACACTGTAACAAAGACTGACAGATGCAGAATGAAACCCACACACTCACACTGTAGCAGAGACTGACAGATACAGAATGAAACCCACACTCTCACACTGTAACAGAGACTGACAGATACAGACTGAAACCCACACTCTCACACTGTAACAGAGACTGACAGATACAGGATGAAACCCACACTCTCACACTGTAATAGAGACTGACAGATACAGAATGAAACCCACACTCTCACACTGTAACAGAGACTGACAGATACAGGATGAAACCCACACTCTCACACTGTAACAGAGGCTGACAGATACAGAATGACACACACACTCTCACACTGTAACAGAGACTGACAGATACAGATTGAAACCGACACCCTCACCCTGTAACAGAGACTGACAGATACAGGATGAAACCCACACTCTCACACTGTAGCAGAGACTGACAGATACAGAATGAAACCCACACTCTCACACTGTAACAGAGACTGACAGATACAGACTGAAACCCACACTCTCACACTGTAACAGAGACTGACAGATACAGGATGAAACCCACACTCTCACACTGTAATAGAGACTGACAGATACAGAATGACACACACACACTTACACTGTAACAAAGACTGACAGATACAGAATGAAACCCACACTCTCACACTGTAACAGAGACTGACAGATACAGAATGAAACCCACACTCTCACACTGTAACAGAGACTGACAGATACAGGATGAAACCCACACTCTCACACTGTAACAGAGACTGACAGATACAGAATGACACACACACTCTCACACTGTAACAGAGACTGACAGATACAGATTGAAACCGACACCCTCACCCTGTAACAGAGACTGACAGATACAGGATGAAACCCACACTCTCACACTGTAGCAGAGACTGACAGATACAGAATGAAACCCACACTCTCACACTGTAACAGAGACTGACAGATACAGACTGAAACCCACACTCTCACACTGTAACTGAGACTGACAGATACAGGATGAAACCCACACTCTCACACTGTAATAGAGACTGACAGATACAGAATGACACACACACACTTACACTGTAACAAAGACTGACAGATACAGAATGAAACCCACACTCTCACACTGTAACAGAGACTGACAGATACAGAATGAAACCCACACTCTCACACTGTAACAGAGACTGACAGATACAGGATGAAACCCTCACTCTCACACTGTAACAGAGACTGACAGATACAGAATGACACACACACTCTCACACTGTAACAGAGACTGACAGATACAGATTGAAACCGACACCCTCACCCTGTAACAGAGACTGACAGATACAGAATGAAACCCACACTCTCACACTGTAACAGAGACTGACAGATACAGGATGAAACCCACACTCTCACACTGTAACAGAGACGGACAGATACAGGATGAAACCCGCACTCTCACACTGTAACAGAGACTGACAGATACTGAATGACACCCACACTCTCACACTGTAACAGAGACTGACAGATTCAGGATGAAACCCACACTCTCACACTGTAACAGAGACTGACAGATACTGAATGAAACCCACACTCTCACACTGTAACAGAGACTGACAGATTCAGGATGAAACCCACACTCTCACACTGTAACAGAGACTGACAGATACAGAATGAAACCCACACTCTCACACTGTAACAGACTAACAGATACAGAATGAAATCCACACTCTCACACTGTAATAGAGACTGACAGATACAGAATGAAACCCACACCCTCACACTGTAACAGAGACTGACAGATACAGGATGAAACCCACACTCTCACACTGTAACAGAGACTGACAGATACAGAATGACACACACACTCTCACACTGTAGCAGAGACTGACAGATACAGAATGAAACCCACACTCTCACACTGTAACAGAGACTGACAGATACAGACTGAAACCAACACTCTCACACTGTAACAGAGACTGACAGATACAGGATGAAACCCACACTCTCACACTGTAATAGAGACTGACAGATACAGAATGACACACACACACTTACACTGTAACAAAGACTGACAGATACAGAATGAAACCCACACTCTCACACTGTAACAGAGACTGACAGATACAGAATGAAACCCACACTCTCACACTGTAACAGAGACTGACAGATACAGGATGAAACCCACACTCTCACACTGTAACAGAGACTGACAGATACAGAATGACACACACACTCTCACACTGTAACAGAGACTGACAGATACAGATTGAAACCGACACCCTCACCCTGTAACAGAGACTGACAGATACAGAATGAAACCCACACTCTCACACTGTAACAGAGACTGACAGATACAGGATGAAACCCACACTCTCACACTGTAACAGAGACGGACAGATACAGGATGAAACCCACACTCTCACACTGTAACAGAGACTGACAGATACTGAATGACACCCACACTCTCACACTGTAACAGAGACTGACAGATTCAGGATGAAACCCACACTCTCACACTGTAACAGAGACTGTCAGATACAGGATGAAACCCACACTCTCACACTGTAACAGAGACTGTCAGATACAGAATGACACATACACTCTCACACTGTAACAGAGACTGACAGATACAGAATGACACACACACACTCTCACACTGTAACAGAGACTGACAGATACAGGATGAAACCCACACTCTCACACTGTAACAGAGACTGACAGATACAGAATGACACACACACACACTTACACTGTAACAAAGACTGACAGATGCAGAATGAAACCCACACACTCACACTGTAGCAGAGACTGACAGATACAGAATGAAACCCACACTCTCACACTGTAACAGAGACTGACAGATACAGACTGAAACCCACACTCTCACACTGTAACAGAGACTGACAGATACAGGATGAAACCCACACTCTCACACTGTAATAGAGACTGACAGATACAGAATGAAACCCACACTCTCACACTGTAACAGAGACTGACAGATACAGGATGAAACCCACACTCTCACACTGTAACAGAGACTGACAGATACAGAATGACACACACACTCTCACACTTTAACAGAGACTGACAGATACAGATTGAAACCGACACCCTCACCCTGTAACAGAGACTGACAGATACAGGATGAAACCCACACTCTCACACTGTAGCAGAGACTGACAGATACAGAATGAAACCCACACTCTCACACTGTAACAGAGACTGACAGATACAGACTGAAACCCACACTCTCACACTGTAACAGAGACTGACAGATACAGGATGAAACCCACACTCTCACACTGTAATAGAGACTGACAGATACAGAATGACACACACACACTTACACTGTAACAAAGACTGACAGATACAGAATGAAACCCACACTCTCACACTGTAACAGAGACTGACAGATACAGAATGAAACCCACACTCTCACACTGTAACAGAGACTGACAGATACAGGATGAAACCCACACTCTCACACTGTAACAGAGACTGACAGATACAGAATGACACACACACTCTCACACTGTAACAGAGACTGACAGATACAGATTGAAACCGACACCCTCACCCTGTAACAGAGACTGACAGATACAGAATGAAACCCACACTCTCACACTGTAACAGAGACTGACAGATACAGGATCAAACCCACACTCTCACACTGTAACAGAGACGGACAGATACAGGATGAAACCCGCACTCTCACACTGTAACAGAGACTGACAGATACTGAATGACACCCACACTCTCACACTGTAACAGAGACTGACAGATTCAGGATGAAACCCACACTCTCACACTGTAACAGAGACTGACAGATACAGAATGAAACCCACACTCTCACACTGTAACAGAGACTGACAGATACAGGATGAAACCCACACTCTCACACTGTAACAGAGACTGACAGATACAGAATGACACACACACTCTCACACTGTAACAGAGACTGACAGATACAGATTGAAACCGACACCCTCACCCTGTAACAGAGACTGACAGATACAGAATGAAACCCACACTCTCACACTGTAACAGAGACTGACAGATACAGGATGAAACCCACACTCTCACACTGTAACAGAGACGGACAGATACAGGATGAAACCCACACTCTCACACTGTAACAGAGACTGACAGATACTGAATGACACCCACACTCTCACACTGTAACAGAGACTGACAGATTCAGGATGAAACCCACACTCTCACACTGTAACAGAGACTGTCAGATACAGGATGAAACCCACACTCTCACACTGTAACAGAGACTGTCAGATACAGAATGACACATACACTCTCACACTGTAACAGAGACTGACAGATACAGAATGACACACACACACTCTCACACTGTAACAGAGACTGACAGATACAGGATGAAACCCACACTCTCACACTGTAACAGAGATTGACAGATACAGAATGACACACACACACTTACACTGTAACAAAGACTGACAGATGCAGAATGAAACCCGCACACTCACACTGTAGCAGAGACTGACAGATACAGAATGAAACCCACACTCTCACACTGTAACAGAGACTGACAGATACAGACTGAAACCCACACTCTCACACTGTAACAGAGACTGACAGTTACAGGATGAAACCCACACTCTCACACTGTAATAGAGACTGACAGATACAGAATGAAACCCACACTCTCACACTGTAACAGAGACGGACAGATACAGGATGAAACCCACACTCTCACACTGTAACAGAGACTGACAGATACAGAATGACACACACACTCTCACACTGTAACAGAGACTGACAGATACAGATTGAAACCGACACCCTCACCCTGTAACAGAGACTGACAGATACAGGATGAAACCCACACTCTCACACTGTAGCAGAGACTGACAGATACAGAATGAAACCCACACTCTCACACTGTAACAGAGACTGACAGATACAGACTGAAACCCACACTCTCACACTGTAACAGAGACTGACAGATACAGGATGAAACCCACACTCTCACACTGTAATAGAGACTGACAGATACAGAATGACACACACACACTTACACTGTAACAAAGACTGACAGATACAGAATGAAACCCACACTCTCACACTGTAACAGAGACTGACAGATACAGAATGAAACCCACACTCTCACACTGTAACAGAGACTCACAGATACAGGATGAAACCCACACTCTCACACTGTAACAGAGACTGACAGATACAGAATGACACACACACTCTCACACTGTAACAGAGACTGACAGATACAGATTGAAACCGACACCCTCACCCTGTAACAGAGACTGACAGATACAGAATGAAACCCACACTCTCACACTGTAACAGAGACTGACAGATACAGGATGAAACCCACACTCTCACACTGTAACAGAGACGGACAGATACAGGATGAAACCCGCACTCTCACACTGTAACAGAGACTGACAGATACTGAATGACACCCACACTCTCACACTGTAACAGAGACTGACAGATTCAGGATGAAACCCACACTCTCACACTGTAACAGAGACTGACAGATACTGAATGAAACCCACACTCTCACACTGTAACAGAGACTGACAGATTCAGGATGAAACCCACACTCTCACACTGTAACAGAGACTGACAGATACTGAATGAAACCCACACTCTCACACTGTAACAGAGACTGACAGATTCAGGATGAAACCCACACTCTCACACTGTAACAGAGACTGACAGATACAGAATGAAACCCACACTCTCACACTGTAACAGACTAACAGATACAGAATGAAATCCACACTCTCACACTGTAATAGAGACTGACAGATACAGAATGAAACCCACACTCTCACACTGTAACAGAGACTGACAGATACAGGATGAAACCCACACTCTCACACTGTAACAGAGACTGACAGATACAGAATGACACACACACTCTCACACTGTAACAGAGACTGACAGATACAGATTGAAACCGACACCCTCACCCTGTAACAGAGACTGACAGATACAGGATGAAACCCACACTCTCACACTGTAGCAGAGACTGACAGATACAGAATGAAACCCACACTCTCACACTGTAACAGAGACTGACAGATACAGACTGAAACCCACACTCTCACACTGTAACAGAGACTGACAGATACAGGATGAAACCCACACTCTCACACTGTAATAGAGACTGACAGATACAGAATGACACACACACACTTACACTGTAACAAAGACTGACAGATACAGAATGAAACCCACACTCTCACACTGTAACAGAGACTGACAGATACAGAATGAAACCCACACTCTCACACTGTAACAGAGACTGACAGATACAGGATGAAACCCACACTCTCACACTGTAACAGAGACTGACAGATACAGAATGACACACACACTCTCACACTGTAACAGAGACTGACAGATACAGATTGAAACCGACACCTTCACCCTGTAACAGAGACTGACAGATACAGAATGAAACCCACACTCTCACACTGTAACAGAGACTGACAGATACAGGATGAAACCCACACTCTCACACTGTAACAGAGACGGACAGATACAGGATGAAACCCACACTCTCACACTGTAACAGAGACTGACAGATACTGAATGACACCCACACTCTCACACTGTAACAGAGACTGACAGATTCAGGATGAAACCCACACTCTCACACTGTAACAGAGACTGTCAGATACAGGATGAAACCCACACTCTCACACTGTAACAGAGACTGTCAGATACAGAATGACACATACACTCTCACACTGTAACAGAGACTGACAGATACAGAATGACACACACACACTCTCACACTGTAACAGAGACTGACAGATACAGGATGAAACCCACACTCTCACACTGTAACAGAGATTGACAGATACAGAATGACACACACACACTTACACTGTAACAAAGACTGACAGATGCAGAATGAAACCCACACACTCACACTGTAGCAGAGACTGACAGATACAGAATGAAACCCACACTCTCACACTGTAACAGAGACTGACAGATACAGACTGAAACCCACACTCTCACACTGTAACAGAGACTGACAGATACAGGATGAAACCCACACTCTCACACTGTAATAGAGACTGACAGATACAGAATGAAACCCACACTCTCACACTGTAACAGAGACTGACAGATACAGGATGAAACCCACACTCTCACACTGTAACAGAGACTGACAGATACAGAATGACACACACACTCTCACACTGTAACAGAGACTGACAGATACAGATTGAAACCGACACCCTCACCCTGTAACAGAGACTGACAGATACAGGATGAAACCCACACTCTCACACTGTAGCAGAGACTGACAGATACAGAATGAAACCCACACTCTCACACTGTAACAGAGACTGACAGATACAGACTGAAACCCACACTCTCACACTGTAACAGAGACTGACAGATACAGGATGAAACCCACACTCTCACACTGTAATAGAGACTGACAGATACAGAATGACACACACACACTTACACTGTAACAAAGACTGACAGATACAGAATGAAACCCACACTCTCACACTGTAACAGAGACTGACAGATACAGAATGAAACCCACACTCTCACACTGTAACAGAGACTGACAGATACAGGATGAAACCCACACTCTCACACTGTAACAGAGACTGACAGATACAGAATGACACACACACTCTCACACTGTAACAGAGACTGACAGATACAGATTGAAACCGACACCCTCACCCTGTAACAGAGACTGACAGATACAGAATGAAACCCACACTCTCACACTGTAACAGAGACTGACAGATACAGGATGAAACCCACACTCTCACACTGTAACAGAGACGGACAGATACAGGATGAAACCCGCACTCTCACACTGTAACAGAGACTGACAGATACTGAATTACACCCACACTCTCACACTGTAACAGAGACTGACAGATTCAGGATGAAACCCACACTCTCACACTGTAACAGAGACTGACAGATACAGAATGAAACCCACACTCTCACACTGTAACAGAGACTGACAGATACAGGATGAAACCCACACTCTCACACTGTAACAGAGACTGACAGATACAGAATGACACACACACTCTCACACTGTAACAGAGACTGACAGATACAGATTGAAACCGACACCCTCACCCTGTAACAGAGACTGACAGATACAGAATGAAACCCACACTCTCACACTGTAACAGAGACTGACAGATACAGGATGAAACCCACACTCTCACACTGTAACAGAGACGGACAGATACAGGATGAAACCCACACTCTCACACTGTAACAGAGACTGACAGATACTGAATGACACCCACACTCTCACACTGTAACAGAGACTGACAGATTCAGGATGAAACCCACACTCTCACACTGTAACAGAGACTGTCAGATACAGGATGAAACCCACACTCTCACACTGTAACAGAGACTGTCAGATACAGAATGACACATACACTCTCACACTGTAACAGAGACTGACAGATACAGAATGACACACACACACTCTCACACTGTAACAGAGACTGACAGATACAGGATGAAACCCACACTCTCACACTGTAACAGAGATTGACAGATACAGAATGACACACACACACTTACACTGTAACAAAGACTGACAGATGCAGAATGAAACCCACACACTCACACTGTAGCAGAGACTGACAGATACAGAATGAAACCCACACTCTCACACTGTAACAGAGACTGACAGATACAGACTGAAACCCACACTCTCACACTGTAACAGAGACTGACAGATACAGGATGAAACCCACACTCTCACACTGTAATAGAGACTGACAGATACAGAATGAAACCCACACTCTCACACTGTAACAGAGACTGACAGATACAGGATGAAACCCACACTCTCACACTGTAACAGAGACTGACAGATACAGAATGACACACACACTCTCACACTGTAACAGAGACTGACAGATACAGATTGAAACCGACACCCTCACCCTGTAACAGAGACTGACAGATACAGGATGAAACCCACACTCTCACACTGTAGCAGAGATTGACAGATACAGAATGAAACCCACACTCTCACACTGTAACAGAGACTGACAGATACAGACTGAAACCCACACTCTCACACTGTAACAGAGACTGACAGATACAGGATGAAACCCACACACTCACACTGTAATAGAGACTGACAGATACAGAATGACACACACACACTTACACTGTAACAAAGACTGACAGATACAGAATGAAACCCACACTCTCACACTGTAACAGAGACTGACAGATACAGAATGAAACCCACACTCTCACACTGTAACAGAGACTGACAGATACAGGATGAAACCCACACTCTCACACTGTAACAGAGACTGACAGATACAGAATGACACACACACTCTCACACTGTAACAGAGACTGACAGATACAGATTGAAACCGACACCCTCACCCTGTAACAGAGACTGACAGATACAGAATGAAACCCACACTCTCACACTGTAACAGAGACTGACAGATACAGGATGAAACCCACACTCTCACACTGTAACAGAGACGGACAGATACAGGATGAAACCCGCACTCTCACACTGTAACAGAGACTGACAGATACTGAATGACACCCACACTCTCACACTGTAACAGAGACTGACAGATTCAGGATGAAACCCACACTCTCACACTGTAACAGAGACTGACAGATACTGAATGAAACCCACACTCTCACACTGTAACAGAGACTGGCAGATTCAGGATGAAACCCACACTCTCACACTGTAACAGAGACTGACAGATACAGAATGAAACCCACACTCTCACACTGTAACAGACTAACAGATACAGAATGAAATCCACACTCTCACACTGTAATAGAGACTGACAGATACAGAATGAAACCCACACTCTCACACTGTAACAGAGACTGACAGATACAGGATGAAACCCACACTCTCACACTGTAACAGAGACTGACAGATACAGAATGACACACACACTCTCACACTGTAACAGAGACTGACAGATACAGATTGAAACCGACACCCTCACCCTGTAACAGAGACTGACAGATACAGGATGAAACCCACACTCTCACACTGTAGCAGAGACTGACAGATACAGAATGAAACCCACACTCTCACACTGTAACAGAGACTGACAGATACAGACTGAAACCCACACTCTCACACTGTAACAGAGACTGACAGATACAGGATGAAACCCACACTCTCACACTGTAATAGAGACTGACAGATACAGAATGACACACACACACTTACACTGTAACAAAGACTGACAGATACAGAATGAAACCCACACTCTCACACTGTAACAGAGACTGACAGATACAGAATGAAACCCACACTCTCACACTGTAACAGAGACTGACAGATACAGGATGAAACCCACACTCTCACACTGTAACAGAGACTGACAGATACAGAATGACACACACACTCTCACACTGTAACAGAGACTGACAGATACAGATTGAAACCGACACCCTCACCCTGTAACAGAGACTGACAGATACAGAATGAAACCCACACTCTCACACTGTAACAGAGACTGACAGATACAGGATGAAACCCACACTCTCACACTGTAACAGAGACGGACAGATACAGGATGAAACCCACACTCTCACACTGTAACAGAGACTGACAGATACTGAATGACACCCACACTCTCACACTGTAACAGAGACTGACAGATTCAGGATGAAACCCACACTCTCACACTGTAACAGAGACTGACAGATACTGAATGAAACCCACACTCTCACACTGTAACAGAGACTGACAGATTCAGGATGAAACCCACACTCTCACACTGTAACAGAGACTGACAGATACAGAATGAAACCCACACTCTCACACTGTAACAGACTAACAGATACAGAATGAAATCCACACTCTCACACTGTAACAGAGACTGACAGATTCAGGATGAAACCCACACTCTCACACTGTAACAGAGACTGACAGATACTGAATGACACCCACACTCTCACACTGTAACAGAGACTGACAGATTCAGGATGAAACCCACACTCTCACACTGTCACAGAGACTGACAGATACAGAATGAAACCCACACTCTCACACTGTAACAGACTAACAGATACAGAATGAAACCCACACTCTCACACTGTAACAGAGACTGACAGATGCAGAATGAAACCCACACACTCACACTGTAGCAGAGACTGACAGATACAGAATGAAACCCACACTCTCACACTGTAGCAGAGACTCATTTGTCTGGAATGAAATGCATATACTCACACTCTATGAGAGGGGAGAGGGTGTCAATGTGTATATGTGTGACGGTGTGTGTATCTGTGTGCGTGAGATAATGAGTGTGTCTGTGTGTGTGTGTGTGTGTGTGTGTGTGTGTGTGTGTGTGTGTGAGAGAGAGGGTATCTGTGTTCCTGTGTGTGTATCTGTGAGAGGGAGTGTATCTGTGTGTGTGTAATTGTGCGTGAGTACGTGTGTGAGAGAGTATGGAATGGAATCTATACATAGCTGAAAGTATTTTGTTAAATCATGCCGGAATTTAGACCATAGAGAAACCTGTGATGTTCGTGCTCATAATCCACAGAACAGTGAGTGACAGCCTTATCAGACCATTATATTCCTACAGGTAATTGAACGCCTCAGTATTTCAGCATCTAATTGTTTCTCAGGTGGATTCAGCAGCGGCTTTGTCGGTCACTTCACCGTTTCAAAATCCACAGCACGAATAACAAATTTTACGCATATACACTATAAGATATGAGTTGCAGACATACGTACACACACACACACACACACACACACACACACACACACACACACAAACATGCGTACACACACACACACACACAAACATGCATACACACAGACACTACAGATGTGGAGAAGATAGTTCAAAAATGGATGGAACGGTGCACAGCACTGGACATCGAAGGTGTGAAAACAAACATTATACCGTGAAGGTGTTCAAAATTATGCAAGCATCAATGTCGTCCAGGGCTGAAGGAGAATTGGACAGACTGTCTGCGTACACAGCGAGTATGTTGTATATATGGTGACACACAGTCGGATATAGTGTGATGGGTTTGGTGTCTGAGCGGCCTAACTGGTGCTGCTGAATTAAGAAAAAGTGAGTGATATTGAATTAAAGCCTGCACAAGCAGATCGAGAGGGTTTTCATGTGTCCTTGGGTCCAGATCACGCTGATTGGAAACCCGATCTAATTTTAGATGAAACAACTACCGTGACAGTGAAAATTGCTGAAAATGCTGGAAACATCGATTCCGGATTGCTTGTGGAAAGAGAACCACAGTGAAAGTTTCAAGTTGGAAAATGGGAACAGTCGTGACCGCTGTCAGTACAACTGCAGAATGTTGTAAATGAAGCTGCTCATTGCTCACTTACTGGTCTCATTACACATTTTGGTCGAATTACACAGAGGCATCTGATTGAGGTAATGCCAACAATGTTGACGTGTTAATGTTACATGCCAACAACATTCACCCCTGAGACACTGCCGGTGATGTAATTTGTTTGTTCAATAACAATGGTGGGAGGTGGGACCTTGTCACTGGAGATCGATCCCCTGTATAAATCAGAGCCTGTTGCAGTACGTCAGCCCAGAGTGTCTTGCCGAGCTGTGGAATTCAGAGCAATCGCGTTCACTGCGTCACTCAAATGGGATATCCAGTAATCTGGCGGATGGAAGACATTTACTACCCTGTTATTTCAGCCGTTGGAATTCCCGGTAAGCCGCTGTCACTCCTGCAAACGGCAGAAACTGAGAGTTAATCCCGATGTTCTGAAGTGTTTCTCTGGGTACTGGTTACCTTTAACATCATGGCTCAAGCAGCAGAGAGAGCGTCCAGTTGACTTTGTCTGCGAAGGGTCGATAGTAGCTGGAGGTCTGACCGTCGGGGGGTAGGAGATTGATCACCCTCTGCTGCCCCACCATCCCGAGGATGTTCCGGGTTGGGGGATGAAACGGCTGGAGACGGGTGGACCCGGCTGATGACTCGACGGAATCCCCAGTCCCGGCATTTCAGTCATGGGCGGAAGGCGCTGACAATGTTAATCCCATTGCTTTCGTAGCAGGCAGCGTCCCAGATTTGAGCCGAGATGGTGACTTTGAGTGAAATCCTCTCAGCTGCCTCGATGTCACGGAGTAATCATGAATTGAAATGTCTGCACCGCAGGACACCGGGCTGTACTGCATCTGTGGGTCCAGCCGTCCTTCTGTTCTGTCCGGAGGAATCGACGGTGAATTGCGTGATCGGGCGATGGAACAACCCGAATGGCAAATTTATTTCAGAAATGTGATCAGAGGGAACTGCAGATGTGGATTTCCTTTCATTCGTGTGCAGCTCAGTGCCAGTGATGCTGGTATTTAATGCCCATCCCTTACTGCGGCCGAGGAAGCAATTAAGCCACTGTCCTCTCGTCGGTTTGGGAATTCACCCAGATTTAACTCATTTACAAAACTCGCAACAAATTCTCTGTCACGCCGATAATGCACACTGTAAGTGGCTTCATTTGTCCTTGGTTCGGCATTCACCCTTTGAAGCAGAAAAAAAGCACAAGATCTAATCTGACTCTATCGCGCTGCTGCTCTATTTCCGTGACTATTCAGTAATTTCTCTGTTTCCCTCCCTCTCTCTTGCAGTTAACCTGGTGGCGATTGTTATCCTGTCCCGAGGAAAGTGCGGTCTCTCCAAATGTATCACTCGCTACCTGCTGGGAATGGCAGCGGCCGATCTGCTGGTCGTTATCTCTGACCCTCTGCTGAACTGGACTGTTTACATATACTTTACGTTTTTCTTCCTCTATTGGACTCCCGTTTGTAGGGTTGTTCGTTGCCTGCTCATAGCAAGCACCGGGGTCTCTGTCTGGCTGACAGTAGCGTTCACCTGTGACAGATTTGTGGCTATTTGTTGTGAAAAGCTGAAAACAAAATATTGCACCGAAAGAACGGCGGCTGTGGTTATCGGGACGGTGAGTGTTCTGGGCTGTTTAGAAAGTTTCCCTTTCTACTTTACATTGGAGCCCAGGATGATAATTGATGGAGTTTCTTATGGCTGTTTGACCAAAGAGAGCTTCTCTACGTCCCCGTCCTGGGTCGCATTTCAGATGATTCATCGCGTTTTCATGCCTGGTCTTCCGTTTGTTCTGATTTTATTGTTCAATGCTCTGACAGTCAAACGGATTTTTTCGGCCAATAAAGTCCGGATGGGGCTCTGGGGCCGCAGTAACGGAAAGAATGACAAGGACCCGGAGATGGAGAACCGAAGGAAATCGGTCGTTTTACTATTCAGTATAACCGGTAGTTTTATACTTCTGTGGTTAACACGACTGATATTTGACATCTACGTAGTTCTGGCAAACATCCCTCATTGCTCGGACACGGATCCGATTTACATCGCAGACTCCACGGCGACGATGCTGCAGATCCTCAGCTCCTGCACCAACACATGTATTTACGCCGTGACTCAGAGCAAGTTCAGAGAGAAGCTGAAGAACGCGGTGAAATACCCGCTGAAACTTTTAACCACATTTGTTAAATTATAGAATGACTAGCAGTTGAGTTAAATCAATCACCACTTCCTCTATGTGATTATAGCAATCACCGGGGTCTCGGTCGGCTGACAGTCGCGTTTACCTGCGACAGATTTGTGGCCATTTGTTGTGCAAAGCCGATATGTAGAACCACGGTTAACAACTGAGCGCTCTGAAATACGCATGCGTTTAATAGTGATGTATTTCACTCGCTGTCTACCTCGTAGAGAGGATATTTGTCTTTCATCAGATTCCTCACAAATATGAAAGGCTCGCTTCAGCGGGAATTCACCCCGATGGACGATGAACTCGGGAAATGTCCGTGACGCTTCAGACAAGTCCCGCTCGTTGTACTTTCATTCTCTCCATTACATTTCATTCCTCGTTGTGGTGATGCTTACGGCGTTTTACTCCGGGTTTATCGAGTCAGGATGGATCCGCTCCCGTTTCTCCATCTCCGCTGTTGCTCATTCTTCCTTTCAGCGTTCACGGTGTTCACTCCCAATCTCTCTCACGACGCCCTCGATTCCACCATAATCTGCCCCGCTAATCTCTCCTCCCGCGCGAAAAACCTGTTTACATTGGTGAGTTTCACCATAAGAGGAAATATTATCGTTTGAAACATAGCGGGATCATATATGTGTTTTTCTTTTTTTCTTTTACAGCTCCGTCTCCATCTCCGGACAGCTTTGTAATTTATCCGTGCATATCTCCGACTTTTTCGTCGGTCACATCCCAAGGTCCTGTGTTTCCTTATTTCTCCTTCTGTGCTCTGTCTCTTTCTGTCCACACGTCCCTTCCCGTTCTCAACAAAACCCGTCTCACTGCAGTTGTTGCAAAAAGTATTTACACTGATAATAAAAGTACGCAGGTCTTTAAAAAAACTTTTAAAATAACAGAAAAAAAGTTATTTGTTGTTGTTTCCTCTCTCTCTCTCTCTCTCTCTCTCTCTCTCTCTCTCTCTCTCTCTCTCTCTCTCTCTCTCTCTCTCTCTCTCTCTCTCTCTCTCTCTCTCTCTCTCTCTCTCTCTCTCTCTCTCTCTCTCTCTCTCTCTCTCTCTCTCTCTCTCTCTCCCTCACTCCCTCTCCGAAACTAAATGAACTTTACCAGAAACTGTAATCGATATTTTTTTAAACTAGAAATCATAATTAAAATCAGAATTTACTGGAAACTCTCATCAGGTAAACTGGGGTCGTTAAAATATTAAACGCGAGGAAATCTGCAGATGCTGGAAATTCAAGCAACACACACAAAATGCTGGTGGAACGCAGCAGGCCAGGCAGCATCTATAGTTAGAAGCTTTGTCGACGTTTCGGGCCGAGTCCCAGTCCTGACGAAGGGTCTGGACAATGTTTCTCCCTATAGATGCTACCTGGCCTGCTGCGTTCCACCAGCATTTTGTGTGTGTTGCTCGTTAAAATATTAAATTATATTTCAGGCATCTGCGCTGACCGTTCAGCAGGAGGAAAATAAATCAAACACCCCGTGTCTGAGGATTCGGACTCTGTATCTTTCACATTGATTATCTGATGCGGTCAGCCGCACAGAGAAATATCGCAGAATTACTTTAAACGCTAATGTACCGCTCTCTAATCGAACATTACTCACTCTGTTGCATTTCCAGTTCCGTCTCGCTGATGTCTGTCCTGTAACCGATCAGCGTTATACAACACCGGTGACTCTACACGCTCGGGGCTTGACGGAAATAAGAGTTGTCACGATAGGTAACTTTTTTAGAGTGCAGAATAGACTTATGCACCGTGCGCCAGTTATTAGTAACTCAACACTTTATCATAAAAAATGTTTTCAAGGATATGTAAGAATTCTGTCCCATCTCCGGCCACTCCGTGGACACAATAACAGTTTGAATCCGTAGGGACTTCATTCTACTCTTGGCCAAATTAACTCCCACTCCCACTCATGTCCTCCTGCTGTTGACTGCTGTCTCAGTCTGATCACAAGCAGGAGAGATTCTGCAGATGCCGGAAATCAAAGTGATGCACACAACATCCTGGAGGAACTCAGCAGGTCAGGCAGCATCTGTGTAAAAGAGTAAATAATCGACGTTCCGTGCCCAGACCCTCCATCAGTGTGATCCATACAGTAGGATTGGACTTTTCTACCGGAATTGCAGTGTCGCGACAGATCTTAGGCAACCAGGCACGACTCTCACAACTGATGGTAATTGTACAGAATAATGTGAATGGGTCGTCTGAGGCTCCTATGTCGATGTGTTAAATTGTCACGAGCAGACCCCTGTTGTTCATTGACAAATGATTGGGAAGGAGCTGTATGGTCAGACATGCCCAAAGCAGGGGCGGTTGACAGAGCGGTGTTGAGAAAATTAAAGACTGTGTTCATTTCCTGACTCCACTGTATTTCGGCAGACATGCTCGGTAATGAGGCTTCTCGAAGAGGAACCTCCGTCATTCGATATTGAGGGATCCAATGTCTACAGTAATTCACCATTCCCAAAACGGGAAGCATTTGAGTTCGGGTGCGGGGAGGTGGCACATTAATAAAAACTGCAATTCGTTCTTTGGGGAATTGCTCAGTTCCTAGAGTGGGCTGACAAAGCTGCAGTTTATTGAGGGATACCTTGTGTCCCTCTTCAGCCAGGTTTTTCAACAAAGCAAGAATGTCTTTTTAAATCGAGCGGGAGAGACAATAAGCAAATAATCGGCATCCTCTGAAATCCTACTTTCCCCTGGCTACCGGAGGGCGCTTAAATCTCGTATGACTGCTGCGGCATAAACCAAGGGTCTCTCAGTTTACCCATGATGCAACCTGGTCCGAGGTTCACTGTCTCCCACTATAACTGAAAGAAAACAAATACTGACTGTCCTTATGTAATGGGATGGAGAGAAAGGCAGAACAGGGTCTATAACAGAATAACATCAGACGCGGCAGGAATACTGGAGAGGATAAATTTAGTGTCGGGTACGAAGGGAGGAAGAGGTACAACTATCTTGTTAATAGAGCTTTTCTCTTGTATAAATCGACACTCATTATCGCGACCTGGTTTTGGTACTGGCAAAATAGGAAAATTACAGGGACAACAGGTTCATAGCAGAAAATCCTGATCTAAGAGCGCTTTTTACTGCCCCCGTTGACAAATTATATTACCCTACAGCGGGTAGAATAGCATTGGTCTTCCTGTGATAGGGAGAAATGTACAAGGCCATAAGACCATTAGATCATAAGACAAAGGAGCAGAAGTCGGTCATTCGGCACATCTTGCCTGCTCCACCATTTCACTATAACCTTTGATGCACTTACTACTCAGATACCTAACAATCTCTGCCTTAAGTACACCAAATGACTTGGCCTCCACTGCCGCCCGTGGCACCAAATTCCACAGATTCGCTACCCTCTGGCTAAAAAAAAATTCGCATCTCCGTTCTGAATGGGCGCCCTGCAATCCTCAAGACAAGTCCTCTTGTACTGGACTCCCCCACCATGGGAAACAACTTTACCACATCCACTCTGTCCATGCCTTGTAACATTCGAAATGTTTCTCATTCTTCTAAACTCCAAGGGGTACAGTCCGACAGCGGTCAAACGTTCCTCATATGTTAACCCTCTCATTCCCGGAATCATTCTAGTGAATCTTCTCTGAACCCTCTCCAGTGTCAGTACATCCTTCCTTAAATAAGCAACCCAAAACTGCACACAGTATTCCCAGTGAGGACTTACCAGTGCCTCATAGAGCCTCAGCATCACATCCCTGCTCCTATTCTCTATTCCTCTAGAAATGAATGCCAACATTGCATTCACTTTCTTCACCACCGATCAACCTGGAGGTTTACCTTAAGGGTATCCTGCCCGAGAACACCCAAGTCCCGTTGCATCTCAGAACTTTGAATTCTCTCCCCATTTAAATAATAGTCTGCCCGTTTACTTCTTCTACCAAAGTCCCACGTTGATTTTTGTGTATCGCCCACAGGGATGGAGGTAAATCTGCGATAACAACACGTGTACGATGTGCTCAGGCAATTCAGGGGGAGCAAACAGGTCAAACTCTCCTTTAACGATGAAGAAGGAAATATTATACACCCAGCCTGAGTGGAATGAAGTTGTAGAGTAGCGTTAGTATGAGGCAGAGTTATACACTGTGTGCGGTTTAACTCCTGTAAAGTCTGAAGCGCGGGTCCGAGTAGTTCAGGAGTTTGAGTTTGATGGCTGTGGTGACATGAGAAGCCCGGTTTGGTAATTTTAACCGCTCATTCAGATATTCACTCAAAAACCCTTCTGCCACTTTGTCCTTTGGACCATAATAGATGTTTTCAGTTACAGAAAGAGTTTCTGCTCTGTCAGTCAAGGAAAGGAGCTTCTGGTGATCGCTCGGCTGAGATGTATCGGACGGTGCGATGGAAATGCATCAGAGGTCGGCCAGTCAGGATAAGCTGTCGTTGACAATCAGCGTCGTTGGGCAGTTTAAGACTGTCTGCACTATCTGCACGGTAGCGCAGAGTTGTCCTGCAAGTCTATTCCTACAGATGATCCCCATGTGTCAAGGAAAGGGAAATGCAGTCAGTTATATTTCCTGCTTTTTGCCAACACCTAGCAACCTCTTCAAAATCACTCTGCTGACGGAATGCCCCACAGCGGAAGCCTTACACAGTCCCCTTGAACAACTTTACATTGGTAATGTTAACTCCGTCATTATCGTTTCTCTCCCTCTATTCCTCTGGGGACTTCAAAATTGCCTGGCACTGCAGGCCAAGTAATTACACCTGACTATTTCCTGGCATTGGGCTATAAATTTCACAAATGTGTCCCACAGCCCGAATTTGGTATAGGATCAACGGCCGGTTTACCGCGATGGTGCCAATCATATTTTTTTCGGATATTGTGTAACAGTATTTATCTGTGACTTCGCTTCGTTTTTCTTTCTCCCCATCTTCTATTCTAGTGATGTTCCATTTCTTTTCAGCCCCTTCCACCTGTGCATAAGCGACCCTGAAAATGGGCTCATCTTTCCTTGGAAAACACACAAAACGCTGGTGGAACGCGGCAGGCCAGGCTGCCTCTATAGGAAGAAGTACAGTCGACGTTTCGGGCCGAGACCCTTCGTCAGGACTAACTGAAATAAGATATAGTGAGAGATTTGATAGTGGGAGGGGGAGGGGAAATCCGAAATGATAGGAAAAGACAGGAGGGGAGGGATGAATCTAAGAGCTGGAAAGCAGAATGCAAAAGGGATACACAACAGGAGAAGGGAAAAGATCACGGGACGGGAGGCCTAGGGAGAAAGAAAGGGGGAGCGGAGCATCAGAGAGCGATGGAGAACAGGCATGGAGTGATTGTGGAGGAAAAGAAAGAGAAAAGAAATAAAGGAAAAAATAGCAAATAAATAGATAGATAGATAGATAGATAGATAGAGAGAGAGCAGATAGATAAATAGATAAATACATACATACATACATACATACATACATACATACATACATACATACATACATACATACATACATACATACATACATACATACATACATAAGAAGGGGAGGAGGAGCATTAACGGAAGTTAGAGAAATCGATTTTCATGCCATCAGCTTCGAGGCTACCCAGCCGGTACATAAGGTGTTGTTCCTCCAACCTGAGTGTGGCTTCATCTTGGATCGTTTTTTGTCTGGGGTTTTCTCCCCCTCCTGCTCTTCGGTTTCGCTTCCTTGGGGGCTTGAGGGTGGGGTTGGTCGGGGTGTTTGATTCTGTCGTATAGCTTCTGCTGACTTTAAGGCTTCGTCCAGATCTAAATCTGGACCGGGCTCTGATGTAAGCCCCGAGACACCCCCTGAGTCTTTTGTTTGAACATCGTTAGGACAGTCGGTGATTTTTTTTTTGTTTCGGAGCCTGATGTCACTGAGCTTCCTCCAGCACTTATTCAAGTCAAGTCAAGTCCGGTTTATTGTCATTTAACTACACACATGCTCACCGACAAACGGGACAACGTTTCTCCAACCCAGGGTGTAAAGCACACACAACACACACAACACAAACAAACACTTCTGAAAGCAAGGACAGCATTCTCCGATGAGACGCGCCCAAATAAACAGAGTAAAGAGCATAAATCAAAGCACGTTATCATATTCTCACAGGCACGTTGGATCTCCCGATTCCGCCGGCAGTATCTTATTTAAAAAAATATTTTCTTTATCTCAAAAAGTCCTCATAAGGCCACCGCTTTTGTGTCCAATCACACAGCCACCAGTGAAAGGAATCACATATCTAGTATATCCACTTTCCGACCAGACATCATCATCCGGGGAGATTGGCGGCACCAGCGGATCTCCCGGGAATTCCTTTACTCGTTCAACCTTCTGGTGCTTCTTTCTCGTTTTCTTCTTTACCTTTACAAAGAAAACTCTCCCCACATTTCACTCATCAATATTACTATCGTTACTTACCATATTCTTTTAATCTACCTACCTGGTTTTCATCTTTATCTTTACAGGGAAGTCTTTACCCCGCATTCCTGATCAACTTTACTGTTACGGCTTCCCATCCTATATTAATCTACGAGGGATGATTGAAAGGTTCGTGGCCCAAGTTAGAAAAGAGTCAATTTTAGAAAACTTAGAACGTTAATTTCCAATATAGTCCCCTTCTACATTTGCCCACTTAGTCCAGCCGTCGCGGAACATATGGATCTTGGACCTCCAGAAAATGTCCATAGCATGGGTGAACGATATGTTCTTGGCCTAAGGTAGCAGGAGATGAGTTATACAGCTCCCGTTACATGCACGTACAGGTCAACTCTTTGTAATCACTAAGTACGCTGCAGATTCTGTGGTCAAAGCAACACATACAGCAAGCTGGAGGAACTCAGCAGGTTGGGCAGCATCCATGGAAACGAGCAGTCAACGTTTCGGGCCGAGACCCTTCGTCAGGACTGAAGAAGCAGTGGGGCAGGGGCCCCATAAAGAAGGTGGGGGAGGGTGGAAGGTGCCAGGTGAAAAACTAATCAGAGGAAATATCAAGGAGTGGGGGAGTGGAAGCAGGGAGGGGATAGGCAGGAAAGGTGAAGAAGGAATGTAAGGGGAAAGCACTGTGAAGAAGGCAAAATTATAAGATTCTTCGGTTATGCAGTAAGTTTGGTTAATAACTCATCAGTTAATAACTCCTCGGGGTGATTGATAAGTTCGTCGGTTACGCTAGAGGGAAATGAGTTATTAACTTTAAAATTTCTGCATAATCACTCAAAGAGTTGGCCTGCATGTCCAAGATACGTTTGCTTCACGCCGCTGGACTGTGTGTAAATGTAGGAGGGGACTATGTTGAAAAAAAATGTGCTAGGTTTTCTAAAATTGACTCCTTCTACCTTAAGCCACGAACTTATCAATGACCCCTCGTACTTACCGGGTCCTGTAATGAAAATTGTGAGCCTTGGTGTCTTGTTTATATCTACTGGTTTTATTTGCTGATCGGAGAATCTTTTAGGTGTGACTAGAATCCGGATCCTGACTTCCTTACTTCACACAGTACTTCACATAATGCTGCGGTCTTTCCTACTTGGTCTTGGCGATCCAATTCTCTCTTCAGTTTGCGTATAAGGAGAAGGTGGGAGTGGAGGATGCTATCACGTATTTGCTGCACAAATCCCTCTCTCACCTAGATGGGGTCAGTGGTGCTGTGAGGATAACATTCCTGGACTTCTCTAGTGCCTTTAACACCATCCAGCCCAAGATCTTAAGGCACAAACTAACGGAGATGGGAGTAGACTCTCACATGTTGGATTGGATAGTGGACTACTTGACAGATAGACCTCAGTATGTGCGGTTGGGAGACTGTAGGTCTGACACGGTGGTCAGCAGCACAGGAGCGCCGCAGGGGACCGTGCTCTCTCCGGTCCTGTTCACCCTGTTCACATCAGACTTCCAATACAACTCGGAGTCCTGCCATGTGCAGAAGTTCGCTGATGACACGGCCATAGTGGGGTGTGTCAGGAATGGACTGGAGGAAGAGTATAGGCAACTGATACAGGACTTTGTGATATGGTGCAACTCAAACTACCTGCGTCTCAATATCACCAAGACCAAGGAGATGGTGGTGGACTTTAGGAGATCTAGGCCTCATATGGAGCCAGTGATCATTAATGGAGAATGTGTGGAGCAGTTTAAGACCTACAAGTATCTGAGAGTACAGTTAGACGAGAAGCTAGACTGGACTGCCAACACAGATGCCTTGTGCAGGAAGGCACAGAGTCGACTGTACTTCCTTAGAAGGTTGACGTCATTCAATGTTTGTAGTGAGATGCTGAAGATGTTCTATAGGTCAGTTGTGGAGAGCGCCCTCTTCTTTGTGGTGGCGTGTTGGGGAGGCAGCATTAAGAAGAGGGACGCCTCACGTCTTAATAAGCTGGTAAGGAAGGCGGGCTCTACCGTGGGCAAAGTACTGGAGAGTATAACATCGGTAGCAGAGCGAAGTGCGCTGAGTAGGCTACGGTCAATTATGGAAAACCCTGAACATCCTCTACATAGCACCATCCAGAGACAGAGAAGCAGTTTCAGCGACAGGTTGCTATCGATGCAATGCTCCTCAGACAGGATGAAGAGATCAATACTCCCCAATGCCATTCGGCTTTACAATTCAACCGCCAGGAGTAAGATATGTTAAAGTGCCGCGGTTAGGACTCAATGTATTTAAGTAAACTACTTAAGAACTTTTTTTTAAAAGCTATTATTAATGCTTTTTTGAGAGAGTGATTTAGATGCATATCATATTTTTTACTGAGTTAAGTATTGCATGTAATTAGTTTTGCTACAACAAGTGTATGGGACATTGGAAAAAAATGTTGAATTTCCCCATGGGGATGAATAAAGTATCTATCTATCTACCCGGTCATGGAACAGGATTGGGGAGGCTGAAAGCTGATCTCGCATCGGGGCGCTATCTCCAAGTTGCCTTTGCGACCCTCAGTTACTCCATCGTTTGACCCCGTTTTGTCGGGATCTTGCTCGACTACGCCAACTTGTCAGAGATATTTCAAAACGAAGTTCAGTAGCAGACTTCAACTGACGAATCTTTTATTTTAGCACGATATCATGGACAGTCCACATGTCCGGTACTCTGAGGTGCAAGTAAAAAGCTTGCCTTTACATCTAGTAGCAGAGGAGAGTGCGAAACCTCAGCAGAACAGTTGAAATCGTTCATAATATTGTTTACTTGATTTGTGTCTCATCCGTTTACACTCATCTCAGTTGTGCGGCGGTGTTATCGTTCTAAGAGTAGTAGTAGTGACAAGCACGATATTCTCGTGGAAAACACCAAAAGTCCCCTATGTCACAAAACTAAAGCATCATACAGCCATGTAAACTTTATATCCGGAAATGTCTTCCACAGGGAGGGAGGTAGGAGGTCAGGAGGGCGAAGGAAGGAATGTGATAGTCGCAAGACGGGATGAAGGAGGGAGGGGGTATTGGATACGACGTAGAAGGAGCGGATTAACCAGACGTACCGCCACACGTCTTTCTCACCCTGTCTCTGTGCTGAAACCCGGAGTCTGGTTCTCCCCCTCCCCCAGTCTATCTGCGTACACCCCGTTACAAACTTCTTGTTCCCTCTCTCTTCGCAGTGTCTAATTCCCACGTTCTCCTCTCTCTCTCTCTCTCTCTCTCTCTCTCTCTCTCTCTCTCTCCTCTCTCTCATCTCTCTCTCTCTCTCTCTCTCTCTCTCTCTCTCTCTCTCTCTCTCATCTCTCTTCTCTCTCTCTCTCTCTCTCTCTCTCTCCCTCTCCTTTCCTCCAAGTGTCTCTCCCTGGTGTACCTTTCCCCAAGTTTGTCTCTGAACTCATCTCCTTCCCCATGTCTTCTCATCCGCCTCTCCGCCTCTCTCGCTCTTTAATCTTCCTGCTTGTCTCTTTCTCCCACAAGATTTTTCTGACCCCCCAGTCTCTTTTTCCACAATATGTCTCTCTCTCTACTCCTAAGTCCCTCTCTCATCGCAGCACCTGCTTCACTCGCTATCTCTCTTATTCACTAGTCCCTCCCTAGTCACTCTCACCCTTTCTCCCTCCTTAAGTCTCACTGACCCTCCGGTGTCACTAACTCTCCCGGCCCTCTACCCTGTCCTTTTGCAACAAAATCTAACTCTTCCAGTCTCCCTCTCTCTCCCAATCTCTCTCACGGTGAATCAAGTTGCTGCTTCCCGCACTCGTGCTGAGCTGGTCGATGTATTCAACTTTGCCTCCAACTTCCACCCTGACCTTAAGCTTACCAGGTCCACTTCCGACACCTCCCTTCTCTTTTCTCCATCTCTGCCTCCATCTCCGGAGACAGTATAATCCACTGGTATATTTAATAAACCTACTACCTCACAGCAGTCCGGACGGTACCTCTTTCCACCCTGTCATTTGTAAATAAAGCCACCCCTTCTTTCAGCTCCTCAGTCCCCTCTGTATCTGCTCTCAGGCTGAGGCTTTTCATTCCAGAGCAACTGAGATGTCCTCCTTCTTCAAAGAAAGGGGCTTCCTCTCCCCCAACATGAGCGCTGCCTCACCCGCATCTCTTCCATTTCACACACATCTGCCCTTACACCATCCTCCCGCCGCCCATCACGGAGAGTGTTCCTCTTGTCCTCACTTACCGCACCACAGTGCACATTCTGCACATAACTGTACGTAACTTCCACCATCTCCAACGGGATCCCACCATCGAGCACATCCTTCCATCCTCATACAACTCCCGACCATTTCTGCTTTCTGCAGGGATGACTCCCTATGGGACTCCCTTGTCCCTCACCACTGATCTTCCTCCTGGCACTTATCATTGCAACTGGAACAAGCGCAACATCTGCCCTTACACCCCCTCCCTCAGGGCCCAAACAGTCCTTCCAGGTGTGGCGACACTTCACCTGCCAGTCTGTTGGGGTCATCTAACTTTATCCGGTCGTTGAGAGCTCCTATATATCAGTGAGACCCAACGTAGATCGGAAGACCCCTCCTCCTCGTCGAGCACCTGCCCCAAAAAGCGGTGGCCTCCCATTTCAATTTTACTTCCCGTTCCCATTCTGACATGCCAGTCCGCGGCCTCCTCTACTGTCAAGGCGCCGACACACAGGTTCGAGTACTGACACCTTGTATTCCGTCAGGGTAGCCTCCAATATTATGGCATGAACATCGATTTCCCTAACGTCTGGTCACTGCCCACACTCACCCCCCACACCTTCTTCACCATTCCGTATTCATGTCTCCCTTTCACAACTTCTTACCTGATTATCCCCACAACTTATATATAAATAACAATCCCTCATTTCCTGAATTAATGGAAAGGCTGAACTTCTGGGAACAACAACGTTTTCAGGAAGTTCAATTCATTGAATCACTTGTAGAGCAGGTGTGAATTACTTTTGGAATGTGAAAATTATTTGACCCTTTCGACTTGAGCGACTGAGACTTCTAAAATGTTTGAAAACTAAGGTAGCGGGAGAGAGCAGAAGAGCTTTCACCTGCTGTCTGAATCGGGTCTGGGTCACTTCCGTAGATAAATGTATTCGTGCAGCTGCTGAAATTCTGAATCACAGAACCCCAAAACTGTGCCTGAAAAAGCCGAATGGACATTTCCAGGTCTGTGTAGAGGCATCGCATGAGAATGAAGACCAGAGTGGTTGTCGCCCAACAGAGAAGGAAACTCGCCGACAGGCTGAAGAGCAGAATGATGGATTGTCTCCGACTCTGCATCTCCGGATCTGAGATGTTTCAGTGTATCGGGCGGTGCAATGGAAATGCATCAGGCGCTGGCAGGTTAGAGTCAGCTGTCGTAGATAGTGAAGCGTCGTTGGGCAGTTTAACAGTGTCTGTAATATGTGAACGGTAGCGCAGAGTTGTTCTGCAACTCTACTCCATCATGTATCAGGGAAACGGGAAATAAAGTCAGTGAGATTGTCTCCTGATTTTTGCCTGCACTTGGTTCCCTCTCCAAAATGACTCTGCGGACGGACTGCCACATATCGGCAGCCGAGCACGGTCACCTTTAACCACGTCCCCATGGTGACGTTATATCCGTCATTCTCGTTTCTCCCTCGATCCCTCTGGGGAATCCAAACGCGCTTTGTGTTGCAGGCCAAGTGAGCTCTACACACTTTTCAGAACGTCCACAGACAAGGGGTTACAAATGTCACAGATTTATCCCCTAGCCCGAACTCCAGAAACAGTCCACAGCCCGATTACCGCGGAGGTGCCAATCATAATTTTTTTTTTTGGGGGGGTATTGTGTAACTGGACCGACTTCTGATTTCACGTCTATTTCTTTCTCCCCGTTTCCTGTTCTAATACGCAAATTATAGTCGTCCCATTTTTCAGTCCCCTCGACCTGTGCAGAAGCGACCCGAAAAAAAAGGTTCACCTTTCCTTCGATAGATCTTTGTCTTGCCGTTTTTTCCCCTCCTGCTCCTCTGCTTCGGTTGCCTGAGTGTAATAAGGCGGGGTCGGGGTGTTTGATTCTGTCGTATAGCTTCTGCTAACAATAAATCTTTGTCCAGACCTGAATCCGGCCTGGGCTCAGGCTCTCTAGGTGAGGATAGAAGAATTGAGACGCCTCCCCTTTCTTTTGTTTGGACTTCGTTTGGTCAGTCAGTCTATTTTTATCTGTCACGAATGTTGATGTCGTTTTTGTACCTCCAGCACTTATCCAATCCCTTCTTCCCGGCCGTAGCCCAGGTTCAGGAAGGCTCAAACAGGAGCGAACTGGAAGTTGCCTTTACGACCCTCAGATACTCCATCGTTCCACCTCCTTTTGTAGGAATCCTCCTCAACTACGCCAAGGGTAGAAATTGTTTTTAATATAAAGTTCAATACCAGACGTCAATTGGCGAATCTTTTATTTGATTATGATATCATAGAGAGTCCACACGTGTGGAACTGAGATATAAGCAAAAGACTTGTCTTTATATCTAGTAGCAAAGAGCGTGCCAGACCTTTCCAGAACAATGGAGATAGTTCATAATGTTGTTTTCCTGATCTGTGGCTCATCCGATTGCATACACTTCATTTGTACAGGCGTGTTATCGTTCTGAGGAGTTGTAGTGCCAAGCACAATATTCCGGTGGAAAACATAGAAGTCCACAATGTCACTGAGCTACAGAGACATTCAGTCCTGTAACATACATATTCGGAAATTTCATCCACAGGGAAGGAAGTTGGAGGTCAGAGAAAAGATCGAGAGAGAGGGATATTTGGTGGAGAGCGATGGCCAGGGTTATGAGAGAGATTTCGGATGGGTAGAGAGATCTGAGTGGGGGAGGGGCCGAGGATAGGATTGAGGAGACACCGGTGGATGGAGGAGAGAGACAGGAACGGTATCGAGAAGGTGAGTTGGGAAAGAGACACTTTGAAGAGAGGGCACTCAGTGTGCGGCGGGATGGGAAATAGAGCCTGGGGAAGAGATAGACGGGGTGTACCGAAAGAGACTGGTCCGAGAATGAGACAGGCAGAGAAACGGGGCAGAGAAAGACTCTGTAGCCGGGGTGCATGGGAAGAGGGTGTGTGAGGAAGTGTGTCAAAATCCAGGAAAAAAATGTACAGTGAGGAGCTAGAGGGCTTTCCTTCACGCATTGCATTTGGGGATTGCTGCTCCACCATTGTAAAGTGCTGCCGAAACATACAATCCTTCCCGTCTCGGTGCCTCTTTCCATCGACCCCTCTCCTTCCAACTCGCATCCACAATCTCCCTCCCTCCAAGCCTTCTTCACCACCATCACTCTCCCTCACTGCCTGACCTCCAACCTCCCTGCACGTGGATGAAATTTCCGAATATAAGTTTTACAGGGCTGTATGTTGCTGTAGCTCAGTGATATTGTGGACTTTACATGTGAATATCGTGCTTGGCACTGCTACTCCTTACAACGATAACAGAGCTACACAAGTGCGATGAGTGTAATCGGATGGGCCACAAATCGCGAGAAGAACATTATGAACTAATTCCACTGTTCTGGGAAGGTCTGGCGCGCTTTTTGCTACTAGATATAAAGACAAGCTTTCCAATTGTACCTCAAAGTTCCACACACGCGGACTCTCCACGACATGAAAGATTCCCCAATTTCAGTTTAAAATGGCACTGAATTTCATTTTAAAATATTTTTTGGCAAATTGGCGTAGTCGAGCAGGATTCCGATATAACGGTCGAACGATAGATATACTGAGGGCAGCAAAGGCAAGAACGAGTTCGCCATGACCCTGGCCCATGACTGTGTAGACAGGAGGGGATCGGCCAGACGAGGTAGGAAAGACCGCACCATTATGTGAAGTGTTGTGTGAAATAAGGAAGTCCGGATCTGAATCCTAGACCCACCTAAGATTTTCTCCGATTAGTAAATAAAAGTAGTAAATATAAATAAGACGTCAAGAGGCGAACGGAACGAAATTTCATTCGCGCTTGTGCTTGAGACTGACTGTCCTTCTTTTGCAGGAGCAGGTAAGTGGATTTAAGTAGGATGGAATATAGTAAGGGTTAAGTTGATCAGGAATGCGGGGAGAGAGTTCCCTGTAAAGACAAAGATGAAAACCAGGTAAGTAGATTGATGGAAGATAGTAAGTAATGATAGTAAAGTTTATGAGTGAAATGCGAGGAGAGTTTTCTCTGTAAAGGTAAAGAAGAAACCGATAAAGAAACACCATAAGTTTGAACTAGTAAAGAAATCCCTGGGAGATCCGCTGACGCCGCCAACTTCCTCTGCTGATAAGGTCTCGTTGGAAAGTGGATATAGTAGATATGTGACACACACAAAATGCTGGTGGAACACAGCAGGCCAGCCGGCATCTACAGGGAGAAGAACTGTCGACGTTTCGGACCGAGACCCTTCGTCAAGACTAACTGAAAGGAAAGCTAGTAAAAGATTTGAAAGTAGGAGGGGGAGGGGGAAATACGAAATCACAGGAGAAGACGGGGGAGGGTTGAAGCAATGAGCTGGAAAGGTGATTAGCAAAAGCAGCTTCTTCAGCTCCTATCATTTCGCATTTTCCCCTCCCCCTCCTACTTTCAAATCTCTTACTATCTTTCCTTTCAGATGGTCCTGACGAAGGGTCTCGGCCCGAAACGTCGACAGTACTTCTCCCTATAGATGCTGCCTGGCCTGCTGTGTTCCAAAAGTATTTTGTGCGTGTTGCTTGAATTTCCAGCATCTGCAGATTTCCTCGTGTTTGTATTGTAGGTATGTGATTCCTTTTACAAGTAGCGTGTGCGGTTGGACACAAGGGCGGTGGCACTATCGGGGCCTTTTGAGATAAAGAAAATTCAATATTTTAAACAAGAAACTGGTAGCGGAGACGGAGACCCTACGTGGGATTATGATTATATAATAACGTGTTTTGATTTATGCAACTTTGTTTATTTGTGCGTGGCTCATCGGAGGATGCTGTCCTTTCTTTCATAAGTGGTTTTGTGTTGTGTGTGTTGTGTGTGTGTGCTGTGCTTTACACTCTTGGTCAGAGAAACATTGTCGTGTTTGTCGGTGAGCATGTGTGTTGTTAAATGACAGTAAAGTCGACTTGAGTTGAATAAGTGCTGGAGGTAGCTGAGCGACACCAACCTACGAAACAACAACAACAACAACAAAAATAGACTGACTGTCCAAACCACGTCCAAACAAAAGAAAGGTGAGGAATCTCAAAGTCTCTATCCTCACCTAGACAGCCTGTGCCCAGGCCGGAATCAGGTCAGCAGAACAACAACAACAACAATAGACTGACTGTCCAAATCCTGTTCATTACAAAAGAAAGGTGAGGAATCTCAAAGTCTCTATCCTCACCTAGACAGCCTGTGCCCAGGCCGGAATCAGGTCAGTAGAACAACAACAACAACAATAGACTGACTGTCCAAATCCTGTTCATTACAAAAGAAAGGTGAGGAATCTCAAAGTCTCTATCCTCACCTAGACAACCTGTGCCCAGGCCGGAATCAGGTCTGGACAAAGTTTTCATGTCAGCAGAAGCTACACGACAGAATCAAACACCCCGACCCCGCCTGATAACTCTTAGGCAACCGAAGCAGAGGGGCAGGGGAGGGACAAACGGCAAGACAAAGAACTATGCAAGGAAAGCTGAGCCCATTTTTAGGGCCGCTTCTGAACCGTCGATGGGTCTTAAAAAATGGACATGACTAATTTGCGTATTGGAACAGGAAACGGGGAGAAATAAAAAGAAGCGAATTCAGAACTCGATCCTGTTACATCATGTCTAAAAGATTATATTTGGCACCACCGCAGTAATTGGGCTATAGACCCTGTATGAAGTTCAGTCTATGTGACAAAATTGTGAAATTTATAACTCCTTGCCTGGAAATGTTCAGATGTTATGAAAGTTGATGTGTGGAACCCACTTGGCCTGAAGTACAAAGAACGTTTGAATTCCCCAGGGGAATAGAGGGGGAAACGATAATGATGGATATTCCGTTACCATGGAGACGTGGTTAAAGGGGACCGTGTTCGTCTGCCCGTGTGGGGCAATCCGTCAGCAGGGTGACTTTGGAGAGGGAACCAGGTGCAGGCAAAAATCAGGAGGCAATATAACTAACTTCATTTCCCTTTTCCCTGACACATGGTAGAGTAGACTTGCAGAGAAGCTCTGCTTTGCCATACACAGAATTGAAAATACACCTGGACTAAGATGTTAACCAACGACAGCTTATCCTGACATGCCAAACTCTGATGAATTTACACTGCACCGCCTGATACACTGAAACATCTCAGCCGAGCAATCACCAAAAGGTCCTTTCCGTGCTTTAACAGAGCAGAAAATCTTTCTCTAACTGAACACATCTATTATGGTCCAAAGGACAAAGTGGAAGAATGGTTTTCGATTTAAATTGCCATCAAACCCCCTGCAACTCCTGAACTACTCGGACCCGCGCTTCAGATTTTACAGGTGTATAACTCTGCCTAATACTAACGCTGCTCGACAACTTCATTCCCCTCAGGCTGGGTGTATAATATTTCCTTCTTCATCGTTAAAACAAAGATTGATCTGTTTGCTCCACCCGTTTTGCCTGAGTATATTGTAGTCTTATTGCTTTCGCAGGCACCTCCCTCTCGGTGGGCGATAAGCAAAAATCTCGAAGGACTTATACATTCTGCCCCACCACGGGAAGACCGATGCTATTCTACCCTCTATACGGAAATATGATTTGTCACTGGCTACAATGTAAAGAATGAAACCTGTCATAAAGCACTTTTCGATCAGGAAGGGTTTGTACCAACCTGTAGTCCCTGGACTTCTCTTATTTTACCATTTCCGAAACCAGGTTGTGATAATGAGTGACTTTTTTTTGGCAATATTTAAGGGCGATTAGCAGGATAGCATGTCAAGGGTTTACTGATGGCAATTTAGCAGAACGACACGGGGCCGCAGACAACCCAATGCATAGTGCTCTGCTCAATTGCCAACAGTTGTAAGAGGCATGCCTGGGTGTCTAACGTCTGTCGCCGACACTACAATTAAAAAACATAGAACATAGAAACCTACAGCCCATTACAGGCCCTTCGGCCCACAATGTTGTGTCCACCAGGAAACCCACTCTAGAAACTGTCTTGGATTTCCCTGGTGTATAGACTTCTACTTTTCAAAGTCCCATGTACCTGTCTAAGAGGCTCTTAAAGACCCTATTGTATTCGCTTCCATCACCGCCGCCGGCAGTGTTTTCCACGCACCCAACACTCTCTGTGTGAAAACTGGACTCTGACATTCCCTCGGTACCTATTTCCAAGCACCTTAAAAGCATACCCCGCGTATTAGCCATTTTGTCCCGGGGGAAAAAGCCTCGGGTTATCCACACGATCAATACCGCTCATCATCTTATACATATAACTATAGCAGAAACGTCCGATCCTATTAAATGGGATCTCCCTGATGAAGTGTGTCGGCCCGGAACATTGACTGTTTACTCTTTTGCATAGATTCTGCCCGGCTTGCTGAGCTCCTTAGGATTGTGTGGGAATTACTTTGATTTCCAGCGTCTGCAGATGTTCTCCAGTTTGCGATTAGACTTGGACAACAGTCAACAGCATAAGAACCTGCGCTGCCTACACGAGAAAAAATTAACCTCAGTTCATTACCAAGTCCGGAATGCGATGCCCTTGTCATTTAATCTTGCCAGGCAATTATGTTGTAGTCTTTAAGCCACTCAATCTGATTGGGAGTTAAATTGGACAAGACTAGAATGACGTCGCTTGGGATTCACGCTGCTTTTGTGTTCACGGTGGCCGGAGATGGGACACAATCGTTAAGTATCACTGGAAACATTATTTATGATAAAGCGTTGAGTTGGTAATAACCGACGCGAGATGCATAAATCAATTGTGCGCTCAAAAAGATATCTGTCGTGTCGACTCTTACTTCCGTCATCTCCGGGCGAGGAGAATCACCGGTGTTGTGTAACGCTGATCGGTTGCAGGACAGACATCAGTGAGACGGAACTGGAAATGTAACAGAGTGAGTAATGGTCCGTCAGAAAGCGGTACAACGTCTTTGAAACTAATTTTAATTCGGATTTCCAGTATCATTCTTTTATTTTTCATACATCGATAAAACTTCCAGGTAGAGCATAGTTAGTTGGAGAGAGAAAAAATAAACAAATAACTTTTTTTTTACCCGTGGCTCTGGTAGCTGATTAAATTTCAGCGTACATTGATGATCAATATAAACATACGTTCCTGCAATGAGATTTGCTTTGCTCAGTACACGACCGGACGGAAGTTGTGGTCAGAGAGAAACAGAGAACAGAGGGAAACAGAGGGAAAGAAACAGACTGTGACGGGGCCTCGGGATGTGAACAGAGATAATGTCGGAGATATGCGGGGACAACGAGGGAGCAGGTCGGAGATGGAGACGGAGTTGACAAAGAAGGAAAAGAACGCACATACGCTATGTTCCAGCCCGATCATGTCTCCCTCAAAGTGAAACTCACTAGTCTGCAAGGAGATTAAATTCTGTTCCGAACGGGACCGGACGTGCGGACAGAGAGAAACAGGAAACAGTGGAAACAGATTTTCTCGGGACCTCAGGATGTGACCAGAGATAAAGAGGCAGATATGAAAGGACAAAGCGGAGCAGTCCGGAGATGGAAAAGGAGTTGGAAAAGTAAAGAAACACACACACACACACACACACACACACACACACACACACACACACACACACACACACACACACACACACACACACACACACACACACACACACACACACACACACACACACACACACACCCTCCGCTATGTTTCAGTCTGATCACGCTCCCCTCACCGGCGTGGGGGAAGGAGTGAGCGAGGACAACGTGAGAGATATTGGGAGTAAAACACTGTGAGCGTCACTGAAAAGGATGAATCAGAAACAACGGAGAGAATGGAGAAAAGGGAGAGGATTCTTCCTAACTGGACCAACCCAGAGTAAAACGCTGTCAGATGTGATGGAGATTATTAAAGTAAAACGGACGGGATCTGACTATAGACCCTCCATCGGGGTGAATTACAGCTGAGGTGACCGCTACATATTACATATTTGATGAAGGACACATTTCATCTTTACGGGGAAAACAGCGAGTGAAATATATCATCACAAAATTCATGCGTATTTCACAGCGCTCAGTTGTTACCCTTAGTTCTACATATCGGCAAGTGGATAGATTATGAAGGAAACATGGTGTTTGACTTAAATGTCTGGCAGAAACCAACGAGTCGCTCTATGATTTAAGGAATTTGGTTAACAGTTTCAGCGGGTATTTCACCGCGTTCTTCAGCTCCTCTCTGAACTTGCTCTGAGTCACGGCGTAAATACATGTGTTGGTGCAGGAGCTGAGGATCTTCAGCATCGTCGCCGTGGATTCTGCGATATAAATCGGACCCGTGTCCGAGTAACGAGGGATGTTTGCAATCAGAACGTAAATATCAGAAACCAGCAGTGTTAACCACAGAAATATAAAACTACCGGTTATACTGAATAGTAAAACCACCGATTTCCTTCGGTTCTCCATTTCAGGGTCCTTGTCATTCTTTCCGTCGCTGCGGCCCCGGAGCCCCATCCGGACTTTATTAGCGGACACAATCCGTCTGACCGTCAGAGTATTGAACAATAAAATCAGAACAAACGGGAGACAAGGCATGAAAATGCGATGAATCATAAGAAGTGCGGCCCACGAGGGAGATGTATAGAAGCTTTCTTTGGTCAAACAGCCATAGAAAACTCCATCAATTATCATCAAAGGCTCCACTGTAAAGTAGAAAGGGACACTTCCTAAACAGCCCAGAACACTCACTGTCCCGATAACCACAGCCGCCGTCCTTTCGGTGCAATATTTTGTTTTCAGCTTTTCACAACAAATGGCTACAAATCTGTCACAGGTGAACGCGACTGTCAGCCAGACAGAGACCCCGGTGCTTCCTATGAGCAGGCAAAGAACAATCCTACAAACGGGAGTCCAATACAGGAAGGAAGACCGAAAGTATAAGAGAACAGTCCACTTCATCAGAGGGTCAGAGATAACGACCAGGAGATCGGCCGCTGCCATTCCCAGCAGGTAGCGAGTGATGCATTTGGAGAGACCGCACTTTCCTCGGGACAGGATAACAATCGCCACCAGGTTAACTGCAAGAGAGAGGGAGGGAAACAGAGAAAATGCTGACCCGTCAGGGCAATAGAGCAAAATTATTATTATTAGACTTCATCTTGTGTTTTTTTTCTGCTTCAAATGGTGGAAACTGGACCCAGAACATATGAACCCGCTGACAGTGTGCAATATCGGCGTGACAGAGAACTCTCCGCGAGTTTTGTAAATGGGTTCAATCTGGGTGAATTCCCAAACCGACCAGGTGACAGCTGGTTAAACGCTTCCTGGCCGCAGTAAGGAATGGGTCTGATATACCAACGTCACTGGTCTGAGCCGCACAGGAATGAAATGAAATCCACATCGGCGGTTCTCTCAGCTCATATTTCTATCATAAATGAGCCATTCGCGTTGTTCCATCACCCAGTCAGGCAATTCACAGTTGATTCATACGGACAGAACAGAAGGTCGGCTGGCTCCCACGGATGCAGTGTAGCCCGGTGTCCCCCTGTGCAGACATTTTGATTCACAATTATTCCATGATATCGAGCCAGCGGAGAGGATTTCAGTCAAAGACAGCATCTCGGCTCTAATATGGAGCGCTGTCTGCTGCGAAAGCAATGGGATTAATATTGTCAGCGCCTTCCGCCCATGACTGAAATGCGGGGACTGGAAACAAGTAGCGAGAGAAACGCTTCAGAACACAGGAATTAACTCTCAGTTCCTGCCGTTTGCAGGCGTGACAGCGGCTTACCGGGAATTCCAACGGCTGAAATAACAGGGAAGTAAATCTCTTCTATCCGCCAGATTACTGGATATCCCATTTGAGTGACGCAGTGAACGCTATTGCTCTGAATTCCACAGCTCGGCAAGACACTCTGGGCTGACGTACTGCAGCAGGCTCTGATTTATACAGGGGATCGATCTCCAGTGACAAGGTCCCACCTCCCACCATTGTTACTGAACAAACAAATTACATCACCGGCAGTGTCTCAGGTGCACATACTGTTGGTATGTAACACGAAAACGTCAATGCCATTGGCATTACCTCAGTCAAATCCCTCTGTGTAATTTGACCAAAACGTGTAATGAGACCAGTAAGTGAACAATGAGCCGCCCTATTTACAACTTTTCATAGTTGTATTGGCAGCGGTCACGACTGTTCCTATTTTCCAAACAGAAACTTTCACTGTGGTTCCACCATTTTCTGCCGCTTTTCACTGTCACGCCCGCTGTTTCATCTACAAATAAATCCGCTTTCCCCTCACTGTGCTCTGGATCCAGGGACACATAAAAAACCCTCCCATTCTCCTCCTACAGACTTCAGTTTAATATCTTCCACATTTTTTAAAATTCAGCTGCTCCACCCCGTCACGCTATGTGCCTCCAGATATAAAACATCCCCGTTGTGTACACGGATACTCTGTCCAGTTCTCCATCAGCCCTGGACGACATCGAAGTTGAAGTCATTTTTATCAGGTTCCCAGTACAATATATATTCTCGATATCTTGAAGCTCAGATCTGTACACGGATCTCTCCATCCCTCCATCTCTTAAACTATCTTCTCTACATCTGGTGTGTGTGTGTGTGTGTGTGTGTGTGTGTGTGTGTGTGTGTGTGTGTGTGTGTGTGTGTGTGTGTGTGTGTGTGTGTGTGTGTGTGTGTGTGTGTGTGTGTGTGTGTGTGTGTTTGCTTGAGTCTGTACATCTGTGTGTTTATGTGTAGATGTGTATGTATGTCTGTGTTTATATTTGTGTGAGTGTGTATCTCTGTGTGTATGCATATGTGTGAATGTGTGAATGTGTGTGTATGTGTGTGCGTGCGTGGGCGGCGTGTGTGGATAAGGAGTCGGTCTAGTGATCTGAAGATCGCTGTTTCGATCTTAGCTGCGTGTGTTTCCTTGAGCAAGGCACTTAACAACACATTGCTCTGCGACGACACCGGTGCCAACCTGTATGGGTTGACAACATGTTGTCCCTTCGACAACATCGGTGGCGTGAAGAGGGGAGACTTGCAGCATGGGCAACTGCCGGTCTCCCATACAAACTTGCGAAGACCTCAGTCAACATCGAAAATCGATGGACATCTCCTTGAGCCAGTGTGCAAATGTGGGTGGAGTAGAAGACTTCCAGGTCAGAAGAATAAGTTTCTTAGTCACCACCATTCCTAGATGCAGAGCAATCCGCATGTCGTGCGGCAACACAAGAGTCAGTGCAGAGCATCCAAAGATGGCGAGGTCGTGATTCGGCTGAATGTCTCTAGAAGAGGCTTTTGAGAGCCACTCAAAAATTGCAGTGCAAAAGTTGTATAATGTAGGACAAAACCAGAAAAGATGTGCTCGTGAGCCCTCGGCAGAGCGGCACTTGTCGCAATCAGGAGACACAGATGGGAAGATGCGATTCAGTTTTGTTTTTGAATAATGCAATCTATGCATCACCTTGCACTGGATTAACCTGCAGCGTTAATAGAACAACAGTAAACCCGGGACATTTCCTTCTCCCAAAGTTCCGCTGATATCTCTGAGTTCAAGTCCCTAGCCCAGGCTTCCCTAATAAAATCTGTAGAAACCAAAGGAGTACAACAATTCACACATTTTGATATTAACTGTTTGGGGTCTGGAGGGAGCAAGAGGTTTTCGAGAAAGGGATGTGTGGTGGAAATAGGCTCGAAGTGTGGGCACTTTTCCTTAAAGTAGTGTCTAACTTGGAGATAGCGAAAAAATGTGAATTTGGAAGGTTGAACTTGTGCATCTGCACAACCCCAATACACGGAATATATTTGAGAGAATAAGGGGACCTTTCTTGGCTCAGTGTCATATTACCTCACATACATTGTGACCTTGACCTATCTAGTCCCATGAGTGGGGGTGGTGCCTAACCGGATTCCTTTACTCATTTTATTTTACATTGCTTCCGTGATACCACTATTCTTTCAACTTTTTTTTTGTAAGTATATTTATGCAATCTTGTAAATTGTCTGGCAGCCTTTTTGTTCTTGTTTTTGATTTGTCATGTCTGTCCTCCACCTGGAGCTGCATTTCCTTTGTATTGTTTTGTACGTCTTCAATATGTTTTGTCTTTGTAAAACTGAAAATTGTAAATAAAGTATTAAAAAAAAGAAAATTGATGGGCAGCCCAAGAAAAAGTGTGAGTGTGTGTGTGTGTGTGTGTGTGTTTGTGTGTGTGTGTGTGTGTGTGTGTGTGTGTGTGTGTGTGTGTGTGTCTGTGTGTGTGAGTGTGTATGTGTGTGTGTGTGTCTGTGTGTGTGTGTAGTGTGTGTGTTTGTGTGTGTGTATGTGTGTGTATGTGTGTGTGTTTGTGTGTGTGTGTCTGTGTGTGTGAGTGTGTGTGTGTGTGTGTGTGTCTGTGTTTGTGAGTGTGTATGTGTGTGTGTGTATGTGTGTGTGTGTTTGTGTGTGTGTGTGTGTGTTTGTGTGTGTATGTGTGTGTGTTTGTGTGTGTCTGTGTGTCTGTGTGTGAGAGTGTGTATGTGTGTGTGTGTCTGTGTGTGTGTAGTGTGTGTGTGTTTGTGTGTGTGTGTGTGTCTGTGTTTGTGAGTGTGTATGTGTGTGTGTGTGTGTCTGTGTGTGTGTGTTTGTGTGTGTATGTGTCTGTGTGTGTGTATGTGTGTGTGTTTGTGTGTGTGTGTCTGTGTGTCTGTGTGTATGTGTGTGTGTCTGTGTGTGTGAGTGGGTATGTGTGTATGTGTGTGTGTGTGTGTGTGCGTGAGTGAGTGCGTGTGTGTGTGTCTGTGTGAGTGTAGTTCTTGTAATTTATATGTATAAAATTTCTTACTAGAGCTGTGGATTTGTAAGGGTAAAGTGACGGAAAAGCCGCTGTTAATCCACCTGAGGAACAGTTTGATGCTGAAATACTGTGGTGTAGGAATATAATGTGCTGATAAGGCTGTCATTCACTGTCCCGTGGCTTACGGGCACAACCATCAACACGTTTGTCTCTGGTGAGAATACCGACATGAGTTAACAAAATACCTTCTGCCGTGTATAGATTCCATTCCAATTTCATGTCATGGTTTAACATAAGAATACCCGTGACTTTGGCATTACTTCCTCAATGCCTTTGAATAAATAAATGCAGCACCACCAAATAAGGTCACACCATCGCATAAAACCATGTTAGAAACCATTATTAGCACTCTCTCTCTCTCTCTCTCTCTCTCTCTCTCTCTCTCTCTCTCTCTCTCTCTCTCTCTCTCTCTCTCTCTCTCACTCACTTTCTCTCTCTCTCTCTCTCTCTCTCTCTCTCTCTCTCTGTCTCTCTCTCACTCACACACTCTCTCTCTCTCACGCGCACACATTCACACACGCACAGATACTATCCCTCTCATATACACATATAAACAAGCACAGAAACATAAACCCAGAAGGTTCCCTCTCTCTCACAAACACACAAACCTAAATGCAGACACGCTCCCTCTCTCTCTCCCCATCCCCAACACACAGGCAAGTAAACGCCCGTGCATGTATGAAATCCTTTGCCGATCTCACTGCCCATGACTTTCCCTTCCCACTCCAAACGCGTTTAAGAATGCACTGTGTGGTTGAGTCAGCATGAAAAAAGAAACAGAAGCGACATTGAAACAGCCGCAGGACCATGTTATAGAAACTAAGAACACTCATAGCAGAATGACACACAAACAGTAAACTGGGAGAGCAGAGAGCAATAGCCCAGGCTGCCAGAGAGCAAAGGATTCATGATTCAGTAGGTCTCAAGCTGAAAATGAAGAGATGGTTGACATGTACTTCACATAATATGTAGAATTAGTGAGATAGAACGACAGCAGTGCAAAGACAATCAACAAAGGGGAGACATTCAGATGGATAATATGAGGATGTGTGTTTCATTTTCCCCTGCTTATCGCCGGTATAAAGTGAAAAGGGTGCTTCATTCTGTACCCACCTGTCTCGGGTGCAATGTGAGAATGGGGGGCGGATTCATTTTGTGGATAACAGTCCCTACTACACACTGGGAGTGTGGGTTTCTTTAGGTGTCACTCTCTGGTTCGGTGTGAGTGTGTGAATTTTATTCTGTACAGGCCAGTCTCTGTTACACTCTGAGAGTGTGGGTTTCATTCAGTATCTGTCAGTCTCTATTACAGTGTGAGAGTGTGGGTTTCATTCTGTATCTGCAAGTCTCCACTATCGTGTAAGTGTGGGTTTCGTTCTGTATCTGTCTGCTCCAGCGTTACCGGTGTTGTCTCAGTCCCGTACCTGTGAATATCTGACTCAGTGTGAGCCGGTGTTTTTTTTTTCTCCTTCTTTCCCACTGTTCCACCAATCTACTGAATACTCTTAAAATAGAATCTGTATTCACTGAGCTATTCTTAGAACAAGAGTCTTCTACAGTTGGATTATGTCAATATTGTGAGGGACTGTGAACTGATGAATAATGACGGTTGTGTTGAGCAGCACATTCAGCGTCATAGGGTCATTTGGAAAACAGACCGTTCGGCCCGGCATAATTCTGCATGCTATTCGCTGCTAAACCACGCAGCGCCAAGAGAGCAGCATCTGATCCGTAAACCTCTGTGGTTCGGCAACACAACTTCTGAAACGTTGAATGAAAAAAAATAAATATATGAATTATGTTAAATAAATAAGTGCGTAATTAATTTCATAAATTGATCGAAATAATACCCACTAAGGCAGCTTGTTTCATGTACCAGCATTATTTATATGAATACATTTCCCTGAGCAATTCTAAATTGCAGCCTTCACCATGTATCTCTGCACTCTTACATTTGCTGATTCTGTCACATATTCCTCAATGTGAACCAAACCGTGAATTTATTCGAGTTATGTCACGCTCATAAATAATTTAAGTATAATTTCGATTTCCTTATGACAGTTTCGGACTCATCTGCAATATGTTATGCATTTTGATTGAGAAAATTTGTAACTACGTTGTTCGGTGCAGCACTGAGAGAGTTTGCCAGTAGGAAATCGAGGGAAGCTCAGGTCTGACATTTGGAATCATCTAAAGGTCCGCATTGCAGCAGGAGGTTGACTGATGAACTCTGAGAATTTGCTGTCACTACTACGTCACTGAACAGCTCGACAGGGACATGGCTGGCGGGAGAGCTTGTTCCCGTGATGCAAGACACTGTGTCCTATGTTACCCCCGTCAGTGCAGAAGAACGAGATGAAAGTAGGTGAATGGACAGAAGATGATGAACAGACTGATATTACAATGTGAACACATCATCTGGACATGTTGGGATCATGGAACAGCAGAGAACAGGAACAAGCCCTGTGACTCACTACTCCTGCGCTGAACACGATACTGAATGAGACTAAACTCGGATATTTGTACATGACCCATCTCCCTTCATTCACTGGATGCTCATGTGCTTTGACTGAATATTTACCGTTATGGGAATCTAGAGGTTATATCCCAATAGAAGGCAAACCTTTGTCATTAGCTCCCTTGTTGAAGTAAATATTTGAGAAGGCAAGAGAAAACACTGATCGATTAAAAAGGTGGAGGTTCACTTAAAGGCATCCCCAGAAAGGAGCAGGAAGGCTGGTGAGTTATTCATAACTGGAATCAACTTGGGTGATGAAGGTGAGTGCAGATGTAGAGGTAGGGATGACAGAAAAACCATCAAACTGTACACATATAGACTTAGTCATGACACTGCAACAGGATCAGGAGTGAGCAAAGGTACAAACAGGAGAGGATTCTGAAGAGTTTGGGAAAATTCGATTGGATACAGGCACAAATCTGGATTATACTTGATAGTAGTAAATTTGAGGAGCGGGATTGTGAACGAAACCAGACGATGTATTGGCACCGTGACATTTGTGGGCATCATGGATCAGATAGAACTATGGAACAGTTGAAGAATCTGTGTTGGTGGCCAAAACTGCGAGGAGATGTACATTATTGTAAGAATTGTTTGATTTGTGCCCAGTGATAACCCAGATAAATCGGCTAGAAAAGCAGTTTCAGGACACGTCCCGTAGAAGGACCATGTGTTAACTTGCAGGTTTGTTTTGTTTGATCTTCACCTCCATACCCTGGTGGACTGAACTGTATCCCCGAGATAGTGGATGCGTTCACCAAGTGGAGAGAGGCTTCCCCAGCTAGATAATGAAAACCGCTGACGTCACAGACAGGATTTTGTTGGACAGAGTTTCTACCCGTTGGGGATTGCAAAGCTCTCCAGAATCAGTCATGGTCCCCGCAACATCCACATCTGAGACTGTTTGGGGTAAAAACCAAGTTGGTATCCCTTATCGACCACAGTAGAGTGCATTTGCTGAACGGATGAACAGAATTTTAAAGACAATGTTATCTAAAATGAAATGGTTATAATCCCTCTTTTGACTAGATTTGTTACACACCGTGTATGATGTTATTGGAAAGGACAAATGCAAGCAGCAATCAATTGGCTCTATTAAGGAGGTTCATTATGATGCCGCCCATAATAAGGGACGGAATTAACAGCAAAGCAATGCTGATTTCGAGGGGTGAACAAAACAGCGGGAGTCGGAAATTGGACAGAGGGTTAGGAACCCACTGCATCAGTCAAGGCCCTTTAGAGCTCCGCGATTTGCAGGGACATATGTTGCCGCTGACAAAGCAAGTCCATCAGTATATTGAATCCAGACCGCTCCAAACAAGTTGGGGTGATATATTAACCAACACAAACCCATTGGAGCTAGTCAAAGTCCTCTAGTAGCTGAGTTCCAGAAAACATATTGTCAATGGGATGTCCTGGACAAGATGAGATGATCCTCTTGGATTTACATTTCAGGCAATCGACGGTGATATGGATGAAGGAGTTGAGTAACCACTTCCAGATTGCCCCCGGAGGATGAGGATAATTCACATCTTTACACTTGCCCGAGCGAAGGCGGAGTCAATGAAAGAGAGAAGCAGATGAGAGAACGTGTTTTTTGCGTGGTCTTCTGGAAATAAAGTGGGAGATAATTGATCTGATATGAATGGATTTTAACGTGGCGTTAAGGTTAGCCATGGTAGGACCATTCATAACGTCAGAAGGTTTGGTATTGAGCGAAAGTTGGCTGGTGGATTCGGGACTGACGCCCACAGAAGGCAGAAGATAGTTGTGGATGAAGCGTTTTCTCCCTGGATTTTGGTGACAGGACACAGAGCAGCGCTGAGAAGTTACAGACGGAGTTCAACCCGGAAAAGTACGAAGCGATTCAATTTGGAAGGGTGAATTTGAAGACATAGGTGATACTTTCTCGAGTCAACCGATGGCCGCACATTAGTAAGAGTTCCACAATGGAAACAGAGTGATGAGAGTCTCTCCAATACGCCAAGGGCCGCGCATCGGTACGAGAACCACAATCGGCACGGAGCGGTGCACTGCAGGAGCAGAAGGAAGTGTGATTGACAGGTGAGCTTCACCACATCCGCTGTTCTGCACATACATACAGTGACGCTCGAAAGGCAATATACCTGACAGTAAATCAGGAGAAAGAAAATACAACTCCCTGGCAAATAAGGTGTCTGGAATATCGTTGTGGATCTTTTACAGTGTTTGCAGAAATACTTGCAGTGTATTTTATTTTAACACATGTCAGCTGTCACTGTGATTCCCATCACTCAAACTGCCCGGAATGACTGAAACGAACGAACGAAAAGAAAGAGCGAATGTCCCCCTTTAACAAAGAAGTGTTCGCCATTTCACCCGCCTGAACAAACTCCTTCCCTCAATTTCAGAAGCGAATGTTCTCCGTCAAATGTTACAAACTAAATCGACTTCAAGATGAATGCCTAGTTTAAAAGCAACACAGATGTAAAAAATATCCTATCTAAATAGCTGAAGCCAGATATCATGGAAAATAACATGGAAAATTCACATCATATTTTGCTTTAAAGTAAATAGATTGCAATATCCCTTGAGGAGTCAAGTAAATGACACGGGAACAGTGAATAAAAATAGTTTAACGTAAGTGTTTGTGCAGTTGGTTGTCACTAATGTCCCTGACGTGATACGCACGCTAATTGCCTCAGTGGAATTACTCTCTCCTCAATAAAAGTCTGCTAAACCGATCACCAGTCCATCTGAGCAGCTGAAACGTTCCGCACAACTGAACGCTGCTTCTGACGGAATATGGGATATCCGGCGATTTACTACATCGAGGCCATTTTCTATCCCACACTTGTAGCGGTTGGTGTCCCTGGTAAGATGCCGGAGCTGGTCACTTTATGTATGGTGCCGTCGTTACTCTGCTGCGGTATCCGCACTGTTACTGAACACAGATGCTACCGTCGGCTGAAACGTGTTTCCGGAATGGAGGATTCAGGCATCTGATTGTTTTATTTTTATTTTCGTACTTTGATCGAAGTGATTTTTCTTTTGTTAATTAGGTTCGAGCCGATATTGACATTGTTTCATAATTTCACCTCGCTAGACTTTCTGAAGTGATGCCTGTCTCTGCTTTTCTGGGTCCGAGTTTCTATCAGTGCAGACACTTCCACCTTATGACAATGTGGCAGCTTGTTTAAATGACGGTCCAGTCAATTTTCGACAAGTAGATACGTTCTTACATCAGTCAGTAAATGAAAAATTGTGTTTTGTATCTTTTGATTCCACTTTCTCACCGCTGCAAACAATCCCTTCAAATGTTTCTCTCCTAATAATGGAAATGATGTTGTTTACAATCTTCCGTTCACCGGTCCGTGAGTCGAGGAACTCGGATGCCTCGCTCTAAACTGTGGGAAGGTCGCCAATCCACTGACACTCACATCCGTCATTGTCCTCCAGCCGGAGTGCAGCGACCGAGACCGCACACACTGGATTCCCGCTTTCCACTTCCAAACAGACCATACCCTGCATAGCATCGGTAAAAAGGGGACATTCAAGGAACTGACCATATTTCTACTATGTTTCCAAATTTCTTGCAGTTAATTTAACGGCGATTGTGATCCTATCTCGTGGAAAATGCGGACTCTCCAAATGCATCACCCGTTACCTGGTTGGAATGGCAACAGCGGATCTGATGGTGGTTATCGTTTTTGCTTTAGTGAAACAGACCAACAATATCTACATTTATTCCAGATCCCTGCTCATCACTCCTGTATGCGCTCTGACACTTGTATTTGCGGCTGCGACGCGGGACTGTTCTGTTTGGTTCACGGTCAGTTTTACCTTCGATCGCTTCATCGCAATATGTTGCCGAAAGTTGCGGGAGCGATACTGCACAGAGAGAACAGCAACGGTCGTTATCGTGACCGTGGTTATAGTGAGCTGCGGGAAATGTGTCCCGTTTTACTTTGCCCTTGAACCTTACGTCATCATTGACAACACGCCTTGGCGGTGCATCAGCACAGATGAATACACCACTTCACCAGCGTGGAGAGGGTACACATTACTGCAGAGCATTTTAACACCATTGCTACCAATCGGCTTAGTCCTGTTGTTTAACGGGTTAACCGTAAGACATATCGTTGTGGCAAATAGAGTCCGCAGAAGGCTTCGGCACAGCAGCGACAATCAGAAAGATGCCGAGGTGGAAAAACGCAGGAAATCGATGATTTTGCTGTTTTCTATATCAGCTAATTTCATATTATTTTGGATGCCCGATGTATCCCATTCTCTGAAATGGCAAGCGCAAAACTATTTTTACCAGGACAGATATTTGAATTCCCCGGTATACATCCTACAACAATTTGGGTTCATGTTACAATTTCTCAGCATGTGTACCAATACATGTATCTATACACTGACACAGAGGAAATTCAGAGAGGAGCTGAGGAATGGAATGAAGTATGTGTTTACATTAAATGGCCATCTGTGTAGATAACGCCAGTGTCTAATAAAAATTCAGCGGAGTTTTCAAATAAAGTCGTTTTACAATGAACAGATTTGGCAAATATGTCATAAATTCAAATAATCATATACCTGCTCATCCGGAAATTGCAAAGTTGGCGGAAGATTGTTTGCTTCATACAGTTCAGGTAGGTAGCAATATAAACGTTCAATGCTACTTGCGTGATTGTCACTTTGGTTGAATTATGTTCGAAACTATCACAGATACTCGACTGTCACAAGGACAGAGATGGATTCAGGAATTTCTGGGTTTTACATGTTTCAAAATGGACAGGGTCGGGTAACAGAGTGTAAAGGGAGTGCGACGGGAAACCAGGGAGAGTATCGCAGCTGCAGAAAGGGAGGACAACGTGGAGCGTTCGTTTGTTAATAGACTGGGAGACGAACACTGCTTCTGTTCTCCCTTTTGAAATGGGCGCGATCTCCCCATTTGGAGTATTCTGTACAGCCGCCCACAAGATTAACAAAAAAAAAAACGCAACGGGAACAGTTAACAACCGACCGGGAAGCGGAAACTGGACATGAGCCATTATTGGCACGGGCAACTACAACTGCCCTAATAGTCTTTGGCACCGAACCAAGGTAAAATGTTTAGGAATGGCATAAATTCTCAGTTGTGTTCAGGAAGGATTCATGTCACTGTAAGAAGAAAGGCTGACTGGCGAACTTTCCATACCAGATCAAATATTAGAAAAGGAAACGGGTCAGGTGACAGATCTTTCCGTGGGTCAGCATTTCAGTACAACGGGGAGAACTCCCCGACATTTACCTTGCACAGAGTTAGGACCAGGGAGCATGGCTTCTATTTAATTGGGGGTCAGCGATTTAAGGCGCTACCTGGCAGGAGTTTAGGAACGTACATTGGGAAATGATGCACTCGGGGTATTGCGCAACAGATACGTGGGGATTGTTTAGAAAGCACTTACACAGGGTTCAGTATAGGCTTGTCTCAGTGACGCAGGGAAAGGATGACAGTGCAAAGTAACCCTGGGAGACAAGAAAGTTGGAAGAACACGTCAAGAGGAAGAAAGAACGATACTTACAGAACAGGAAGAAATGATCTGGTAAGGCTGTAGCGAGTCACAATGTAGACAGGAAGGAATTTAACAATGGACTTTAAAGAGTAATAGGGGGATTTGAGAAGTCCTTGACGTGTTACACTGTGAAGAACAGGAGGAGTCTGGAGAGAGTGTGGGCAGATCAGAGGTAAAAGAGGAAACCTTGTGTCTGGAGTCCAAAGAGGCGGTGAAGCTCCTCACTGAATACATTGATCAATGTGAACACAGCGGCAAAAGGCAGATATGCTAGAACATGCCGACGCTAAGAAAGAGGATGCGCTGGAAATTTGGAAAACATTATGATAGATGATTCCCCGATGCCGCAAGGGATATAGTCCAGGTAATTTTGGAAGGCGATCTCGGATATTGCTGCGCTTCTGGACAGGATATTTGTGTCTTCGCTGGCCACGGAAGTAGAACTAGATGATTGGAGGGTGGAAAATGTTGTTCATTTGTTGACGAAAGATAATAGGGATAGTTTTTGGAATTATAGACCAGCGAGTCTTACATCGGTTGTGGGTAAACTGCTGTAGAGGATTATTGAAGAAGGAACTTATGAGTATTTGGAGAAACGTAGTCTGGCTACGGAGAGAAAACATGGCATGTTGTCCTTAATGAGTCAGATTGAATTATTTGAAAGTGAAAATAAAGCAAACAGATGAATCCGAACAGTCGATGTGGGTGCATTAATTCTGGTCAGGAGTTTGATCAGTTCCCCATAATGGACTCATTCAGAAAGTCAGGAGGCATGGGATCGAGGGAAACCTGGCTGTGCTGATGCAGTATTGGCTTCCTAACAGAAGGCAGATGATGTAGTAGACAGAGTGAATTCTGGCTGGAAGACAGAGCGCAGCCGTGTTCCTCAAGCAGAGTCGAAATTCTGCTGCACTTTACAACTCTATTGCGAGTCTGCAGTTACCAGTGTCTCAGAAATAGGGCTGAGGAAATAATCCATTTAATCTGATCACACAGCAGCACCTGAATAATTAATAGAATGAGGGCTGACGACGTCAGCAAATCGCTGAGTGATTGACTGCACCAGCGCTTTTTCTGAACTGACCTGTCATTTACACATTACAGGGCAAATGCTACAATGACTTCAAAACATCTTTTCCAATGGAGCCCTACAACTAGAAACCAGCATTTCAAAGTGTTCAGCAGCAGCTACTGGCGCTCACTGAAAGAACCAGCCGTCCAAAATGGCAATCCGAATTCCCAATTCAAGTACACACCAATTTATCCAAATGCCAATTTACCTCTGAATCGTGGTTTTATCATATCGGGTGTAGATACGCTCATATTTCGATCCATTTAACCCTGAATCCCCATGGCCGGTGTGGAACCCGTGTCTCTCTCTGAAATCAATAATAAATGAAACATACAAAACTACACAAACTAAAAACGCAGCGAAGGCGAAGCAGATAATCAGGCTCACACTTGTCTCCCTTCAAAACCATCGCAGGCAATTGGAGAATACAGAATAACCATCCAAATTACTTCAGTGTTGCAAGGACAGAGGGATCGAACAGTATCAACGACTTTCTAGACTACACCCGCAATGTTGCTGTCATCGGCAAATTTGCTGATCCAGATAACGAAATTATTATCCAGATCGCTGATATAGATTACAAATAACAACGGGCACAGCGACGATCACTGGGACACTCCACTCATCACAGGTCCCCAGTCAGAGAGACAGCCATCCATTACCACATTCTAGCTTCCCCAACGTGCCCAATGACTAATCCAATTTACTACCTCATCGTGAAAGCAAAGTGACTGAACCTTCTCGAGCATCCTCCCATACGGAACCTTGAGAAATTCCTGGCTGAAGTCCCTGTTAAACGGCATCCACTGCCTTGCCTTCCACACCATTCCTGGTAACTACCTCGTAAAGCTCTGTGAGATTGGTTGGACATGACCTACTACGCACTGGCCCATACAGACTATCGCTAATGTTCCTGTTTGTCCAAATACTTCCCTTCATACCCCATGACCAGCGTAGTCTGAACACCGAGGGTAATTCCTCATTACATAATACTTGGCGAGTCCCTTCCAAGCAAAGCTATCGAGATCATCCAGCGGTCGGCACTGATATATATGCCTTGTTGTTTTTTTAAATTCTCCTGCACTTTAGTAGCCGACGCATTGAGAGTAGTCTGGACAAGCAAGGCGTCATAGCGCTAAATGATTAATCGACTTACTTAACTATAGCAAGATTCGGTACGCTCAATCGAGCATAGAATATTGAATATTACTGTACAGTACACGAGGTTGGATAGGCTTTCAACTAATTTAAGTTCGATCTAACACTTCCACCTCCCCCCCCCCCCGCATCCGAATCAGAATCAAAAGTTTCAAAGATATATTTAAAGAATCAGAACCAGATTTAGTATTACAGCCATACGTCGCGAAATTGTTAACTTTACGGTAGCAGTACAGTGAAATACAGGATAAATAAATATAGAGAAAATAAACTGAGATACAGGTGGCAGCGGAGAAAAAAACTGTTCCCGAATCGCTGAGCCTGAGCTTTCAGGCTTCTGTATCTCCTTCCCGATGGTAACACTGTGTAGAGGGCACGTCCTGTTAGTGGGCAATGTTAATGATGGACGCCAGTGTGACAAGAATCATCCCTTGTAACAATGATCAATGAGATACAGAAAATCTGTATTTAACAACAAGTATCTTTTATTATTTCTACTAAAAGCACGTAGATTTACACACTCTCTTCCTGTGTGCACCCTGCTGGAAACCCTGAAACTCCATGAACAGTCAATGAAGAGAAAAGGTATTACCCGTGAAAAGAGTCTACGCTGGCAAGAAATTGCATAGAAACCTAGAAAACCTACAGCACAATACAGGCCCTGCGGCCCACAAAGTTCTGCCGAACATGTCCCTACCTTAGAAATGACTAGGCTTCCCCATAGCCCTCTATTTTACGAAGTTCCATTTACCTATCCAAAAGTCTCTTAAAAAGACCCAATCGTATCCGCCTCCACCACTGTTGCCGGCAGCCTATTCCACGCACTCACCGCTCTCTAAGTAAAATAACTCACCCCTGACATCTCCTCTGTACCGACTCCCCAGCACGTTCACCCTGTGTACTCTTGTGGCAACCATTTCAGCCCTGGGAAAAAGCCTCTGAATATCCACACGATCAATGCCTCTCATCATCTTCCGATCCTCATGTTCCCGATCTCCACGTGTCCGTGTGGTCCTACTTTTCGGCAATGGTTGGTCTCTGGCCGCTGGAGAGTTATCACCCCGGCATATTTGGAGCTCCGAAATCTTATATTGTTCCTCATCAATTGAACCATTGGATCTCCGATCCATTGGCTCAAGGTCACTTGACCTACCTGGGTCACCTGGTTACTGATCATTGTACAGAGCTACAACCAACATATTGTACGTGGCTCTGCCAACCCCAGCCTTGTGTATTCGTATCTTTACACCCTGACTGGTCCAAACTAGTTAAATGAGGCAACCCAGACAGAGTCTAACGAAACTACAGATTGCTTCTTTGATATGTCTGGCATTTTACATAACAAGTAGCTGCTCCTCTGAGCATGGTCTCAGGTTTATTGCTCTGATTAGATTGTCCCAGAGTCAAGAATTAGTTCAGAGTCCACGCCCTTCACATAACAAATGGCGACTTGTTTGAGAATGGTCTCAGGTTTAGCAGATCATTACCTGAAGCTTCCTGTGTCCACATTCAGTTCCTCTGATTAAATTATTCCAGTGCAAGAATCAGTTCATAGTCCACAAAATGGGGGAAAACAGAGAGAACTCATTTGGCTGCTTTCCCTTGTCCTTGATCAGACTGTAGTTTCTTTTGGCCAACAGTGTTTTATGAGCCATTCAATCTGACACGACTGTATCTTTCTCGGGTTTGCTGTCGTCTGAATGCACCAGGGTGGATGATGGAGGTTTTGCTGAGATGCCGAGTGCTGTAGGGGTCAAAGGGGTTTACAGAACTGCGGTGTGATGTAGGGGTTGGAACGGTTTTGTTACGTGCCCCGTAACGGGTTAAAAGAACCAGCAGAAATGGAACACACCTGGAGTCTGGTATTGTTACAATCAAAACACTATTTAGCAGTATCTACGTAATATAGTAATATAAAACCGGTTAAATCAAACAGGTTAGCAGAGTTTATGCATATATAAGTGTGTAAATATAAAACCCCAAACTTCTTCAAGCTTAGGTGGTAAATGATACAGTTTTACGATGGTATAGGAATGACGTTAGTTCAGTTATTGATATTAAGTTGAGTGGAATTGAGGAGAGCGAGAGAGAGGGAGAGAGAGAGAGGTGATTTGTTTTCCAAATAATCCAATGCTATCGATCGCTCCGTTCTACTCCGAAGTCCTGTTAAAATTACCGATTGTGACCACACAAAAGCGTATCGTCTTCACGCGGTAAAGCTATCAACCCAGTCAAAGGTTAAACACACCGATAACATTCCACCTGTCACCCCTTTTCCACACTGCGAGCAAAATCCAGCCTTTCGTGGGCACTGAAAGTTCATCCAGTGTCTATTTCTTCTGTATTTCTGTCCGTGTCCTCCGTGTCTCTGTGTGTCTGTGTGAAAAGCCGGCTGACCTTGTATATATCCCAAACATGCTGAACACCAACTGTACATTATATAGCTCCGCCCTTCCGTAACCATGGCGACTCACGAGCTGTTCCGTGCTCTCTCTCTCTCTCTCTGAATCGGTGTACACCCGCTCTATCTTTTTAAAGGCACAGTCCATAGTGAATGCACCTCAGGATCTCATCACATTTTTTACAGATAGCGAGGAGTATCAGCACACTTATCCACCGAACTGGCATTTTGTCTGTAACAAAACGAAACCAGTATCGTGTCGGAGTGTTTTACTAATAAGGTTCGTGCAACATTAGGCTGAGTGAACCTGAGTACCTGACTGCAGACCGCAGTCCCTACACTGTATTTCATCTGCCATTTCATTGTCTGTTCTTCAAACCGGTCTGAGTGCTTCTGCAGACACCCACTTTGCTCTAAGCTGCCGATCCGGCACCTACCTTCGTAGTAACTACAAAGTCGGTCACCAAGCCAATAACTCTTTCTTTTAAATCGTTGATTTTAACATGAACATAAATAATCTCATTACCGACTCTAGTGGAACGCCATTGGTTACCGGTAGCAAACAGAATAGGTTGGCATTGTTCTAACTCTTTCTCTCATGCCAGTAAACCAATCTTCGATCCGTGCCAGTATCTTTCCTGTAATACCATGAGTTGTGATTTTGCTTGGCAGCCTCATGTGCAGCAAGTCGTTAAAAACCATCTGAAAATCCAAGAGAAAAACATCCACTGCCTCTCCTTTGTCTATTCTGCTTGTTATTTTGTCAAAGAATTCCAAGAAATTTGTCAGGCAATATACACCCTGAAGAAAACCATGCTGAATGTGGCCTACTTTAGCATGCGCCAATTACCCCGAAAAATCATCCTTAATGGAATCCAACCACTGTCTAACTGTTCTATAATTTCCTTTCTAACACCTCCCTTCCTTCTTAAAGAGTGGGGTGACATTTGCAACTTCCTAGTTCGCCAGGAAAATCTCACAATCGAGACACTCTTGAAAGATCATTACTTATTCTTTAAGAGAAACATGAGGGGGAACGTCTTCACTCGGAGGCGGTGAGAATATGGACTGTGCTGCCAGAGCAAGCGGCAGGGTCGATTTTCATTATTTCAGAGAAGTTTGAATGGGTATATGGATGGGAGGGAATGGATGACTATGGTCCCGTTAGATGAAGCTGGAACTAGGCAGATTAATTGCTTGGCACAGACTAGAATGGCCGAAAGGCATTCCCTGCGTTGTAATGTTCCATGACTCTAATGCCTTCACAAACTCTTCAACAACCTCTTTCTGAACCCTGGGGTGTACATCATCTGGTCCAGGAGTCTTATCTACAACCAGGCGTTCCAGCTTCCAAAGAACATTTTCTCATTAGTAATGACATTTATACTCACTTCTGTCCACGATACTCTTGAATTATTGGTTTTGTTTTTGAAAAAGATGATAGGTCAGAGTAAGAAGTGTAGTGGGCAGGGGCGGAAGAATAACAAGGAAGTACTTCATCGGTGAAACTGGGAAATGGGAAGGGGTGTTAATTAATCTGTCTTAAATAAGCGCAAAATCTTGCGCTCCACGCTGTCTGTGGCAATGAATTCCACAGATTCACCACTCTCTGGCTAAACTCATCAATGTTGCAAATGGAGGACTCCCTATTCAGAGATTGTCCCCTCTGGTACTGGACTCTTCTACCATAGGACACAACCCGTCCACATCCAGCCCATCGAGGATATTCGATAGGTTAAAACTGTATCACCCATCAAATCCTCTTCATATGACAAGGTATTCAATCCTGGAATCATTTTCATAAATATCTGTTAAACTCAATCAAGTGTTAGCCCATCCTTTCTAAAATCAGCGGCCCAAAACTGCTAACAATCTCTAGATGAGCTGTCGTGCCTTTTTCCAATTCACGGCTGGTATGTACAGACCACGTGACGTCCTCGGTGATGTGGATGCTGAAGAATTTAAAGCTGTTTACCCTCTCAACCCCAGATCCATTGATGTCAATAGGGGTTATCTCGTCTGCAATCCTCCTGTAATCAACAACCAGCTCCTTTGTTTTTGCGACATTGAGGGAGAGGTTTCTTACTTGACGAAAGTGTGTCTGAGAGATAACATTTTCCCTGTAGGTCACTTCGTTATTTTTTGAGATTAGGCCAATCAAGATAGCATCGTCGGCAAATGTAATTAACAGATTGGAGCTGTGGGTGGCGATGCAGTCACGTGTATACAGGAAGTAAGGGAGGGTACTCAGTTCATGGCCCTGAGAGGCTCCTGTGTTGAAAGTCAGAAGGGTGAAGGTGAAGGCGCACACTCTTACAACCTGCTGGCGATCTGAGAGGCAGGGTCAAGGACGAGATCTCTGAGCTTCCTGCCGAGACTGGGGGGAATTATGGTGTTGAATGCTGAACTGTAGTCCAAGAACAGCATTCTCACATAAGCATCCTTCTTCTCCAGATGTGTAAGGACGGTGTGTAGAACAGTGGCTCTTCCACCGTCTGTCGATCGGTGGTGTCGGGAGGCAAATTATAAGGGTTTCAGCACCCTCCTTTCGTAAAACACACAGACCCGTGTCAGTCACCAAGTAATCTCAATGCCCTGCTGTGTCCCCACAACCTCGTGTCATTCCCCATACCCATCCCATTGTCCCACTCTCTGCCCACAGCCCTGTGTCAATTCCCAAATTTATTAACAGTGTAAGTGGATTTACGATTATGTTAAGCTGGAACATCAAAGCATAAATCAGGAAAGTATATATCCTGGGAAATAAACAACGGAAATGTGAAGGTACTTTAAGCTGCACTTACATGGAGTTCTGGACAGGTTTTCCCCGTTCAGACAGGGAATGGACGGTAGGATGAAGGAACCATGGTTGATAAGAAATGTGAAGTATCTGGTCTAGAGGAAGAAAGAAGCTTTAGGAAGCTGACCTCAGGATTAGAAAGCAAGGATCAGACATGACTGTAGATTTACAAAGTAGCCGGGAACGAACTAAAGAATGGAATTTTGATAACAAGAAACATCTACAGAAGCTCTGCAGTGGCTTTAAGGAAAACCCCAAGCTATTATAGATGTATGTAAAGAAAAAGATGACCAGAGTGAATGTAGGACCGGTCGGGGACAGAAGATGAAACAGGCCCCTGAAGTCGAGAGAAGAAGGGCAGGTCCTGATAGAAGACATTAGTTCAGTGTTCACCAGGCAGTGGGACATTTGTGAGGAGAGCGTTAAACAAGCCGATCTGAGACAACATATCGAGGTTAAGAGAGAGAATGTACTGGAACCTTTGAAAAAAATAAACAAAATTAGGACAGGTAAGTCCTCTTGTGTGCTCGGGAGGAACCCTGGGTGACTGCGGGAAGCGATGAGTCCTATTTTATTGACGGGCAAATTATTGGAGAACATTCTTAGAAACAGGATTTATGTGAATTTGGAGAAGCAGTAACCGATTTTGGAGAATCAGTGTGGCTTTGTGAGGGGTAGATCATGTCTCACGATCCTGGTTCAATTTGTGAGGATGTGACGGTTATATTTGCGGTTAACCATGGTAGGACCTTTCAGAAGGCTTGGTATCCTGCGAAAGTTGGCTTGTGGATTCAGGACTGACCCCCAAGTAGGCAGAGGATATTTGTGGGTGGAGCGTTTTCTCCCTGTCCTGCAGAGGTCTGTTCTGAGACTCCCGGAATTTTGTGTTTTAAAAATGATGTGAATAAGGAAGTGGAAGGGTGTTTTATTGTATTTTCAACGATGTGGAAGTTGGTGGAATTATGGATAGCATAGAAGGTTGTCACAGATTATAATAGGACGCAGAGCAGCGCTGAGAAGTTGCCGATGGAGTTCAACCCAGAATATTACGGAGTGATTCACTTTGGAAGGATAAATTTGAAAGCAGAGGTGATACTTTCTCGAGTCAATCCGCAGTCGCACATTAGTACTAGTTCCAGAATGGAAATAGAGTGATGAGACTTTCTCCAATAAGCCGAGGCCCGCTCATCGGTACGAGAACCAAAATCGGAACGGAGTGGTGCACTGCAGGAGCAGAAGGAAGTGTGATTGACAGGTGAGCTTGAAAACTTCCGCTGTTCTGCACACGCTCATAGTGACGCTCGAAAGGCAATATGCCTGACAGTAAATCAGGAGAAAAAAAGACAACTTCATGGCAAATAATACAACAACCTGAGAATCTGCGGATTGTGCATAGATTTTACTTTCTATGTTCAAACAGAGAACGGATGGAGAAATAGTGGTAGAATTGTGGCAGGTTTGAGAATATCTTTAAAGTTAAATCGACTGCATGGCACGTCAAGAGTGTGGGGTGTCAAGTCATTCACTGGCAGAGGTCAGGTTCCTGCCAAACAGCCCCTGTGTGCTCTGGAAAACATTGTTCTTCAAACTGTCCTCAGCCCTCGCTAATTTCCCGAAGATATTCTCCCCTTTTCATCACAGGTCTCTGGTATATCGCTGTGGATCTTTTAAATTGTTTGGAGGAATATAAATGCAGTGTATTGTAACACATGTCAGAAGTCACTGTGATTTTCATCACTCAAACTGCCCGGAATGATTGGAACGAACGAAAGAATAGAATGAACGAATGTTCACCTTTAACAAAGAAGTGTTCTCCATTCCCCCTGCCAGAACAATCTCCTTCCCTCAATTTCAGAAGCGAATGCTCTCCGTCAAATGTTACAAAATAAATCGACTTCATTATGAACGCCTCCATATACACTGATACAAACATGTCCTGTTTAAATAGCTGAGGTCAGTTGCCATGGAATTTATACTGGCAAATTCACATTATATTTTGTTTTAAAGTAGATTGCAATGTTCCTTGAAGAGTCAAATTCATGACGCGGTGACAGAGTGAGTAAAAATAGTTTAACGTAAGTGTTTGTGCAGTTGGTTGTCACTAATGTCCCTGACGTGATAGCCACGCTAATTGCCTCAGTGGAATTGGTCTCTCCTCAATAAAAGTCTGCTAAACCGACCACCAGCCATCTGTACAACTGAACGCTGATTCTGACGGAATATGGGATATGCGGCGATTTACTACATCGCGGCCATTTTCTATCCCACACTTGTAGCGGTTGGTGTCCCCGGTAAGATGGCTGAGCTGGTCACTTTCTGTATGGAGTCGTCGTTACTCTGCTGCGGTATCCGCACTGTTACTAAGCACAGATGTTACCGTCGGCTGAAACGTGTTCCGGAACATAGAATTCCAGCTTCTCATTGTTTTGTTTTCATTTTCGTACTTTGATTGATGTTATTTTTCTTTTGTTAATTATCTTCGTGCCGATATTGACATTGTTTCATAATTTCACCTCGCTGGGCTTTCTGAAGTGATGCTGGTCTCTGCTTTTCCAGGTCCGAGTCTCTATCCGCGCAGAAACGTCGACCTTATAACAACGTGGCAGCTTACTTAAATGGCGATCCAGTCTATTTCCGACACATAGATGCAGCGCATCGTCAGCTTTCCTGGTGGTCTAGTGGTTAGGATTCGGCGCTCTCACCGCCGCGGCCCGGGTTCGATTCCCGGTCAGGGAAATAAGATATTGCCTGCTGTTATTTAATGTGCTTATTTTAAATTATCGTGTGTATTAACTTGCTGCCACAACAACAACATTCCTGTCTATGCTTAACCTGCATCTGCCTGATTCAGCAGCATAAGACCACAAAATATAGAAGCAGAATTCGGCAGTTTGGCCCATAAAGTTTGCTTCGACATTTCCTTTCAGCCCCATTCTCCTGCTTTCTACTGTGTGTACTACCTCCTTCCGTCTACAAATGCTGCCTGACCCGCTGAACACTGTTTCTGCAGCGATACGTTATTTGTTCTGTATGACACTTGTTAGACAATGAACACATGACTTTGAAAAAAAATCGCAGGTGCAGTCTCAATAAAGCTGGAAATAACTGTGCGAGGTCTTACAGACACTAACTTGCAATCGATACAATGTAGATTTGATCTTCTTCACTCCTCACTGTACCTCAATCCACTCAGAGATGCTGTCTCTCTGTAGAAGAGGGTGACCATACATTTCCCATATTGGACTCTGGTCCTACTCACTCAGTTTGCCTACATCACCTTGACTCATCTGCCCGGGGTCATCACTGCTCAAATCTCAGTGAGTATTGTCAGGTCCGGTCGGGGTTATTGCCGTGTGCACAGGGACGGTGAGGGACAGGTACAATGAAACACTTGCAACGTCATTGCAGGCTCGAAAAGACAGACAGTCCGCAGAACATAAATTGTACAATTCTGCATCATGAACAAACGGTAGATATAAATCTTGTGCTAGTTTCAGACTTGGAAATGATTCCTCAGGCAAACTGATGACATAGATTGCCAACTATTATATCCACGGGGGAGAATGCAGGCCCAAGAAAGGCCTGTTTATTCCTTTTCTTTAAACAGACAGACAACAGAAAGAAGGGCGAGTCTCTAGTCCTCTTCAGCCAGCCCCGGCATCCAATAAGATTAGGCTGCCCAGACTTTTTCTCAATCCTCCCCCCCCCCCCCCCATACCGCAGTTGCCGGTCAAAAGTCGGCCGGTCACCTCCACCAAATCTTCTACCGTCTCCCCAGGTGAGAGGAGATAATCTTCTGTCGCCCGCCTTTATTTCGACGCCCTGACCGCGCCCCCAGCTTCGATCAGAAGCATATGGTTATGAATGTTATATAATGGGACATTGTTCTGAGTTTTGCTCAGTATTGACGGGACTTTGGGGAGGCAGAGGCAGTCAGAGTCTGTGGGAGGGAACAACTCTTGAGTGAAACCCTTTCCGCAACTGGATAACACATTGGATTGACAACTGCATACACGAATGGGAGCTAGGTAGTTGCACGTAGTTTGACGAGATTGGTTGATGTCGGACCATGACGCCGCGTCAGTGACAATTGGCGAGGTTGATTTGACGGAAGGTCAGCGAGCCGATTTGTCTATGCCAATAGGCGGGGTCGCTCGCTAGACAAGAGAGCAATGGGGAGTCTGTACAGTGAGGGATATGAAACCGGCGAAAGCTTTTCACGTTCAGAGACCGTGCTGCCCACTTCAGTGAAAGGACGAAGTCCACTTTTTCACACTGACGCTGAAATATCTGTTCTCTGCATTTGATTCTTTTAGTTTTACAAGTCGGTAAAGCTGCAAACTACAAAGCGTTTAAGCTGCCCAGAGGGGGATTGATCAGAGTCGTAATAGAAATGAAATTTGCACAATGAGTGTAAAAATCTATAAATCTGCCGGCTGGTACGTGGATGTCAACTGAACACAGACAGCAGCCAGGGTGTTAAATTTTTATTGGCAGTGAGGTTTCTATTCCCTGGCGCTGTAGTTTGAGCACTGCAAACAGGATTCGAACCTGCGCGGCGAATCCCCATTGGATTTCAAGTCCAACGCTTTAACCACTAGGCGTTCGCAGCTCCATCAATGTTCATTGCACCCACCGTAGTACTACAACTGAAGTGAGGGTTGTACTTGATTTATTTTCGGTAACTGAAAAGGTGATTCATCATTCCAATACAAATAGTATAATTCGACAGCTTTGGAATTTGTTTCAACACAGTTACGTCAGAACGTGAATGTGGAGGGATAATACTGCCGTCAGTATCGTAAATGAAGCAGATTTCCATTGTTGGGGATAAAGGTCAGGATCAGAATCAGGTTTATAATGACGGACATATGTCAACATTACATTGTTGCTTTTATATTCTACCCCTCCTGAACCGAATGTTAAAATTGCATTTGCCTTACTTTACCGCTGACTCAGCCTGGAAGTATACATTTAGGGAAGATTGCACAAGGTCTCTTTGCACCTCTGATTTCAGAAATCCTTCCCCATTTAGAGACTTTTTTATCCTTTCTTCCAAGGTGCATCACCGTACCACACGATGATTTATTTGACAAATCTCCGCCCTTTCTCCTCAACTGTCTTTGATCTTCAATGTGCTTCGAATCTTTTGAGTTATTTAACACGTTGAAGTCAGGCTGCATTTCTTTTATTCTCCTTTCTTCAGCCAAACTTCCTTCTTTCAGAGTGGAGTGACAGTCATAATTCTCCAGTCATCAGGATCTATTCTCGAATATCAAGTCAAGTCACTTTTATTGTCATTTCGACCATAACTGCCGGTACAGTACATAGTAAAAATGAGACTACTTTTTCAGGACCATGGTGTTACATAACACAGTACAAAAAACTAGAGTGAACTACGTAAAAAGCAACACAGAATAAAACTACACTAGACTACAGACCCACCCAGGACTGCATGAAGTACACAAAACAGTACAGCGATTACAATAAATAATAAACAAGACAATAGTGCAGTAAGGTGTCAATCCAGGCTCTGGGTATTGAGGAGTCTGATAGCTCGGGGGGAAGAAACTGTTACATCGCCTGGTCGTGAGAGTCCGAATGCTCCGGTAACTTTTTCCCAGACGGCAGGAGGGAGAAAAGTTTGTCGGAGAGGTGCTTGTGGTCCTTCATAATGCTGTTTCCTTTGCGGATGCAGCGTGTAGTGTAAATGTCCGTAATGGCGGGAAGAGAGACCCCGATGATCTTCTCAGCTGACCTCACTATCCGCTGCAGGGTCTTGCAATCACTAATGGTGCAGTTTCCGAACCAGGCAGTGATGCAGCTGCTCAGGATGCTCTCAATACAACCCCTGTAGAATGTGACGAGGATCGGGGGGTGGTGGGAGCTGGACTTTCCTCAGCCTTCGCAGAAAGTAGAGACGCTGCTGGGCTTTCTTTACTATGGAGCTGTTGTATATATATATAATGATACGTGAAGGAGTGCCTACAGAATCTCTTCAGTTACCACTTTCAGAACCCTGGGGTGTCGTCCAACTGGTCCCGATGACATCTAACTTCAGACCTTTCAGCTTCATGGGCACCTTCTCCAGGTCACAGCATCCACTCTCACTGATGCCCTCTGACACGTGTTTCTCGGTGCCATTCTGCTGGAGTCTTCCACAGAGCAGTCTGGCGGAAAATATTCATTCAGTTCGTCCCTTTTCTTTTCCCCCCATTACTGCTTCTTCCGCGTCATTTTCCAGCTTTCTGATACCCACTCTTGCATCCCTTTTAATATTCATATGTCTGAACAAAGGTACTTTCTCCATTATTAGCCATTTTTGAAAGCGTCCCAAAACCTCCGGCTTCCCTCTAATGCTTGCTACATTATAAACCCTCACTTTTGCCTTCATGCTGTCTTTACTTTCTGGTATCAGCCATGGTTGCCTCATCCTCCCTTTCGAATATTTATTCTTATTTCGGATGCACCTTACCAATTAACCCCTAAAACACCAGCCACTGTGGATTTGCCGTCAGCTATGCTAGTGCCCCTTTCCAATCCACCTGGCCCGCTCCAGACTGAGGTCGCTGTTCTTTTCTGCCAGTAACGGGTCGAGGACTATTATCGTCGCTGATTTTATTTCTGCGAGTGACGGGGTCGAGGACAGTTATGGTCCCTGATTTCTTTATTCTGCGAGTGTGTCTGATCATAAGACCCTGGGGCATATTCAGACCGCCAAACGATTGAACTCCCGCCAGGCCCGTTGGGCATTGTTCTTTGGACGGTTCAAGTTTACCCTCACGTGCTGTCCAGGATCCAAGAACGGGAAGCCGGACGCGCTATCCCGCCAGCCTGACTCCAAGGATGACACCTCCATTTCCGAGACGATCCTCCCACCATCCTGCGTGGAGGCCACCCTCACTTGGGAGATCGAGGCTAAGGTAAAGGAAGCCCAGCGGGACGACCCCGACCCAGGGAATGGACCCGGCGATCGCCTGTACGTGCCCGTCTCGGTCAGGCCTCAGGTTCTCCACTAGGGGCACACATCCCGGTTCACCTGCCACCCCGGGAGTGATCGGATCGTGGCTCTCCTGAGGAAGCACTTTTGGTGGCCGTCCACGGAGGGGGCACCCGTTCTTATGTCTCGGCTTGCTCCATCTGTGCCCGAGGAAAGGACTCTCATCGATCACCCGCGGGTCTTCTTCGTCCCCTACCTGTACCTGTTCGTCCCCGGTCACACATCGCCCTAGACTTCGTCACCAGTCTACCCTTTCCCGCGGAAACACAACTGTCTTCATTGTGGTAGACCGATTCTCCAAGGCGGTGCACTTCGTGGCTCTCCCTAAACTCACTTCCTCTCCGGAAACCGCAGATCTTCTCGTCCGCCACGTCTTCCGCCTCCACAGAATCCCCGCGGACATCGTCTCAGATCGAGGTCCCCAGTTCGTCTCGCAGGTATGGAAGGCCTTCTGTCAGGCCTTAGGTGCATCGGGCAACCTGTCATCCGGCTTCCACCCCCAGTCGAACGGGGCAGACGGAACGGGTCAACCAAGACCTGGAGCGACCACCTCCCGTGTGTTGAGTAAGCCCACAACTCTCTGGTGAACTCTGCCATTGGGCGGTCTCCGTTCGAGTGCTCCCTTGGGTACCAACCCCCGATGTTCCCCCCGCAAGAAGGGGAGATTGCGGTACCGTCGGTTCGGGACCATATTGATCGGTGCCTTAAGATTTCGGAGGAAACACGCGCGGCCCTACTCAGATCAACAAACGAAATAAGAAAACAGCCGACCGACACCGGACTCCGGCACCGGAGTACCACCTTGGGCAGATGGTGTGGCTTTCCTCCAAGGACATCCCGCTCAGAAACGAACATAGGAAACTCGCCCCTCGCTTCCTGGGACCATTCAAGGTTGACAGGATTATCAATCCCACAGCGGTCCGCCTAATGCTGCCAAGTTCCATGCGCATCCACCCAACTTTTCATCTGTCTCAGTGAAAGCCAGTCTCCGTCAGCCCCATGTGTCTCCCGGCTGAGACTCCCCCACCTGCCCGTATCATCGACAACCATCCGGCATACACCGTCCGAAGACTACTGGATGTACGCCGTAGGGGCAGGTGTCTCCAATACCTGGTGGACTGGGAAAGGTACGGTCCAGAAGAGCTTTCCTGCGTCCTCCGCTCCTTCAGCTTAGACCCTTCCCTCATCCAGGACTTTCATCGGGACCATTCAGACAGGCCTGGAGGATCGCCCGGAACCTACCGTTGTGTGGCGGGGTGGGGGGGGGTGGTTACTGCCATGATCCCTTCTAGTTCCTGGCTATCTTCCTCCGGAATTGGGCCTCAATCACGTCGTTTATTTCCCAATCATTCCCATTTTCCACTAAATACAAACACCTGCTTTCCATCAGCAAATGCAGTATAAAAACCCTGTGACCACAACAAGGAGCTGCCAGTTCGTTGGTCGACTCGTGTAGGAGTAATCTCGTGCCATGGTTCTTAGGACGATCAGTTATAAGTCCAGCATCGTTCCTGAATTCTCTACTAAATACAAGACTCCAGGTAATGACTCCCTTGGCACCCATTCCACGCCCCTGTTCAGCACTTGGGTTCGTTCCACTGCCACGTCCCTGGAACACTGTACCTATACCCATATTCGAGGGAATAAGGTCCTAAACTATTTAATACGTGTTACTGAAAACGGAAAGGAACAGTGGACAATGTTTTGTACTTATTGCTGTACTTCAGAGCAGGGCGGGGAGGGGGTGCCTCGGGTCATTGCTCAAGAGCGCAAAGCATTGAGCGCTTTGCACGGCTTCTGTGGTGTAGTGGTTATCACATTCGCTTTACACGCGAAAGGTCCCCAGTTCAATCCCGGGCAGAAACATTGTTTGGGCTCCAGTGCTTCAAATGAACTTGAGACTCAATTTTTCACTTTGTGTTCAAGTTTACTGTCGTGGGCATCCAGGTGTAAATATAATGAACATTCGCTTTTCTAGCAAAGCCCATTGTACTTCAAACCTGGCAAAGGTAAATTAAAGAAAGAAGGATTAATAGAAATTATATATAATTTACAGGAGAACATAAACGGATTTCAACCTAAGGAGGTTCGTGGATAACGTACACTGCGTAACGGGAGAATCAGCCTTCAAACCTATTGTCATGTATTGTCGCATGAGGATGCATTGTGGTTTCAACGGAGCTCACATCTGAAATGTTCCCATCCAGACAAACATCATAACCATGTGCTGGAAAATTTCAAACCTACCTTAAAATGTCAAATCGCTTTCTTTTTCCTCCCACCTGTAATCCACTCCTTCCTAGTCCCACCATACAGACTCTCTGTTCAAATTCTCCGCCACAAGCCTTCTAGGTTCCATCTTTTCAGTTTGCCTCTCCCCCCTCTATTTCATTCTCTCTCTCTCTCTCTCTCTCTCTCTCTCTCTCTCTCTCTCTCTCTCTCTCTCTCTCTCTCTCTCTCTCTCTCTCTCTCATTTAATCTCTCAGCTTCTCCTTGTTTTCTCTGTCGCGAGCAGCACCCCAGCTCCCCACGTCAACCGCGCAAATATTTGTGCTTCGTGGTTTAAGCCGCGGTGGATACACTTGGTAACATCAACACACAAAATTTTGAGGACTCGAATCTGCGACCTTCCGGTGATATTGCAGCGCAGACAGAAGTCAAATATCTTACCACCGGTATCGCACATCCCATTCCTGTTAAAGGACCAGGCAGGAAGGACTGATCACAACGCTGACATCGTGGTTCTGCGGGAATGTCAGAAAGTATGGTTAAAACCTTCCTGCATAGTGATGGTAATGTCGAACAGGAAAACTGGGTACTGTTTAGTTTTGAGACGAGGGGACGGTGGGTGATCGCATGTCGGTACAGAGTTGGGATCACGGTCCTTTTCAATATGTCGAAGTTGTTGTGATTCCATGGAAAATTAAAACATGGGCGAAATATCTCACGCCTGCATAAGGGTCAGTAACTGGCCGTGGAGGTTCTTCCGCAACGTGAACGTCAGGAATAAATACTTATCTCGGAATACGCTCCGCCCCTGACTCAAAGCTCAGCCCGTGTAGAGTTACTCCGAAATAACTCCCGTACTTTCCTCGGTTACACTCTTAACTATATCACCTTGTTAAATCCTTACAGCCAGTCATTCTGATCAAACCGGCCACAATTATATTGTTTAACATTTCGGCAAGGTAATGACCAGTGATGCTTTACTCCAGGATCCCCACAGTGGTTGTGAAATGTTTGAAATGTATGCCACTGAAAAGTGATCAGTGAAAATGTATCCTGGGATATCAGTGGAGTCCAGTTGAAAAATAACACCTCGCCATTGGACGTTAATGAACAGATGGATGGTGTATTGACAGTGGTAATTTGCCCTGATCAGCAGTCACAAGTTTGCGTGTAAACTTCCATGGCAACATTTGAGGTTTTGTGCTTCTTCGGCCCGGATCTTGTGCCGCTTTTCCACCGCCTCATGTACAGTGACATGCAAATGTTCGGGCAGCCCTGGTCAAAGTTTCTGTTTCTGTGAATAGTTCAGTGAGTAGAAGATGAACCGATCTCCAAAAGGCATAAAATTAAAGATGAAACATCCTTTTTCAGCATTTTAAACAAGATTAGTGTATTATTTTTGTTTTGAACAATTTTAGAGTGAAAGAAAATAAAAGGAGCACCAAGCAAAAGCTTGAGCACCCCAAGAGATTTGAGGTCTCAGATAAGCTTTACCAGTGTCTCAGACCTTTATGAGCTTGTGAGGGCTCTGGCGTGTTTACTGTCGTCGTTAGGAAAGGCCAGGGGATGGAAATTTCAAAGCTTCATAAATACCCTGACTCCTCAAACCTTGTCCCAACAATCAGCAACCATGGGCTCCTCTAAGCTGCTGCCTAGCACTCTGAAAGTTAAAATAATTGATGCCCACATAGCAGGAGAAGGCTATAAGAAGATAGCAAAGCGTTGTCAGGTAACTGTTTCCTCAGTTCGTAATGTCATTAAGAAATGGCAGTTAACAGGAACGGTGGAGGTCAAGTTGAAGTCTGGAAGACCAAGAAAACTTTCGGAGAAAACTGCTGGTAGGATTGCAGGAAAGGCAAAACAAAACCCCGTTTGACTGCAAGAGACCTTCAGGAAGATTTAGCAGACTCTGGAGTGGTGGTTCACTGTTCTACTGTGATCGCTGCACAAATATGACCTTCATGGAAGAGTCATCAGAAGAAAACTTTTCCTGCGTCCTCACCACAAAGTTCAGCATCACAAGTTTGCAAAGGAACTTCTAAACAAGCCTGATGCATTTTTGAAACAAGTCCGGTGGACTGATGAAGTTAAAATAGAAATTTTATTTTTGGCTGCAATGAGGAAAGGTGTGTTTGGAGAACAAAGAGTGCAGAATTTCATGAACAGAACACTTTTCCAACTGTTAAACTTGGAGGTGGATCGATCACGCTTTGGGCTTGTGTTGCAGTCCGTGTTACAGTGTTACAGTGTTTCACTACAAGAGGGAAAAATGAATTCAATTAAATACAGCAAATTCCGGAAGCAAACCGGAATTTTACCGTCTGTAAAAAAGCTGAAGATGAAAAGAGGATGGCTTGTACAACAGGATAATGATCCTTAGAAGATGAAGATGAATAGCTCCTGGTGGAGTCATCGTGGCGCCGACATGACAAGGTTTTTGCACCGATCTTTTTAGGTGATTGCTCATTTTCCAGGCATTTTTTATTTCGACGCTCAACCCAGCACGGATGGAAAGCGTGCAAGTATGGGACACGGGACCATTCGCCCCGTAGTCCACTACGACAGCGTATAATGATCTTAAACACGCTTCAAAATCCACAATGGACTACCTCAAGAGGCGCAAACTGAAGGTTGTGCCATGGCCCTCATAGTCCCCCGAACTAAACATCATCGAAAATCTGCGGATGGACCTCAAAAGAGCAGTGCATGCAAGAGGGCCTAAGAATCGCACAGAACTAGAAACCTTTTGCAAGGAAGAATGGGCAAAAATCCCCCAAACAAGAATTGAAGGACTGTTAGCTGGCTACAGAAAGTGTTTACAAGCTGTGATACTTGCTAAACGGGGTGTTACAAAGTACTGACCATGCAGGGCACCCAAACTTTTGCTTCGGGCTCTTTTCCTTTTTTGTTATTTTGAAACTGTGAAAGATGGAAATAAAAAAGTAATCTTGCTTAAAATATTAAAGAGAAGTGTCATTTTTAGCTTTATGCCTTTTCTAATTCAGGTCATCTTGTACTCGCTTAGCTATTCACGGTAACAGAAATTTTGACCAGGATGCCCAAACATTTATATGCCACTGTATCTCATGACGAGAACATACTCGGCAACGAATTTTCAGATGTAACATGGTGTCGGGAATTGAATGGATATACACTTTGTCGAAGGCGTAGACTAGATTATAAATGGGCAGTAAATTCAAATATGGAAGGTGCAAAGACAACTGGGAGACCCTGTGCAGGATTGCCGAAAGGGTAAACACAGGCTGAGTTGGTAGTACGGACGACAAATGCAATGCCAACATTCATTTGGAGAGAACCAGAGTACAAGAGTGAGGCTGTAATGTTGAGTCTCTATAATGCATTGGTCAGACCGCGCCTGGAACAAGATGAACAGTCTGTGTCCCTTATCTAAGAACTGATGCCCTGGCATTGGAAAGAGTCCAGAGGACGGTGACGAGAATGATCCCGGAACGAAAGCTTTAATGTATGAGGATCGTTTTATGACTCTGCCCCTGTACTCTTTGGAGATTAGAAGAAGGAGTCAGAGTTTTCTTTGAAACCTATCAAATACTGAAAGGCCTAGGTAGACTGGAAATGGAAAGGATGATTCCGATTGTGGGTGAGTTTAAGGTCAAGAGAGCACAACCTCAGAATATTAGGACGCCCTTTAGGACAGGGATGAGGAGGAAGTTGTGTCACCAGAAGGTTATGGATATGTGGGTTCATTGCGGGGATATCTGTGGAGGCAACTCAATGGGTAATTTTTCAGAAACATAGAAAAACTACAGCACAATACAGGCCCTTCTGCCAACATACCTGTGCCGAACATGTGTATAATTTAGAAATTACCTAGGACTATATATAGCCCTCTATTTTTCTAAGCTTCATGTACCTGTCCAGGAGGCTTTTAAAAGACCCTTTTATATCCGCCTCCACCACCGTCGCCGGCAGCCAATTCCATGCACTAACCACTCTCTTCGAAAAAAATAACCCTAAACCTGACATCTCCTCTGTAGCTACTTCCAAGCACCTGAAAACTGTGCCCTCTCGTGCTAGCCATTTCAGCCCTGGAAAAGAGCCTCTGACAATCCACGCGATCAATGCCTCTCAACCTCTTATACACCTCTATCAGGTCACCTGCCATGCTCTGTCGCTCCAAGGAGAAAATTTCGCGTTCACTCAACCTATTCTCGTAAGGCATGCTTTCCCATCGAAGCAATATCCTTGCAAATCTCCTCTGCACCCTTTCTATGGTTTCAGCATCCTTCGTGTAGTGAGGTGACCAAAACTGAGTACAGTACTCCAAGTGGGGTCAGACCAGGGGCTTATGAAGCTGTAACATTACCCCTCTGCTCTTAAATACAATCCCATTCTTAAGCGGAGATTGACAGGCTCTTGATTATGAAGCGTTTCAAAGGTGACGGCGAGAGGGCAGGAGAATGGCATTGAGAAAGATAATATATCAGCCATGATGGAATGGACGGAATGGCTGAATTCTGCATCTATATCTTCTGATATTATGGCCAAATTTATTAACAAACTTGCTCAGAAAAACGTTAGTTTTCATGATCCCCAGCCAAGCACTCTGTGTGACAAAAGGTGAAGGCTCAGAATTCTAATAAGTGATAACTTCAATATTTCATCCCCCAGATAAACCTGTCACGATGAGGGTGGGATTCGAACCCACGCGTGCAAAGCACAATGGATTGGCAGTTCATCGCCTTATCCTCGCGGCCACCTCGTCAGCTCTTCAACAGGTTGAGTTTTATTGTTATGAGTTTCTTTCCGATCCCTGCTTATGTTTCACACGTTTCCAGTTCTATTTTCCTTGGCTGCCATGGTTACCAGAATTCCTGGGCATGGACAAGGAAGGCTTCGAGCGATATGACCCAACCACAGGAGAATGGAATTATCTTTTATAGGCACCTCAGACGCTCTGATCGTGCTGCGTTAAAAGTATCGAATCCGCGCAGTTTAAGCCCGAGAACTTGTGAGTATTTTCAGTTGTGCAATGAGCAGTGGGCAGGTGTGCAAATGTCTGGGGTCCATTTATAACTGGTTTATATTCAAACACAACTACATTGTAAAATATGCCAAATTTTCCATGGATCAAGCAGATTAAAATCGAGGTATAAAAAAAAGGACATTTAAACATTCTTTATTAGATTGACTTAACTTTATTAGTTACATCCTTCGTATACACAAGGAGCAAAAATCCTTACGTTATATCTCAGTCTAAATGTGCAATGCGCAAATTTATAATAATTTATAATAAATATATGTACAACTCTACAGTCAATATAACATTGGCATACAGCTGTGCCAGCATGAATTATCCAGTCAGTTATCCTGGTGGAAGAAGCTGTCCTGGAGCCTGTTGGTCCTGACTTTAATGCGGCGCTACTGTTTCCCGGATAGTAGAAGCTGGAACCGTTTGTGATTGGGGTGACTCGGGTCTCGAATGGTCTTTCGGAGGCTTTATACACAGTTGTCTGTGTAAAAGTCCTGAACAGTGAGAAATACACATCTGTTGATGTGATGGACTTTGATGTGAAATTCCCGAGAGGACCAAACCGCAAAGAAATTTGTTTTAACTCAACAACCTATTTTACAAGGTCTTTGCGAATCGCACCGCACGCCTCTCTCTGCCGTGGGGCCTCTGAGCTTCCGGTAGCACAGCAGAATATAGTCCCCAGGAAAAGCGGGCATGGCAAAAGACGCACTGACACTATAAAGATGGTTTTTGGTTCCACCCCGACGGGAGGGTGGTGTGTCCTCGAAGCTTGTTTCTGCCCCTGTGCCACCTGCCGCATGCACAGGCCCACAAGGGCAAAGGAGGGATGCAGCATGCAATCGATCAGCAATGGTACGCATCCGAGATAACACCTACAATACAGGAAATTGCCCGTTCGTGAATAATTTGCCAGAGCCATAATTAGGGCAAATCGCCGGCGAAATTCGAACATCTCCCGATGCCTAAAATGCCGATTGAAAATTTGCAAATTGATTTCGTGTATGTGCCGCCGGCGTCGGGACATAAACACATGTTACTGATAGTTGACATGTTCACTCGATGGGTGGAGGCCTATCCCACACGAAAGGATGATGCTCGAACAGTGGTAAAAATATTATGGAGGGAAATAATACCCCGGTACGGAATACCCATGGGAATAAACAGTGATAGGGGAACACACTTCACGGGTCGAATCGGGAATGACTTGGTGCGGGCCATGGGGTTCCAATGAAAATTACATATCCCATATCAGCCCCAATCCTCAGGGATAGTAGAAAGGACGAATGGGGAACTGAAAGTAACTCTGTTTAAAGTATGCCAGGACAATCAGCTATCCCGGCCGGGGTCTCTCTCTATAGTGTTATACTCTATGCGGAATAGGAAAAATAAGGCCACTGGTCTGACTCCTCATAAGATCATTATGGGGCGCCCCGTGACTACTGTCATTCGACTCCCTGCTACCACTGAGAGACTGGCCATGATCTGGAACGATGAACAAACCCCAGCGCATGCCCAAGCTTTGTGCAAAATGGCCGCCGAGCTGCATGAGAGAGTGAGACAGGCGCAGACCCCTGTGGGAAGCAGGGACATGCATCCTTTCCAACCCGGTGACGGGGTGTATGTAAAGGAGCTAAAAAAGCTCTCTCTGTCTCCTAGGTGTAAGCGCCCTTACACAGTGCTGATAATAACCCGAACTGCGGTGAAGTTTGAAGGAAAAGGAGAATGGATTCACGCTACTAGATGCAAACGGCACCAGGAGTTGGAAGACAAGAAAGCACAAAAAGCGGCCATTCGGCCCGCCATGGAGACTCTGTTATCCTATCTACCGGCACTTGACTAATATTCCCCTACCTCCCTCCTACCTTAGCCCTTTACAAGCTTATCTTACGTCGTACAGTAGATCCCGCACCGTCCTCTCCGCAGGGAGCTGTTTCCACACTCGCAGCAACCTCTGAGTAAATAACCTCTCTCAGATTACCACCGAAGCATTTCAACTTTCACGCGAATCCTATGATCGTTTAAAATAGTCTCACACAACCTGAGGGAAAAAGGCTGAAATGCATTTACAAGAATTATACCCCTAATGGATACAAAGATTTCTCATTCCCATCAGTATCCTTATAAATATTTTGAACTCTGTCACGAATTTTGATATAATTCCCGTACTAAGGTGAGTAATTTAATCAATGCTACGAATTCGGCTTCAATTACGTATTGTACAACCTCAACTCAATAACTCAACCCCAGTGCTCAGAGTCCTGATTTGTGATGGCCGATGTGCAAAATGATCTCTGTGCCACCCGGTTTACCCAGTGTTTTACTTTAAATGAATGATGGATCTGTATTTACAGCTCCGTTTCTTTTATGCGGAGCACCTCACAACTTACCATTCACCATGCAATGGTAACCTGGTTTATCCTCCTGCAGGGCGGCACATTACCCAGGCTCCCAGTAAATTACACGTGCTGTTTCTCAGCCCGTTTCCAGCTGGTGAAGATCACACGGCGAAATGCCTTTCCGTCCTGCCTATGCTCACTCTCAGACCACCGTACTAAACAGAAATACATCCGAACATATTTCAGAAATAAGTTGTAAGATTCCCCTGTCTTCCTCCCTTAGTGATGTCTTTATCTGCTGTTGTTTTTTCTCTGTTGCAGCCAATTTGTTAACAATTATTATTCTGTCCCGGGGAAAATGCGGTCTTTCCAAATGCATCTCTGCCTATATGAAGATAATGGCTGTGTCAGATCTATTGGTCATTCTCATCAATGCCCTTGTCTATGAAATTTTAATATTCCGCCTGTCGAGTTCATTTCTGCATTATACGGAAGTCCTTAAAGCCACGATCTACGTGCTGGCGGTCACTCTGGAACTATCACGGTGGTACACGGTGGCCTTTACCTGTGATCGATATGTTGCCATATGTTGTCATAAGTTTAAAACAAAATACTGCAGAGTGAAGTCAGCCAGGATCCTGGCAGCAGTAATACTGGCGGGGCTTTGTTTGGAGAATATACACTTCTTGTTTGCATTTCAGCGTCAACGAATAATTGGAAATATTTCGTGGGGTATTCGCCCGAAATTGGACATCTTCAACTCTCCAACGTTTGTCGCGCTCAACAGATTCAAAATCTTTCAAAACCTGCTCTGTGCATTTGGTTTAGTACTTCTATGTAACGGGATGACGGCCAGGCATATCTTAGTGGCCAGCAAATCCCGGATGAGCTTCCGAACCCATAAGAGTAAGATTGAACGTGACACGGAAATGGAGAACAGGAAAAAGGGCATTATATTACTGTTCTGTGTATCCGGCAGCTCCATGCTATTTTTGCTGCCGTTGGCAGTGACCAGTTCTATCGCCAGCCGAACCATGTATTTTGATCGCGACTATTACTCTGCCCGATATATCGCTGCTCAAACCGGGGTTCTGCTCACGAACATGAGTTCTTGTACAAACACGTGTATTTATGCAGCAACCCAAACTAACTTCAGGGCAGAGTTGAAAACGTTGATACTGTCTCCTTGGACGCTTATCCGGGAATTGATCAAGAGAAATGTAGTATCATCTAAGGCTTTCTCCCCTGAGTAGAACTCAGTCCCAGCTCACACACGTCTTACAACAGGCAACATTTTGTAAAAGATCCGCGCTTTTAGTTTGATAATAAAATAAAAATTGTCATTTAAAACATCCCGATGCTGGTGGCTGAAAGTGTCTCATTTGTATCTGATAAGAATTAGCTCGAGGAAAAAATAAAATGTATGAATGCGTGGAATGGGCCGGATGGAACACAGTATTGAATTAGGGAAATCGTCATTTCAATGTTAAAGAAAACAGACTGTTTGCACCCAACATTGGATCTCAGTAAAGCAGCAGAGAGCTACGGTCAATAACACCCTTATTCCATATTTCCCGATCTGCCAAGCTGTATCATCTGAAACAGCGAAAAAGAGGGGCAAAAACTTTTCGAATACTGCACAACGGCCTCCAAAAACTTCAGCAGATATTGAGAACAGAAAATATTCTTTCTCAATAATTAGTACAAGAATACAAATTTTGGAAAGGCGTTACATAACCTTTCAAAAGATCCTGTGTTATTTTAGCTTACGTTGTGTCGTTCCATTCATTTCGTGATCGGCAGTGCCACTCAGCTGTACCAGAACCTCCTCAGTTGACCAGCCACCCCTCAGCAATAGAAGGTGATCTTCTATTCCCGATCCTGTAGACATTATATTCGATGTTACCCCGCGATATGCCTGGTTACGGAAATCAGCCCTTACAGAAGTCAGAGATCAACGCCTAAATATTTGAGTGCCTTCTGTGAAAACTAATAAATAAGCACACGGTGTATTCCTTTTCAAATTGATTTTCTTAAATGATGTACAGATGACCCACATTCACTTTCTAATTAAATCTGAATATGGTTCATATTTTAGAGAGGCGATACTCTATCCAACGCTCCACAGCACGCCCAGCAAACCCATCCCCAAAATGCCGGGACTCCGTGAAAACTGATTTATTCAGGTTATTAACACGCAACACGAGAAGCTCAAGATGGCGCTTATGGAGTGAAACCGTTTTAGGCTTCGCTCCAATCCTTTTATTTTTTTCTACCTACAAGCACCCCCTAATTGACCTGTTTATACCTATTCTAAAGCGGTTCATACTTACGAAATCTTTTTCAACTGTTTGAATCATTTTCAACCCGTTGAAATGTCTAAACAAAAGGAATCGAAACAGACAAAAGAACCGTTAACTCTGGAAGCAATTGCGAAACTTATGGACGAAAGACTTGAAAAACTGTAGAATAAATTAACCTCAAAGCTTTCTACGTTCGATGAAATTTTAAAGACAGTCGATGGAAAACTTCAATCACTTACACTGGATTCACAACAACAACAAGCAAGAATTTTAGTTCTTGAAGATGCCAATCGCCAGAGAGATCGCAAAATTGAAACTTTGCAACAGCAGCAAGCTTCGACTTCCCAACTGATGGATCGTTATAAATCTAAAATCACTGATCTTGAAAACCACTCTCGCAGACAAAATTTCCGGATAATTGGGCTTCCGGAAAATTTTGAGAACGGTGATCTCACTGTATTTTTCTCTAAATTTTTAATGGACGTCTTCGGCTCAGAAGTACTGGATACCCCTCCAATAATCGACCGTGCACATCGCATTTCCCGTTTTCAACCAGCTTCAGGTACGAAACCTCGACCAGTGGTACTCCGGATTCATTACCCTCATACCAAAGAACGTTTGATTCGGGCTGCCCGGAAAAAGGGTATGATCAGTTTTAATGATTTCAAATTTCGTATTCTGGAAAACTATAGTCAGGAAGTTTTAAGGGCAAGAATGGCTCTTAAATCGTTATGTCGGAAATTCATCAGGACGGCTGCAAGCAAGCGCTGTTACTTCCAGCATAATTGAGAGTTACTCTCAAAGATGGGACCTATCGGTTGTTCAAATCTCCAGCGGATGCTCAAAGATTCCTTGAAGAATAGTACTTTTATTTTACTACCGGTTGACTACTGTAATAATTAGTCTATAGATTTGGATCCTTTATAATTTGATGAGTTTTTACGTGATGGTTAACAGTGTATTTCTTACCAACGGTAAAGGTCCGTTTTTTTTTGGTTTCTCCTGAGTTCGTTCTTTTAATATTATTATTCTGTTAGCTCCGAAAGTAACTCATTAGGTTTTTCTTTTAAGTTTATATACACTTTTTAAATACTTTTAACGTTTAAATATTAAGTTTTTTAATGATAAATGCCTTTTCTAAGATGTCGTTTCTTTTCCCCGAAGACCTTAGTGCTTGGATACGTCACATCCGTTTTGACGTGTCTGAATGAGTTTAAGGACTTTCCTTTAAAACACTAATACAATATTATTCATTTATGGGATTTAACGTTTTATTTTTTAAAAAATCCTTTTGTTTTATATATATAATACTAATATTATAGTTTAATCTTTGTTATACTAACCCTTTCTTAAAATATGGGAGGTTTCTATCTTTTTTTACTTTTGTGGTTGAGTTGCCGTCTTGAGACATGGGGGTAAATTTAGTATTAGATTGCCTGCTTGCCTCTTTTTGGCTTTTTTTTCTGGGGTTTTGAGGGTGGAGGGAGGGGGATCTCTCTTTTTGCTTGCTTCACACTTAGTTATACTTCATGGGCTAACTCGAAACTACAAAAATGGTTGCATTGTCAGTACTTCCGGTTCCTCCTTGAACTTACTTCCCTCTTCCGGATTCATGAGTTCATTTTTTTTAACCTTATGTGTTAATTGTAATAAATATTGGCAATATGGATAAGATTATTAATTTTGTTTCTGGGAATACTAATGGTTGAAATCATCCGATCAAACGGAAAAAATATTCAAAGTATTCCACAGAATGAATACCAATATTGTCTTTGTACAAGAGACTCATGTGAGAAGATGGATCGTCAACGTTTTTTTCAGGTTTTGGAAGGTAAACAGTATCACTCGAATTCCCAAGCCAAAGTAAGAGGCGTTTCATTTTTATAGATTCTTCAACCTCCTTTATACATTATGAAACAATTTCGGACCCATAAGGTAGATTTTTGCTTATTACTGGTTTACTTTTTAATCAAAAAGTTGTTTTAGTTGATGTTTATGCTCCAAACACTGATTGTCCTGAATTTTTAAGTGTCTATTTACATCCTTTCCTAATTTGAATCAGTACATGCTAATGATGGGTGGGGATTTTAACTGCTGCTTAAACCCTTCGATAGATAGATCTAAGCCCACCCAAGCTCTTACGAATAAAATCGGCCTCTCTTATTAATTCCTTTATAATTGATTCTACAATTTCCGAAATTTGGCGTTTGTTACACCCCAATGACAAAGAATTTTCATACTTTTCTCATGTTTATCATAATTATTCAAGAATTGACTACTTCTTTATTGATCATCATTTACTTACCGATGATATTGATTGTAAATATGATTATATTACCATTTCTGACCATGCCCCTTTGAAGCTATCTGTTAAGAGAATGGATTCATCTTCTAACACTAAATCTTGGATGTTCAACTCCTTTATTGCTGGACTCATACTTTCTTAATTTTATTAAACAACAAATTGATTTGTGTTTCTCAACAGATTCTACTGCAGAGATCTCTAGTGGATCTTTATGGGACACTTTTAAAGCATTTATTCGTGGACAGATTATTCCATACTCTGCTGGAGTTAGGAAACGAACTAATTTTGAAATATCTACATTGGTTGATAAAATTAAATCAATTGATAAGATTTATTCAGTGACTCCCAGCAACGAACTTTATAAAGAAAGAGTTGAACTTCAGATGGAGCATAGTTTGTTATTATCCTCTTCGATTGAAAATCAGTTAATAAAATCTTGAACCCAGTTCTGTGTACATGGAGATAAATCTGGCAAACTATTGGCTAATCAATTGAAAACTGCTACGGTTAAACGACAAATAACTAAGATTCGTAAACGAGATGGCACATTGACGATTGATCATAAAGAGATAAATAAAGCCTTTCAAGATTTTTACAATTCTTTATAACAATCAGAATTTGTTGAGGATTCTTCTATAATGGATGAATTTTTAAGAAAATTTAATATCCCCAAATTAACAACAGAATATAATGTATTTCTAGATACACCTATCACGGAAATCGAAATAAAAGAAGCGATTTTTTTCAATGAATTCATGTAAAGCCCCTGGTCCGGATGGTTATACTGCAGAATTTTTTTAAAAATCCTTTTTCTCTATACTCTCCCCTTGGCTTTGTAAAATTTTTAAAGATGTGTTAATTTTATGTAAATTGCCACAATCTTTTTATGATGCCTCTATCTCTTTAATTCTTAAAAAAGATAAAGACCCCACTGAACGTGTATCCTATCGGCCCATATCCTTGCTGAATACGGACACTAAGATTTTTAGCAAAGTTTTGGCCACTGGATTAGAATACATATTACCTCGAATTATCCCTGAAGATCAGACTGGATTTATTAAAAACCTTTATTCATCTTTTAATATCAGCAAATTAATTAATATTATTTATACTCCCTCATCCAAAATACCAGAATGTGTTATTTCCTCAGATGCTGAATAAGCGTTTGATAGAGTTAAATGGCCATATTTATTTAATACGTTGCAGCATTTTAATTTTAGTTCGAAATTTAGATTATGGTTTAAAATAATATACTATAAACCCTTGGCTTCGGTATTTACCAATAATCAAAGAACTCCTTTTTTTCAGTTATTCCGTGGTACAAGGCAAGGCTGTCCTTTAAGTCCTTTACTATTTGACATTGTTTTGGAACCTTTAGCTATAGCCATTCGTGAATCACCTAATATTTTGGGTATTACTCATGGGGAAGGGAAGTATAAGTTATCATTATATGCTGATGATTTGTTACTATACATATCCGACCCTGAGAGATCCATTCCGGCTATTTCGTCCTTGCTTGCTCGGTTTAGTAGTTTTTCTGGTTACAAACTGAATTTTAATAAGAGTGAATTATTACCATTAAATATGCAAGTTCCAATTTATAAACATTTATCATTTAAAGTTGTCACATATCATCTTACTTATTTGGGTATGTTACGTACCCCGTTACTGGGTGTCTGACTAGCAGAGAAAGAATAATCCGTTGGAGTCTGGTGGTACTATATTCAAAAATGTTTATTAGTAAAATAAGCAAATCAATACCAATAATACAAATATTTAGATAATACACGTTAGCAATAATAAACATAAAAATGTGGGAATAACAATAAGCAATAATAAACAAGCTCTATCGATGTCTACGGAATAATGATTTGACATTGAAAAGTATAAAGTTCAGTTCATACGTGCTGAGGTAGATATGGTTGTTGTATTGTAATCGTTGGAGAGTAGAGAGAGAGAGAGAGAGAGAGCGAGATGTACCAGCTACAGTCAGGCAAACCTTCCTTTGCGTTCTTGATCCGTCGTATCATTGTGGCCATTCAGTTATGAGCCCTCTGTCATTCAGCTAGACCGTTATTCTGTGGTGGACTCGTCACTCTGGCATGAGTGGACACACACACAAGTCCCCACCGGCCCTGCTATAACACTATGAGTTTAACTGACCGACCTCCTGGTTCAGTCTCCGATGCCCCACACCTTCCCGTCGGTTCCAACACTCAAACAGTGTCCACTAGTGTGTCTCCTGGTGTGTCTGAAGGGTGTCTCTCCAGACCTGAATTTATCCCTACTCACGAGGTCTCAGTTGTCAATCAATTTTGAATGGCTGGGTCCATCAAACCAGCCCACTCCGGCTGTCCACTGAGGAACGTTAATGAACAGAATGGTACAAGATAAATAACCCTCTCAGAAGTCATAAGTCTCTCAGAAGTCATAACACGGTGAATCAAGTCTCTCTCCCCTCTGTTATCTCTCTCTTATCTGTAGCAGATGTTCTTGCATGTTTTCTTTTCCAGCTCTCTCTCTCTCATGAGCAGCATAGCAACAGGAACGGTTTGTGATTCTCCCGGGGGGAGGGGGACATGGGCAACTCTGCACCCTTCTGCCCTTCAGAACTGTTCATCCTTCATAACAGGCATTAAAATTACCAAGAAACATAAGGATTTATTTAAAGTAAATTTTTTACCATTAATTGACCAAATTAAGCAACTTGTTAGTAGGTGGTCCCCATTATCTTTGTCATTGGTTGATCGAATTAATGGTATTAAGATGATAGGATTACCCAATGTTTTATATTTATTCCAACCATTACTATATTTTTTTCCTAAATCTTTTTTGATGTTATTGACATCAAAATATCCTCGTATGTGTGGCAGAATAAAAATCCCAGACTAAGCAAAAAAATTTTACAGAAGCCTAAGAAGGAGGGTTGTTTGGCTTTGCCAAATCTAAGATTTTACTATTGGGCAGTTAATATTCGATATTTAATATTTTGGACACAACAATCGATTATAGCATCTTGCCCACAATGGGTTAATTTGGAATGCAAATCTGTACAAGACTTTTCATTGTTTTCAATTTTAGGATTTTTACTTCCCTTTTCATTATCTAAATTGAATAAACAAATAATTAACCCTATAGTTAAACATACATTGCGAATATGGTTCCAATTTCGTAAATGTTTTAACTTGAATATGTTTGTCCTATCAAGCCCTATTATATCTAACATTTGTTTGGCCCTCTTCTATGGATCAAGCCTTTGTATTATGGAAAATAAAAGGTATAACATGTTTTCGTGATCTATTTTTAGATAATAGTTTTATGTCCTTTGAACAGCTATCTAATAAATATAATTTACCTTAAACACTTTTTTTTTTAGCTCTGAATCCTTGTGAGAAGGATTTAGTAGCCACCCTATATAATATGATCATGAAAATACAGCCAGAAGTATCAGAAAAAAATAAGAAGGAATGGGAAAAAGAACTTCATTCACTTATGCCCACTGAGCAGTGGGAGAAAATTTTACAATTAGTCAATTCTTCGTCTATTTGTGCTAAATATGCCCTAATACAATTTAAGGTTGTACATAGGGCTCACATGTCCAAGGATAAACTTGCTCGATTTTATTCTTGTGTTAATCCAACCTGTGACAGATGCCATTCTGAAGTTGCTTCATTGACCCACATGTTTTGGTCTTGCCCTTGCTTGCAAAATTATTGGAAAGATATTTTTGGTATTATTTCAACAGTTCTGAGTATCAAATTGCAACCTATTACTGCAATTTTCGGTTTACCAGTGGTGGATGATAGTTGTTTATCCCCCTCAGCCTGGCGGATGATTGCATTTGTCACATTAATGGCTAGAAGATCTATCCTATTGAACTGGAAAGAAATTAATTCTCCAACTATATTTCAGTGGTATTCTCAAACTATCTTTTGTTTGAGCTTAGAAAAAATTAGAAGTGTTATCTTTGACTCTTCAGTTAAATTTGAAGAAATTTGGAGACCATTTATTCAACATTTTCATATGAGGTAACTGACTTTCCCTGAACCTTACTTTTATTATCCTTAATTATTTGGATTGAGGTGTGGAGTTATTGACGCTACTGTGTATATTTGACATAATGCAATGGCCCATGTTGGTTAGGTTTCTTCATTTTTTGTTTTTTTTTTCTTATTTACTCCATTTTTCGTAATTACTATGAGTTTGGGAGGTTATTATATATGGATTATTATGTATTTGTATTTGTATTTTAACCTATTAATTATGTACCCTCACACTCTCTGTATTCATGTTTCATTTATTTGTTTAAAATTAATAAAAATATTTAAAGAAAGAAAGACAGGCGCATAAATGTGAGGAAAATGGAGAGAGGTGGATATTATGCTGGCACAAAGAATCAGTTTAGTGGCCATTTGGTTCCTAATTTCTTTGGTTCAGCACAACATTATGGGCCGAACTTTGTTGACGTTGTTTCTTACGCCAACGATGTTTCAATGTGATTTCCAATTCTGTGTGTTGTTTTACCGTACCGAACTTCAGAACTACTTTCAGCATTTTGTCCAACTTTGCTAACTTATTGCTCATTTCCACAAAGGATTCCCACATCACTCCCTGGGACTGGGAGCCTTTCCCCATCACCAGGTTTGAGGAAGTGCGGGGAATCCTCTGTCGCGGTTTCCTTCTCTGTGAGTTCTGTGATTTCCTATAAACATGGAACGTGTTGAGTGACAGACTTAGTGAAAGAGAATGGAGAAGACAATATCTGCTCAGTGATGGGACGTCCCAGTAACACTGAGCACAGGAAGAGTCACTGGGCAGCCTCTTCACCCATTCTGTAAATTACCGGGTTCGGTCATTAGCAGCAAAGCACTGACTGTGAAAATTACAAATCAGAATATTATTAGAGCCACACAGCCCAGCAACACTGAAACAGGCCTTTCGGCCCTTCTGGTCAATACCGACCAGTTTTTGTTTTTACTGCCAACTACCTGCATAAACCTCCCATCCATGTCCTTACCCAAATTTCTCTTCCGTGTCTCAATCGAACCCACATCTACCACTTGCACTGACAGCTCATTCCACACTCTCACGAACTTCTGAGTGAAGAATTCCCCTTCAGATTCCCCAAGAATATTTCACCTTTCACCCTGAAATACCAAGAGTGACAGTGGGGAAGTATGTATGGAACCGGAGGAAATAGCAGAGGTCCTTAATGAATACTTTACAACAATATTCACTAAGGAAAAGGATCTTGGTGTTTGTAGTGATAACTTGCAGCAGACTGAAAAACTTGAGCATGTAGATATTAAGAAAGAGGATGTGCTGCAGCTTTTGGAAAGCATCAAGTTGGATACGTTCCTGGGACCGGATGAGATGTACCCCAGCCTTCTGTGGGAGGTGAGGGGAGAGATTACTGAGCCTCTGGCGGTGATCTTTGCATCATCCATGGAGACGGAAGAGGTTCCAGATGATTGGAGAGTTGCGGGTGTTGTTCCTTTATTCAAGAAAGGGAGTAGAGATAGCCCAGGAAATTATAGACCATTGAGTCTTGCCTCATTATTTGGTATGTTGATGGAGAAGATCCTGGGGGGCACGATTTATGAACATTTGGAGAGGTATAATATGATTACTAATAGTCAGCATGGCTTTGTCAAGGGCAGGTCATGCCTTACTAGCCTGATGGAATTTTCTGAGGATGTGAATAAACACGTTGATGAAGGAACAGCAGCCGATGTAGTGTATATGGATTTTAGCAAGGCATTTGATAGCGTACCCCATGCAAGGCTTATTGAGAAAGTAAGGACGCATGGGATCCACGGGGACATTGCTTTGTGGATCCAGACGTGGCCTGCCCGCCGAAAGCAAAGAGTGGTTGTAGATGGGTCATATTCTGCATGGAGGACGGTCAGCACCGGAGTGCCTCAGGGATCTGTTCTGGGGCCCTTAATCCTCGTGATTTTTGTAAATGACCTGAATGATAAAGTGGAGGGATGGGTTAGTAAACTTGCTGATGACACAACGGTTGGGGGTGTTGTGGATGGTGTGGAGGGCTGTCAGAGGATACAGCGGGACGATGATAGGATGCAAAACTTGGTTGAGAAGTGGCACATGGAGTTCAACCCAGATAAGTGCGACGTGGTACATTTTGGTAGGTCAAATAAAATGACTGAGTATAGTATTAACTGTCAGAATCTTGGCAGTGCGGAGAATCAGAGGGATCTTACATTCCGAGTCCATAGGACACTCAAAACAGCTGCGCAGGTTGACTCTGTGGTTAAGAAGGCGTAAGGTGTATTAGCCTTCATAAATACTGGAATTGAATGTAGGCGCCGAGAGGTAATGTTTCAGCTATATAGGACCCTGGTCAGACCCCACTTGGAGTACAGTGCTCAGTTCTGGTCACCTCACAACAGGAAGGATGTGGAAGCCATAGAAAGGGTGCAGAGGAGATGTACAAGGATGTTGCCTGGATTAGGGAGCATGCCTTATGCCAATAGGTTGAGTGAACTCGGCCTTTACTCCTTGGAGTGATGGATTCATGAGAGGTGACCTGAAAGAGATGATGAGAGTCATTGATCGTGTGGATAGTCAGAGGCTTTTTCCCAGGGCTGAAATGGTTGCCACAAGAGGACACGGATTTAAGGTGTTGTGTAGTAGGTACAGAGGAGGTGTCAGGGTTATGTTTTTTACTCGGAGAGTGGTGAGTGCATGGAATGGGCTGCCGACAACGGTGGTGGCAGCAGATACGATAGGGTCTATTCAGAGACTTTTGGATAGGTACATGGAGCTTTGGAAAATAGAGGGCTATATGTAAGTCTAGTAATTTCTAAGGTAGGGACATGTTCGGCATATATTTGCGGGCCGAAGGGCCAGCATTGAGCTGTAGGTTTTCTATGTTTCTTTCACCCTGAACGTCTGCCCATTGCGGGGTTGAGAGAGAAGACGGGGCAGAGAGGGAAGACATTAAGAGGAGGGTGTGGTCGAGTGAGGAGCGAGAAATGGAGGGAAGTGTTTATACTGACTATCTTTCAAAAATAGTAATTGTTTGAACTTACTTGCTGCAAATTCACGATCCATTGCCTGTATACTCTCAACCAAATTATTGGTAGAGATGACAAGTTGCAGTGTTCAAAGTTCAAAGTCAATTTCATTTTCAGAGTACATACATTTCACCACATACAACCCTGAAATTTTTCTTCATGCGGGCATACTCAGCAAATCTATAGAATAGCAACTGTACAAGGATCAATGAAAGATCAAGTAGAGCATAGAAGACAACAAACTGCAACGATGCAAATATAATTAAATGGCAATAAATAACGAGATCAATGAGTGTAACCCCGGGGAATACCACTGGATACGGGCCTCGAGTCCAATAAACAGCCTCCCACCGTTACTGTCTGCTTCCTACCATCAAGACAACTGTGCATCCAGTGAGCCAGCTCTCCCTGGATCCCGCGTGATCTACCTTTCCACGGAATATTACCATGCTGAAGCTGACGAAGCCCGAAACGTCGACTGTACTTCTTCCTATCGATGCTGCCTGCGTTCTACCAGCATTTTGTGTGTGTTGCTGCAGACCAACTCCTCACTTGAGACGACTGCCTAAACCCGTGACACAGGAAATCAAATCATTGTCACTCTATTCCAGGTGCTACATCCGGGAAGCATAAAAGCCAGGACCAACAGGCTCTGGGAAAGTTTCTTCCACTGGGACATCAGACTGATGAACTCACGCTGATTTGAGAACACTCTAGATTACATTGACTATTATATTTGTTTTAAACTATTATAAATTACTATAATTGCACATTTCACATTTAGATGATTTTTACCCCTCATGTATGTGAAGGATGTAAGAAATGAACTCCATTCAATTCAATTTCTGATTCCGTTTCTGACATGCTCACCTCCGGGTATCCTCCGTCAACAAGCTTCTTCCTCAGTCACCGTCTGTGAGATTATAAAAAGGAATTAAAACAATCTATCAGACAGCTTCTGTACCCCTTTACCCCTGAACATGTTCCCCTATTAAAACTCTCTCTTTAGCCCCTTGCCTACTCCCTTTCCCTTTCTGACTCCCGATATGCCACCAGATCTGAATCCACTCTAAGGACATTGGTATCTCACAGGAGGCTGTCCTTCTCTGATGCAGAGGTCAGTGACCCCATTTCCAATCTGCACTCGCTGTTCATGACGGTGACAGCTATTCCCAGACTCTGGTGCTCTGTAACAAACACAATCTTGACAGCAAGGTTGGACAGTTCCTGTAATTAATATGAAGAGAGGATTGATGTTTCCTGAATCTGTTCCCAGACTCTGGTGCTCTGTAACAAACACAATCTTAACAGCAAGGTTGGACGGTACCTGTAATTAATATGAAGAGAGGATTGATGTTTCCTGGAAGGACCCGCGAGCTGAGCTGGCTGTCCCAATTCACCAGATCCTCCCTTATTTACAACTTAGTTTGTCACGAAATTTCCTATCATCCCACCTTCACCCAACAGACCCCAACCCGCCTACGACCACACACCATTCCAACTACTCACCCCACACACACACGTCCACCCATAACCTCTACCCACACACAGACAGATCCCCTTTACCCCAAACCCCTTGGGGATCCACAACTAACTGATCCCACAGCCCGGTCTCCATCACAAAGCTAAAACCGCGGCAGCGGGACAGGATATCACAGAACCTCCAGCCGTCCGGCAGAGCTCAGTCCCGGCCCTTTACACCGCAATCGGCCCCCGATTTACACAAACCCGGTAATAGCTCCTTCCTCAGCGCCACCCGGACGGTACAACAGGGGACAATGCTTGGTGTCGGCAGCGCGCCTGCGCATCTCCGAGGGTCCAACGGCGCCACCAATGGCTCGATGTTCCCACAGCGCAGAGAGCTCGGCCGTCCGGTATATTGAATTAGTAACTGGACATTCGCCCCGTCAGTCCTGTTCCGTCATTCTCTATGATCACAGTAGGACTGTGATCTCAGTGACAGATTCCCGCGACCGTCTGCAACACATCACTCCCTTGCCTGTCAATAATCTGTGTTCTGCGGAATTAAACACATTAAACACTTTTTCTTTGAGGAAACGAATTCCAAAGACGTACTAATTCCACCTCAGAAAAATAACCTCATCTATCTTCACTTGTTTCAGCTAACTCTATAGTAGCAAACATGTTCTCGATATTCCTGTTCAGAATCCGCGTGATGTTCAATGTCTCCAGCAAAAGCATAATTCATTTATGTAAACACCAGCGGATAAAATCTCCTCACCTCCATCTAAATAACAGCGAATGCAATCAAATACCCATCGTAATCGAATACCAGCGAATACAGCGCAGTGGTCAGCATTGAAATGGACGGGGAACAACAGGAGAAGACCCCGGACATGCACTCCGTGGCCACATTATTAGGGACAGGAGGTTCATGGTAAAGTGCCCACTGAGTGTAGAATTTGCTATTTTTATCTACGGCCAGTGAGAATTACCACAATATTTGTTAATATATATATCACTGCCAGAGCTTCCTCGTCTTCCCTAAAAACACACACATACAGAATAATCGAGCACCCAGATCCGTGAAGCCGTACGATTTCAATGATAATATTGATCTGGTAGAAATATTAGAAATATTGCCGTTACAAGTAGGCTTATTAAAACATCATAACACTGCCGAATACAGTCCATGTTCCTACCTGATGCAGAAGACCTGGGTCTGGTTTCACCGAATCCAAGTATCTGAATTTTATGTCCCTAACAGTAAGTGAACACACCCTGAGCACTGTTCAGTTGATAACACGCTCATAAACCTGAACTTCAGTCTATTCAGCATGTAACGCCACACCTTATTCCACAACGCTTGTGTTAAACCACACAAAAACTCACCTTGCTTGAATTAGTCTTTCTAACTTGTGGTCCGAAGCAGAATTAATACTGAAGTGGGCGACATTTTACCACCTCCATAGGGGAATCATAACCCGCATCCTGGTTCCGTTTGGTTGGTGCTGTCACATTGAATTTATTGTTCACCCAGGGACCAGATTATTGTCAGATTATAAACTCCAGCGACAGCTCAGGGCAAAGATCGCTGCGGGGTTATTGCACAGAGACAGCAGAAGGAAGGGCGCTCTCCACTCTGATGGAATGTTATGCATTTGAAATAATCTTCTCTTTCGATCAGCGGACATTCCCTTTCTACAGATTTAACTGTGCCCCCGTAGCCTGGACATGCACTGATATTAAGTTGGTCCTTTTAAAAGCCATCTTTAACAGTTCTCCGCAGTTGTAACATTTTGGTAATGGGCAACTCGGAAGCGGCTGTGCCAAGATTACCATCTTACAGAGATAACTACTCGTCAAAGTCGACAGCAAGACAAGGATGCCCTTCTCCTTCAGTTTGTTGTTCACTGACTGGAAACGAATTGTTGGATTACAGCGCCATCATATGAAATTTAGACCATTTCCCGGCTGCTGAATTTGCCTGACATATCATTTAATTTACACCTACATCAAACGTTTTTTTATCAGTGACGGATGGAAAAACTCTGAACATTAAATTCACTGGGTCTCTTATTTGTCGGAGGCTCCTGCTGGCATATTGGATTAGTAGCAGGGCATTCGGTCTCTCAGTCTTGTTCCACCATTCTCTGATTCTCTGATCTCAACTGAACTCTAATTTCAGCGGCCCAAGCCTGCACAGCCTGCAACAGGTCACTCCCCTGCCTGTCAAGAAACTGACTGTGTTCTGCGGAATTAAACATTCAAAAAAAACTCCTGCTTTTTAATTTACACCTACATCAAACGTTTTTTTATCAGTGACGGATGGAAAAACTCTGAACATTAATTTCAGAGCAACCGCTCAAATCATTTATGTAAACAAGCGGATAAAGTCTCCTCTCATTGATATAAATAGCAGCGAATACTATCGCCTCCCAACCTTTATCTAATACCTACGAATACAGTAAAAAAATCCGACATGCATTCAATTCCTCAGACACCTCCCTCTGCAACAGAATCCTAGAATTCCTGAATGGGAGACCTCAGTCAGTCCGGAACGGGAGCAGCATCCCCAAAATCATCACACTGAGCACGCCCCCCGCCAGGCTGTGCTCAGTCCACTGCTGTTCACTCTCCTGACCCACGACTGTGCTGCAACACACAGCTCGAATTTCATAATCAAGTTCGCCGATGACACGACCGTGGTGGGTCTCATCAGCATGAACGACGAGTCAGCTTACAGAGAGGAGGTGCAGCGGCTAACGGACTGGTGCAGAGCCAACAACCTGTCTCTGAATGTGAACAAAACAAAAGAGATGGTTGTTGACTTCAGGAGGGAACGGAGCGACCACTCCCCGCTGAACATCGACGGCTCCTCGGTAGAGATCGTTATGAGCATCAAATTTCTGTGTGTTTACGGGGCAGAGAATCCCAGCTGGTCCCTCAACATCAGCTCCATAGCACAGGAAGCCCAGCAGCGTCTCTACTTTCTGCAAAGGCTGAGGAAAGTCCATCGCTCACCCCTCCATCCTCATCACATTCTACAGGGGTTGTATTGAGAGCATCCTGAGCAGCTGCATCATAGCCTGGTTCGGAAATTGCATCATCTCGGATCGTAAGACCCTGCAGCGGATAGTGAGGTCAGCTGAGAAGATACTCGGGGTCTCTCTTCCCGCCATTACGGACATTTACACTACACGCTGCATCCGCAAAGCAAACAGCATTATGAAGGACCCCATGCACCCCTCATACAATCTCTTCTCCCTCCTGCCATCTGGGAAAAGGCACCGAAGCATTCGGGCTCTCACGACCAGACTATGTAACAGTTTCTTCCCCCAAGCTATCAAACTCCTCAGTACCCAGAAACTGGACTGATACCTTACTGCCCTACTGTCTTGTTTATTATTTATTGTAATGCCTGCACTATTTTGTATACTTTATGCAGTCCTGGGTAGGTCTGTGGTCTAGTGTAGTTTTTTTTCTGTGTTGTTTTTTACGTCGTTCAGTCTAGATTTTGTACTGTGTCATGTAACACCATGGTCCTGAAAAACGTTGTCTCATGTTTACGATGTACTGTAGCAGCGGTTTTGGTCGAAATGACATTTAAAAGTGACGACTTGACTCGACTTGAAAATTGATGCAAAATGCTTATTCAGTGCGTCCACCATTTTATTATCCCCCATTACTGCCTCTCGATCATCGCTTTCCTCTTTCGCCTCGCTCGTACTCTTTGTGTATCTGAACAAAAAAACTTTTGGTATATTCTTTAATCATATTGGCTAGCATTATGTAGCATTCCTTCTTTAACTTTTCAATGAGTTTTATTTTGCCTTCTGCTGGCATATAAAATTTCCCAATCATTTTACTTCCCGCTAATACTTATTGTATTGTATGCCTTCTCTATGCCTATGATGTTGGCGTTGAATAGTGTTCTGTGCCACGGTTCCATCATCTTCCTTTATAACGCATCTCCAATTTAGAAAGTATATATTGTGTGCTTTCGAAATTCCTTTCGGAAACTACAGACTGTTCTGCTGTCATGCCTGCCTGTGTTCTTTTCCAATCGATTCTGGGGAACTCCTCTCAAAAGGCTTTGTAATTCCCTCTACTCCACTGTAATTTTGATGCATCCTTTTTTTTCAATTTTGAGGTTGAGTTCGATCATGTCGTGATCATTTTCACCAAAGTCCTCTGATCAATTCCGGCTCATTACACAGTATCTCCCGGTGGGCTCAACCTCGAGCTGCTCTGAAAAGCCACCGCGCAGGAATTCTCGAAACTCTGTCCCTTGGAGTCCAGGATCAGCATGATTTTCCCAGTCTTGCGCAATATTTTAAACCCTCATGACGATTATCGTCCTTCCCTTTCGACAGGCGTTTTCTATCTCATGTTATATTTTTTAGACCAAATCCTTATTCTGGTTTGGGCTGTCTGTAAATATAACTCACATAATGGTTTTTATCCTTACAGTTCGTTGTTCTATCCACAATGACTCAACACCTTGCAACCCCATATCACCTCTTTTAAATGATTTAATTTCACATTTAACCAACAGAGCAACACTGCCCCTTCTACATTCTTGGCTAGCCTTTTACTGCAATGTATATCATTGACATTCTCCCAGTCATAATCTTCCTTCAGCAACGATTCAGTGATTCTTACAACATCCTATACTCGTATTCCCATATGAAATTCTGCGAGAAGTTCTTCAACCATGTCCAGTACACTACGTGCATTCAAATAGAACGCCTTCAGTCCAGTATTCACCCATTGCTATTTTTCTCGCCTTTTACGCTCCATCTTATCCGACTGACTGCAATTTTGTTTAAACCCCCCCAGGAAATTCCAGCCTACCTGCCCGCCAGCACATCAGGCTCCTCTGATTCAAGAGTAACTCGTCCCTTTGGTAAAGATCGTTCCCTCTCCAGAATCTCCTCCAGAAACTGCAACACGATCTCATTCTAGTCGTCAATGTCAATTGACTAAAACGGCAATAAATCGTCCCTGTGTTCGATTACCCCAGCGACAATCAGCACACTTCAAAGATTATCTGTCCGACGTTAGTGGATGGTCGCATAACCGGGTCCTGTGATAGACACCAGCTGCTCATACGACCATCTTCCACCAGCTCACATAACTGCATGTACCCCTGATCGGTGAGGTGGAGGGTAACCATGTTTGCTCAAATGTGACCTGCAGTCTAGCGGAGGAAGGGAGATCTCTACAACTCTTTTATTTGGTCCATCTTCAGAAAGAAATCTCTGGGCATTTTCCAGCGGAGAAGCGGATAAAGAACCTAAAGTATGAAAATGGTGCAACTTGTTTTCAGTGGTGCAGATAATGGAACACACCGGGAAAAATAAAAATATACTGTTTACTTCAGCTTTCTTCAGATGTATTTTTTTCTGATGCCCAAAGCAGTCAATAATGTAGTATATATAATTGTTAACATATATTCTCTGCGTCTAAAGATACGTTTAACACGTTTAACATATTGTGAATACTGCAAATAAATGTTTATGTTTATGTTGTTTCAACCAGGCTATGCACAAAAAGAAAGAGAATTATTGCACATCACATATCAGATTAATTACTGTCAGAAATAGATCTAGCTAACCCTTTATAGTTCAGCACATGCAGAAATATAGAACATGCCACGGGTTGGTATAGAATGAAATAACACATTATTGATAATGATTTTGCAACAATTAGAAATGTTTGCTACAACAGGAGTGAACATTCAAGACAGAGTTCTCTGGAAAAGGGGACGGATGTGAAACACGGTCTTGATCAATCTGCCCGAAATCTTCGCCGATCACAATCAGACTCATCTCTGGGACTTTATGAACAGCCACTCTCTGGAATGGAACTACAGATCAGCGGACAGGAAGCAGAGTCAAACACGAGGAAATCTGCAGATGCTGGAAATTCAAGCAACACACACAAAACGTTGGTGGAACGCAGCAGGCCAGGCAGAATCTATAGGAAGACGTACAGTCGACGTTTCGGGCCTTGCCTGTTCTCCAGCTCCCTCTGGTGCTCCCTCCTCCTTTTTTTCTCTCTAGTCCTCCCGTCCCATGATCCAGTCCCATGATCCTTTCCCTCTCCCTTTTGCCAATCAACTTTCCAGCTCCTCCCCCTCCTGTCTTCTATCATTTAGTATTTCCCTTACCCCTCCCATTTTTAAATCCCTTAATATCTTTTCTTTCAGTTCGTCCTGACGAAGGGTCTCGGCCCGAAACGTCGACTGTACTTCTTCCTACTGACGCTGCCTGGCCTGCTGCGTTCCACCAGCATTTCCTGTGTGTTGCGGGAAGCAGAGTGTAATAATGGAACGTCGGAATGATCACGGGCTCTTTATTTCAATAAGTAAAATGGCCTACACTTTCAAACAGGTCGCTGCTAACACTGAAGTTATCATTGATTGAATTACATCACTGCCACTGCTGTTCAACTTCAGCCGACTGAACTGAGATGATGATCTCACTACTGGCCTCGCGGATGACGTCATTACTATTTCACGCCCATCTTTGACCATGTTAATCATGTTGTTGTGTCTGGAGTCTTAACTCTGATGACAGTGATGATGTCACTGCGATTCCTGGTCACTCGCTGAACTCCATTCCAAAGACACCAATATTTGAAATTCCTCCTCTATGCATAGAATACAATTGGCGATTTATTCACTGCTGTTGTGAACCTTGCAGCCAGCTGATTTTCGATTCTCCAGATGAAAGTGATCAGCAGAGTGCAATCCTGTTTTCTGTACATTACTCGTTTCGTTGTTACCAGCGTGGACCGCAATGACAATACTGCTCAAAATGACAGCGGAACTAGCAGCACAGGTAGGTCCTGCAGCTTCACCGCTAATCTCTAAAGCAGGATCACCGCCTACACCGTGCACTGGATTTTCCCTTAAGAGTGCAGTTCATATAGCGTTATCATAATGCTAAAAGATTTGAATTTGTCAAATTGCATCTGGTCTGGTTTTTATGCAGTATAGGTATCCACTGCGCACTAGATTGGAAATTATATCAAATGCACATCAAAAGATAGCTTTATTTTACAGAACGAGCGACGAGGCGAAGTGATTTAAGGTCGCAGTAATGCAGTTTCGTGGAGACACGATACTCATTTGAACTTTAGCTTCCACGCAGACGATGGATTCCAGGCAATACTCTACCTGTCTACCATAAACATATGCAGTGGATAAATCATAATCAGCATTTACTACATTACATCGTCACAGGTTACGAAGGACAGGTGTAACAATATTCATAATATCAATGGCCGCTCACACGCCGGCAAATATAAAAGCTGTTTGTTCAGCGAGAAACAAACTCAACAGTCAAAACCTCAGCATTTACATCATTGATGGGATTTCCTGTACCCTAAACATCATATGCTGATTTTATTTCGCAAGAATATCAGTAAACACTGAAGTTGTTGCGGAAGAACGTTTATTGTGTTTAATTTTAATCATTATATTGGGCAGGGGTAGCACACCGAATAGACCCGAGAAAGCGCAGGCTGGTGGGTTGGCAAGTTTGCAGACGACACACAGGTTGGTCGTGTAGAGGATTGTTGAAGATTGCAGAGAGACATTGATAGGATGCAGAAGTGGGCTAAGAAGTGGCAGATGGAGTTCAACCCGGAGAAGTGTCAGGTGTTACACTTTGGAAGGAAAAACTCCAAGGCAGAGTACAAAGTAAATAGCAGGATTATTGTAAGTGTGGAGGAGCAGAGGGATCTGAGTACATGTCCATAGATCCCTGAAAGTTGCTTCACAGGTAGGTAGGTTATTTAAGAAAGCTTATGGGGTGTTAGCTTTCATAAGACGAGGGATAGAGTTTAAGAGTGGCGATGTAATGATGCAGCTCTATAAAACTCTGGTTAGGCCACACGTGGAGTATTGTGTCCAGTTCTGGTCGCCTCAATATAGGAAGGATGTGGAAGCATTGGAAAGGGTACAGAGGAGATTTACCAGGATGCCGCCCGGTTTAGAGAGTATGGATTATGATCAGAGATGAAGGGAGCTAAGGCTTTCCTCTTTGGAGAGAAGGAGGATGAGAGGAGACATGATAGAGGTGTACAAGATATTAAGAGGAATAGATAGAGCGGACAGCCAGCGCCTTTTCCCCAGGGCACCACTGCTCAATACAAGAGGACATGGCTTTAAGATAAGGGGAGGGAAGTTCAAGGGGGATATTAAAGAAAGTTTTTTTTAACTCAGAGTGGTTGGTGCGTGGAATGCTCTGCCTGAGTTAGTGGTCGATGCAGATACACTAGTGAAGTTTAAGAGACTACTAGACAGGTATATGGAGGAATCTAAGGTGCGGGGGGGATTATATGGGATGCAGGGTTTGAGGGTCGGCACAACGAAGGGCCTGTAATGTGCTGTACTATTCCATGTTCTTATCGCACAGGGTTACACATCAGTAGGACTAAAGGGATTCTTTGCACACGCACCGAAGAAATTTGGGACTAATACGTCAAATCTAAATGTGATTGCTGTTCAGTTGGTTAGCATATAAAGAAGCTGAAGTTACATAATCATCTGCCGTTTGTATTCAGTGGCTGGACGTAAGGGTGCCTACAGGAGCATGCAATGATATATTTCTTCGGCACTTACTCTGCAATGGTTTATTGAACGTTACACGACTGTGCTTGCCTGACTTTTCTTGTGGCAAAGAAATATGTTTAATAGAACATGTATACTTTTAATCAAATTTTTCCCAGCTTGATACACATTCTTTTTCAAATTTATTGCTATCGACAATTCGAATAAACGTGCCCGTTCCGCTGCTTCTAGATCTCTAAGCTGAATTCTAAGGGAATTCATTGCAAACGCAACAGAGATAAATAACAGTCAGGAATAGAAGTTTTAGTTCAGCCTTTGCAGGCTTACAAATATACCATGTCTGTGGAAAATGAAAACAATTCTAGTGTCCATAGACTTTGTTGAAATCCCATAGGATTGCGGACACTGCTCAAGTGAGAGGAAACATTCCAAGGAACAAAATAAAGAGGAAAAAACAAATAATAAAATAATCCGAATAACACATTTAGAGCACTGGTGGTTGTTTATTTCTGTGTGATCTTCAATCGAGGGTAAATTGTACAAAGTTACAGCGACACGTTTGCTTGCCAACAAATACAAAGTCACTTTATAGACAAATGCTGATTCTGCCTGGATTAAAGCGCATCTGATCACTCCGACACATTGCAGACAGCGGAACAGCATCATCTGCCATACAGTGGAAATCTCTGTTTGCCTGCGGCCTGGGCTTTGTATGCGGTGTGGGGAGGCTTATGATCATCGGCCATACAGTGGAAATCTCTGTTTGTCTGCGGCCTGGGCTTTGTATGCGGTGTGGGGAGGCTTATGATCATCGGCCATACAGTGGAAATCTCTGTCTGTCTGCGGCCTGGGCTTTGTATGCGGTGTGGGGAGGGTTATGATCATCGGCCATACAGTGGAAATCTCTGTTTGTCTGCGGCCTGGGCTTTGTATGCGATGTGGGGATGCTTATGGACCGTAAGGAAAACATTGTATTTTTCTTACTAATTTCTGGTTCAACAGCATCAGGATTTTACAGGAAAGTGAGACGCAGTGCCCATGTTGAAGATTGGTAATCTAGTAGCATATCAGGATGACATGAAAAATAATAATCAGCCTCTTGTGAAACCACAGAAAGACCGTCGCAAAGAATACTTATTGACCACTCAGTGATCTGATCCGCATTGCGCTGGAAGGAACCCAGTTGCCGACAGTTAACTCCATCGTTATTGTCTCTGTATATCTCTCTCTGTCTTTCTCTGTCCCTCCTCTCTCTCACCCTTTCTCTCTCTCTCTCTTTCACCCTTTCTCTCTCTCTCTCCCTCCTTCTCTCTCCCTCTCTGACTGTCTCTTTCACTCTCACTCTTCCCTTCCTCCCCTTGTCTACCTTTCTTGTCCACCTGCTACTCCTGTCGAACATGAGAGCACATTTGCACAGATGGCTGACGGTCCTTATCTGTCTCAGAAAACCTCTACTTTCCACACTAATGCCGCTCTCTTTCAGAACCGCTGTTTTCTTCCATTCATCTTACACCAACCAAGATGGATCAAATGTGATTTTTGACTAATTTACCGCTTTGCTAACCCAGGTGTTTTAAGGAAAATGCATATATCTGCTCATTTTGGACTTATTTCCACTTCAAACTGTGCTAAACCAGTGCAGTGGGATATTTTTAAAATTTATTTTAGTAATTTCAGGATATGTGGCCACAGCAGCATTTATCTACACACTTCTTCCTCAGCCACCTGGTAGACCAAGGGTTAACTCTTCCTGTAGCTTTACGGAAAATAATTAGAGTCTTTTCAGGGTAGGCTACTGACGTCACCGGAGATTATTTTTCTCTCTGTTTAATAAGAGCCCCGATCACTCGGTTCCCTCAGTTTCAGCGAGAGCAGCTTCCCCTGCCACGGACAGATAAGCGGAGCTGCAGTGTCAGGGAGAGTGAGGACGGACTGGCTCATTCTGTCATGGATCGGAATCCGGGAAGCGCAGCCTGGAATATAACGGGAAATGGGAGAAGTGTCTTCTGGATGTTTCCATACATTTCTACAGACTATTGGGTGCCGGTAGATTTTCGAGTTACATATGTTCTCGTCGCCATTCAAGTGGTTTTCTTCCCCGTCCTCGCCATTATTGCTCTTCCTGGTGAGTCTCTCTTTAATACGTCACCGCACTTTTCTTATCACGTGTACCTCTCATTCTAATAATTAATGATGCTGTCGCACTGCAATCTGTTAATTAAACAAACCTTTTTCCTATGCACTTTGGTGGTTTTCTGTCCCGACGATCTCTGTTCAAGAGAGTATGTGTTGGCAGTGGTGTTGATACAGAGCAGGTTTACGAGAATGGTCCAGCGATTAAACGATCTCACGTATGAGGCGCGTTTGATGGCCCTGTGCCCGTATTTGCGTAATTTAAGCTGTTGTTAACTGAGACATCAACGTTTATGTAGAAAAGGTAAGAAGACAGTTTTGGAAGGGAAACACGTCAATCATGATTTAAGTAGCTTATGGTCCTGTGGCGTGGTCAGGCTGGCTCAGTTAATGCTCCTGATGTAATGGTTAAATTTCTGACGAGTAAACTTACTGACAGTCGCTCAGCACAGCAGCCTACCACCGAGACGTTGAACCATTGCATATAAAAATGGATCTCCGCTTTCCATTCACTTTATCCTCGCCGCGAGAATGTCTGCGATGAATCAAGATTTTGTTTCCCCTCACTTGAGGGTCAGTTGCAAATAAACTGGGTACCAACCCCTAGTCTTTCCGTGGCTAATCGGTCTGATCGGTCATCTGTAGTCCAAGATTCCCGTGAACTTAACCAGGTCCCTCCGCTGTCAAGACCTTCGGCCGTGCCGACCACATTATCGAGGTGTCTTTCGCATTTTGGCTCCTATCTCGCCCTATAGGCTTGCGGGAGTTCCTTAGAAAACGTCGTTCGTTCTTCACGTTTCCACATTGGGTGTCGTTCAGCAGCGGCATTACGTTCTCTAAACTGTGAACATTTATCTTAATGGCTCCGCTTCCGCGCGTTTTGCGTTCGCCAGCTCTGTATCCACATTTCTTTTGCTATCGTTTCAGTTGGCAGCGTGAGGCTGCCGCAGAATTGTGTTGGATAAATCATCTAATTATCTGCCTTCCAGCAGAAAGAATGACGTTAGTGTGACGACCCCTCCTCCGTTTCTCTCTGATCATCTCCAACAACATCGGTCGGATTAGAAAGTTAACAAATTCGTTAGTTCCTTTCCAACTTCCATGTGCTGACCGAGGTGCCGCTGAAGCAAAGGAAGCATTGTCTCCGGAATATAATCGCTGGTTGCATCTTCTGGCTCTGGCCACCCTCCTGCCCACTTGGTTCATCAAATGCATTTTCCGACTGGGACCCAAAAATTGTAAAATGCAATGATCTTTAATATATATTTTCACGCCAGCTGCATTTGACCGTGTGTAAAGCCTAAGGAACATATTTCTGAAAACATGATTTTTTTTCTGAGAACATGATAGACCACAGTAAATTCTTGAAATGCTGACCATGACGTATTGTTCTGGTGACAAATCAGTTTCACTGTTGCTGAAAAAATAAGGCATTTTCGAGACATTAATGACTGGCATAGGATTGTAAAGGCAGAAGTACAAGGAGGAGCTGGCGAGACTCGTGGTACGATTTCAAGGTAATACTCCCTCAATGTTGGCAAACAGGAAGTGATGTACAAAAATAAGGTTTTGGACTACATCTGCAAATTCAGCCGCCCTGGCTAAGGATCAGGGACGGGAATTTGCGCCTCAGCCAGAGATGGTGGGTGTCAAGGATAATTATTTCACGGAGATTCCGCGGAGCATCATTCGGATCTTTTTCCCTCAGCATGTACGGAATTTCACAACCATCGGCCGTCGTTACCTGTGTTCTTCGCTTTCCGTTTCGTTGCTGATTTTCGATCGAACAGATTGCGCTAAGATTACACTACTTTGCAAAATGGTTCAATTTTATTCAACTGGTAATCGCTACGATTACATTATTCCGTCAGGTACACTCATTTCAATCATTGACACACATTACACTCGTTTTAATAGAGCTCTTCCTGTTGTATTTGCCCTGACTGTTTATTCTGCTTCGCAGTGAACATGGTGACCATATTCATCCTGTCTCGGGGAAAGTGCGGCCTCTCCAGAGTTGTCACGTGCTATCTGGTTGCCATGGCAGCGGCGGATCTTCTGGTTCTTATCCTGGACCTGATATTGAGCAAGATTCCACTTACGTACATTCATCCCTTCGTTTTCGACCGCTCAATGCCCAAGGGGTGTAATATCCACGCTGCTCTGATTTACACCGCAACCGACTGTTCTGTCTGGTTCACCGTCACGTTCACCTTTGATCGGTTTGTCGCCATTTGTTGCCAAAAGTTGAAAACGAAATATTGCACGCGGAAAACTGCGTCCGTGGTTTTGGGGACAGTCACTGTGATCAGCAATTTAAAGAATATTTACTGGTATTTTCGACTGTCAGAGAAATACACATGGATAATTGCTCCATTCATTTGTCAACAGAGATATCAGTTTTTACATTTCACGAATCAAATTGACATATTTTATTCCTTCCTCACCCCTGTGCTCCCATTTGTGCTGGTTCTGGTTACGAATGGAATCACTGTCAGGCACGTCTTAGTCACCAGCAGAGCCCGCAGGAGACTCAGAGTTCCCGGTAACGGACAGAGTGCCAGAGACCCGGAGATGGAGAAACGCAGGAAATCCCTTGTTTTATTGCTGATGGTCTCGGGTAATTTCATCCTGCTGTGGGCACCTTTCAGTGTGTTCTCCGCATGGGATCGGCTGAATTATCTTCCCATGCGTTTGCTTCCGCCAGATTCCCTTCTAGAGCTGGGCATCATTCTGCAGCTTCTGAGCTGTTGTACAAACACGGCCCTTTACGCCGTTACACAGGCCAAGTTCAGGGAGCAGCTAAAGAATGTGGTAAAATCCCCGCTTGCCCTCATTGTTCCGAAAAAATCGTGACTTAGCGGCGTCGCCCTCCAGATACCACTATATATTGCGGGCACTTTCTGTCCCTCTTGGCCCGGCGATATCCTTATTCCTGTCACACCTCACAAGCGGAAATTGCATAGACAAGCCCCTTATGCAGCTGCAATGCTGGTCCCGAATTCGCTGGCTCATGTCCATTCTCTGCTCTACTGATTGTCGTGCATTTCGCCCCATGGTTCCACCGTACATTCCTCCGTCCTCCCGATTCGTTGGTCCAGCTGCAAGGCCATATTCCTGCGAGGACATCCGTGTTCCCGAAACAACCTGTTCATTCCCGACAGTGGCGGCTGAATTGCTGCTGCGAGTCCATTGACAACTGAATTGGTGCCTCTTCCTGCAGCCACGCTGAGCTCGTCAGTCTCATCTACACGGCCTACAACTTGCCACACCGCCCTCAGATCAGGTTGTACCCGTTCCGACACCAATCTTGTCTCTCGATCTCTCTGTTCCCAACTCCAGGGAGAGATTATCTACCGACATCTTTTCCAAAGTCATGCTACTGACTCCAACAGTTATCTTGACGATACTTTCTGCCAAACGGACACTCGCCAAAGTGCTATTCCATTCTATCATTTCCATTGATGAGAATTTCATCTCCAGACATTTTACAGTCAATGGAGTTTCCCTTCCACCACGATCGATGCTGCTATCACCATTCTCTGACGCATTTCCCCCAGGTACCATCACTCCATCCCACCCAGAATAATAAAAAAAGGATTGGGTCTCCTTGTCCTCAGGTAACACGCCACGAGCCTCCGCATGCAAAATATTTTACCGTAACTTCCACCATCTCCATAGCCACTCTACCACCAGGCACGACTTTCCCTCCCCCATCTCCGGTTTCTGCTGATCGTCCTCTGCGCGACTCCATTGACTACCAGCGGTCCGCACAAGTCTCCCTTATTCCTGTAACCGTACTGCAGACATTATTTCCAGCAGGTACTGGTTATTCCTGGACAACGGAGATCACACTGGCGAAAAAATGCATTTCCAGTGTCCGCTGGATTGCAAGAAATAAAATGTTGATAGTCCATCCAACTACAATCGTCAAAAACCCATTGTCATCAATGATGTCCTCTACAATCCCTGTCAGACCAGTATGTTAATATTGCCGATGACAGAATTGTCCTGAAAGTTGTTATGAGCTAGATATTATCGAGTTTGGAGGAGAGATATTTTTGAACAATGGCCCCATCGAGTGGCCACACGGACAGAGGAAGATAGATGCATTTAACATTATTTGTTATTATTCTGATCTCAATATTATCGGGAATAGCCCAAACTGTTGACAGAAAAGCTAGCTGTTTTATTTTTAAGTATCACATTGTATCGTGTTTACACATGGATGGATCTGATGTGACCGGGTCTTCTCCTGACACATAAATAGTTCTACTACCGGTGACATTTACTCACACGAATTAAGCTGCTCATGCAGTTGCATCACTTTGTTGTTCACAGTGAGAGTGTCGCTCCTTATCCTGTCAATCGCAAACATAACGATCATATCTGAATATAAACACGTCCGTCAGCTAAACCATACTTCTAAGCGTGAATCGCAGATATCAGTGGCAGTAATGAAAGTGGTTATCCAGACCCAACTCAGATTAGATTCGAATAAATGTGTTGAACTGGCAATTGTCGCTGAACGGATAACAGGTACAGTGCCTGTAAAAATATTCACATCCACCGCCGCCCCCACACTTTGAAGACCCTTGTAGCCATGGGCACTCGCATGGATCCCAGCCGTCCCTGCCTTTTTGTTGGCTGCGTGGAACAGTCCGTGTTCCAAGCCGACACCAGTGTCACTGTCCGACTTCTCCCGCGCGACACTGACGACAGCATTGCTGCCGCTTCCTGCACGCTGCTCGTTGACTTCATCAACCAACTCCAATTTCCACCACGCATTTTGTTTTACCTGATCCATTTCCAACAGCTCACTCCCCTTCTCAATCTCTCTTTCGCTGTCTTCCGAGCCAGCTTATCTGCTGTCTTACATCATAACCGCATCGACTCACACAGCTACCTGGAATATACTTCACCCATCCTGTTACTAGTAAAAATATCATCCCCTTCTCTCAACTCCCCCCCACCTCCGCCGCTTACGTTCTCAGCCTGGGGCGTTTCATTTCAGAATACCGGAGATGTTTTTTCTTCTTCAGAGAGGGGTGCTTCCCTTCCTGCTCCATCAACGCTGTCCTCAAAGTCATTTCTTCCATTTCGCACAAGTCTGTCCTCACACCAACCTCCCGCCACTTCACTAAGGATAGGGACCTGCCATCCCACCAGACACCGCGTCCAGCACATAATTCTCTGTAATTCCGCAATCACTAACGTGATCCCAACAACAAGCACATCTTCCCTTACCCTACTCCCAGTCTGCGCTTTCCAGGGATCTCCTCCTACGCGACTCACGTCACTGATCTCCTTCCTGGCACTTATCTTGCAATCTGAACAATTGATACACCCTCCCCTACACATTATCCCTCACTAATATTCATGTCCTCATACTGTCCTTCTAGGTGAGGCGACACTTCATCTCTGGGTCTGTTGGGTTATTTATTGTATCTGCTGCTCCGGTGTGGCCTCTTGTATATCTGTGATACTCGACGTTGATTGGGAAATTGCTTCATCGAGCACATCCGTTCCGTCGATCAGAAAAAGCGGGACCTTCCAGTAGCCACCCACTTAAATTCCACTGCCCATTCCCATTTTGACTTGCCTGCCCATGCCCTCCTCTACTGTCGGAGTGAGGCCACATTATTATTATTTTTTTTTTGTGGAGCAACAGCTTATATTCAGCCTGTGTCGTCTTCAACCAGATGGTATGAATATCGATTTTTCGAAGCTCTTGCAATGTTCCCCTACTGCAACATTCCCCATTCCCATTGCCCTCTCTAACCTTATCTGCCCCTGCCACTAACTACCCCCTGGTCCTCCTCCACCTTTTCTTTCTTCTATGGCCTTCTGTCCTCTCCTATTATATTCCTCTTCTCCACCCATTAACCTCCCATCTCGTTACCTCACCACTGCCCCCATCCCGGTTTCACGCATCCACATGTGGTTCTTCCTCCCCTTCACCCAACATCGAAATCTGTCTCCAGTCCTGATGCCGGGTACAGTTTGTAATTACGTGTCAATAATTTCTAACAGGGTATCAATATACAGTATCCAGACAAACCGGGATTTAGGGCGGGAAAGCTGTCTCAATCACAAGCGTTTGGCGGGAATGGAGAGTGTCTTCCCCAGACCTGCGCAGCTAAGGAAACCGCGCGTTTTGATTCTGCGGCTCTTCCAGGACTGATTTTGTTCGAGGCTTATATGATTACTCTGAGCATTGTTCCAGTGGGTTGTGTGACTAAGCCCGTGTCTGGTAAAGTAATTACGATACGGGGTTACAGGGGGCAGTGTGCTGTCCATGCTTTCCATGGCGAGGATATTGTAGGCGAGCGTGGTGAACCGCAAGCCGAGCGTCCCATTGCTGAGGTTGGAGACATCTGTAAATGAAACAACCTGGAGATGCGGCACAACTCTAAATCCGCGGACACCACAGGTGTGCACCTTCATACTCGCGGCTGCATCACTGAATCTGTTCGCATCCTTAAACCGATGTGCATCCCCACATTTGGCGACACCGCCCGAAATCTGCGCAGTTCCCGAAGAGTGCGCACCCTAACGGGCTGACACTCCAAAATCCATAATAGATTACCTCCGTGCTGGACTCATTTCAAACGGCACAGAAAATGACTGTTCCCACAATAAAAATCCGCACGCATCCCAAATTCGTCTGGAACTGCAAATCGGCCGAAACGCCGAAATCCGGTGTAACCCAAAATCCGTGTGCAACTCCATGTTCGACACAAGATGCATAAAACTGCGCACATCACCATATGAGAGCGCACACCAAAACCCATCTGTATGCCAAACCCGATGACAGTTTCACATGCACATTTGATTATGCAAAAGCAAGAGTCATTTCAAGCAGTTCACAAAATAGCTGCCTCAACGTCCAAAATCTAGAACTAAGTTTTGCTGTATGTACATCTATTATGAATGTATCTATAAACGATACGACCTTGAGATTCATCACACACCACAATCCACCGACATCACCAAATCCAAGTGTACCCAAACCTGCCGCGTATATCTGCAAATCTCAGCGCAGCTCCAAATTCGAAGGCGGCCCTATAAGTACAAATGTTTATCCCAGAGCCAGAATCATTTCAAACTTTTCACAAGATAGCTTAATCCACATTAACAACAGCAAAGAATCGAAATGGAACGTTAAAGTGCATTACTTATTGAAGTGTTTGTAAAAGAAACAACCTTGATATTTTCCATTACTCCAAATCCACAATTGCTCAGGAATCCGTGAGGACGCGCTTGAGATTCGTCACGTCCCCAAATACACCACCTCCCGGAATCTGTGAGCACCCGAGGACCGTGTACACCGTCAACCCGACTGAAACCCAGGGATGCACATTCGATTTTCCCAAAAGAATCATTCGCAAAATAGCAGCCTTCACCTGAAAGAAATAGCTAGAACAAAGTTCAATGTTTAAAGATCAGTTGTTATTAAAACTCAAATAAATGAAACGACTTTGAGATTTTATCAGCTCGAAATCGACAGGCACCCACAAATCCATGTGCAGCCATATGCGCCGACTAACAACTAAACCTGCGGACATCACCAAAACCGTTTGCACCCCAAACACGCATGGACCCCTATAATCCCTGTGCGCACATATTCAGCGACATTCTCATCAATATGTGCGCACGACATAATCCGTATGCGCCCCCAAAGCTGCTGACATACCCACTTGCACATTAGATTATCCCAGAGCAAGAAACATTTCCAGCGGATCACAAAACCGACTTAAACAACCAAGTAGGTACTGTATAAAGTACAAGATTGAAAGTGCATTTGTTAATAAATTATCACAAAACGTCCACCGATAAGTTAAATCCCCATGCGCAATGACGGCCATCAGTGGAGCGGCCATTGCACACATGTAGGCTAGTCAGCGAGAGTAGAAGCGACAGGCTTTGTCTCAAAGGAGCCTTCGGCTCGGAGGAGCCGTCGGCTCTGTGTAAAGCGTCTGTAAGGTTCCATTTTTGTCATTTTTCCCTCTCTCACTGGACCATTTAAACGCCTGTGGTGTGCTCTTCGTGTCGGATGTTGGAGAACTGGGGGTCCTAGGGTGTCCCTGAAATGCATTCGGCTGCAGCTCCATGAAGACCGTGTTAGGGATCTGGATTGGAAAAGGGATGACCTTCAGCTTGTGCGGGAGAGCGAGTTACAGGGATGTAGTCACCCCTAAGTTGCAGGAGGAGATTAGTTGGGTGACCGTCTGGAGAAATGGTAATAGGCAGTTACAACAGAACACACCGTGGCCATTCTGTCACAAGGTGTGACATTGGGACCGGACCCAAATGCAAGACACAGACACTGAACTACCAGTAACAGGACTAGTCGTGAGAAGGAAGCAGGGGAAGAGAGGAAGAAAGGACGCTGGACACGACACAGGTCCCGGACGAGACAATCCTGGGCTAGGACCTGACTAGGATAAGGAACTAGGACATGGAACTGGGAACCAGGAGCTTGGTCTTGGACTTCGAGCCAGAGACTGGACAAGGACACAGAACCTGGCTCTTAACTCGGGCTTGGACCCCAGAACTAGGCGAGGACATGACGAGGTTACAGGACGACGAGAGGCAACAGGACTGGACGTGAGATTCATGGACAGGACGTGTGAACCCCAGCACAGGACGAAAGAACCCCAGCACTGGGCTGGCAAAGTACTCCTGGGCTGGGCGTGGCACATGACAAAACGTGAACACAAAGCCGTGGCTTGGACAGGACAAGGACCTTGGACGTGACTTGTACTGGATGAGGCCCCGAAGCCTTGACATGGTCGAGGAAGAGACAAGAACGCAGAACACTGAGCCTTGGACGAAGGAGAGTCAGGAGCATGGAACACTGAGCCGGGACATCTCCTTGGGTACAGGACGTAGAGCAAGGGTCTCATCACACCGAACACAGAACCCGACGAGACAGTTCCTAACGCTAGTTAGCGGCAGAACGGCCGGACCTACCTAGCGAAGGCGTGGACACAGACAGTTCCAAACAGGGCGAGGCTCCAGACACAGGCAAGGCGAGGCGAGGCTCCAGGAGGAGGCCAGGCGAGGCGAGGCGAGAATCCAGGCAGAGGGAAGACGAGGCCAGACGGGACTCCAGGCGGAGGCAAGGCCAGGCCAGGCGAGGCTCCAGGCAGAGGCAAGCTGAGGCCAGGCGAGGCTCCAGGCAGAGGCAGGGCGAGGTAAGGCTCCCGGCAGAGGTAGGACGAGGCGAGGCTCCAGACGGAGGCGAGGCGAGGCAAGGCCTCAGGCAGGAAGGTAAAGGGAAGGGATGCAGACAGGGGGTTTAGACAGGAACAATCTAGCAGCCAGAGGTTGAATCCTGAAGCTATTTATGAAGCCAGCCCAAACAAGAATCAGCTGCCTCAACAGAATCTGAGGAAACCCGGAAAACCTGGAATAAGGTACGTAGACCAGACAGTGAACCGGAATGCGGATTTCACGGACCGTACCATGACACATTCCCATGAAAAAAAAAAGTATAGGCCTTTGGATACATTTGTCAGGGATGACCTCCTGGAAGAATGCCGCGGCAACCTGGTTATAGGCACAGAACATGGGGCGGTGGCGAAGAAGGGAAAGGGAGAGAGAAAGGAACTGTAACGAGTGTGTTCTACTTTAAATTTGATAAGGAGGAGGTGAAGTCTGAAGTAGCAGTATTTCACTGGAGTACGGGAAATTACAGTGGTACGAGAGAGTAGCTGATCAAAGTACAGTCAATTGGAAGGAGCTACAGGCAGGGAGGTCAGCAGAGCAGAAAGGTCGTCCGTTTCTGGGAAAATGAGGAATGTGCAGGACATGTGTATCTCAAATTTGAATAAATACTCACATTGTAAAATAGTACAACTGTGGCTGACAAGGGAAGTCAAGGCTATTGTGAAAGCAAAAGAAAGGTCAAACAACAAAGCAAAAATTAATGGGAAGATAGAGGATTGGGAAGCTTTGTTTAAAACTACAGAGAGCAACTCAAATGGTCATTAAAAGGGAAAAGATAAAATATGAAAGCAAGGCAGCAAATAATATCAAAGTGGATTGTAAAAGATTTTTCAAGTATGTTAAAAATAAAAGAAAAATGAGAATGGATATACGACCGCTAGAAAATGAGGCAGGAGAAATAATAACGGTGGACAAAGAGATGGCTGATGAATTAAATCAGTATTTTGCATCAGTGTTCATTGTGGCAAATACTAGCTGTATGCCTGATGTTGTGGTATGTGAAGGAAGATAAATGTGCGCAGTTACTGTTAAAAGAGAGAAAGTGCCCATAGAGCTGAAAGACAGAAAGTTACATAAGTCACACGGATCACAAGAACCGCACTCTGGGGTTCTGAAAGAGGTAGCATTAGAGATTGTGGTGCATGAGAAACCAACTATCAAAATCATTGACATCTGTCATGATGCCAGAGGACTAGGAAATTGCAAATGTTACTCCTCTCTTTGGGAAAGAAGGAAGGCAGCAGAAAATAAATTATAGAACAGCCACCGAGCTGCCATACCCTCTCCAGCAGCCCTCACTCAATCTGATCCGCCCATACGGCCCCAATGGCCACAAATCCCACTGCATTGTTTTCCACTGACTCTACCTCACCATTTTCCAATGACCACATACCGCCCACTTTCTCGCTGACTCAACTCTTTCCCATCAACTCACATTGCGACTATTCCTCCCCAGCAGACCCCAAAGCTCCCAGGCATCTGACATTGACCTCGGGCCTTTATCGAACACCACCCAGCTCATATGTAACCCGTCAGACGCTGAAGCCGTCCTCATACACCCCCTCCCCCACAAGCACCGCGACTGCATCTCCATTCCCGTACTGGCTTGACGAGAAAAACAAGATCCGTGTATCTAATCTTGATTCTACGGGCCCATAACTGCACATCAGCCACTCCCACAGCACCCATCTGACTCCACACGCTCAGCAGACACCCATTGCTCAACCACCACAGAACCCCACCACCCGCCAGAAATATCCACACGAACAGCAACACAGAGCACACCCGCACCCCCAGTTATCTAACTGAGCGCACACTGTTCCCTTGGGATCCAGTATCTGTGAATCCTCGGGAGGATGCCTTTCGGCATTTGGACCCACCCCCAGTCATCTAACTGACCGGACACTGCTCCCTCGGGATCCAGTATCCGTGAATCCTCGGGAGGATGCCTTTCGGCATTTGGACCCACCCCCAGTCATCTAACTGACCGGACACTGCTCCCTCGGGATCCAGTATCCGTGAATCCTCGGGAGGATGCCTTTCGGCATTTGGACCCACCCCCAGTCATCTAACTGACCGGACACTGCTCCCTCGGGATCCAGTATCCGTGAATCCTCGGGAGGATGCCTTTCGGCATTCTGACCCAGCCTCAGTCATCTAACTGACCGCACACTGCTCCCTCGGGATCCAGTATCTGTGAATCCTCGGGAGGATGCCTTTCGGCATTCTGACCCACCCTCAGTCATCTAACTGACCGCACACTGCTCCCTCGGGATCCAGTATCTGTGAATCCTCGGGAGGATGCCTTTCGGCATTTGGACCCAGCCTCAGTCATCTAACTGACCCCACACTGCTCCCTCGGGATCCAGTATCTGTGAATCCTCGGGAGGATGCCTTTCGGCATTTGGACCCACCCTCAGTCATCTAACTGACCGCACACTGCTCCCTCGGGATCCAGTATCTGTGAATCCTCGGGAGGATGCCTTTCGGCATTTGGACCCACCCTCAGTCATCTAACTGACCGCACACTGCTCCCTCGGGATCCAGTATCTGTGAATCCTCGGGAGGATGCCTTTCGGCATTTCGGCCCACCCTCAGTCATCTAAATGACCGCACACTGTTCACTCGGGATCCAGTATCTGTGAATCCTCGGGAGGATGCCTTTCGGCATTTGGACCCACCCCCAGACATCTAACTGACCGCACACTGTTCCCTCGGGATCCAGTATCTGTGAATCCTCGGGAGGATGCCTTTCGGCATTTGGACCCACCCTCAGTCATCTAACTGACCACACACTGCTCCCTCGGGATCCAGTATCTGTGAATCCTCGGGAGGATGCCTTTCGGCAATTTGACCCACCCTCAGTCATCTAACTGACCGCACACTGCTCCCTCGGGATCCAGTATCTGTGAATCCTCGGGAGGATGCCTTTCGGCATTTGGACCAACCCCCAGTCATCTAACTGACCGCACACTGCTCCCTCGGGATCCAGTATCTGTGAATGCTCGGGAGGATTCCTTTCGGCATTTGGACCCACCCTCAGTCATCTAACTGACCGCACACTGCTCCCTCGGGATCCAGTATCTGTGAATCCTCGGGAGGATTCCTTTCGGCATTTCGGCCCACCCTCAGTCATCTAACCGACCGCACACTGCTCCCTCGGGATCCAGTATCTGTGAATCCTCGGGAGGATGCCTTTCGGCATTCTGTCCCACCCTCAGTCATCTAACTGACCGCACACTGCTCCCTCGGGATCCAGTATCTGTGAATCCTCGGGAGGATGCCTTTCGGCATTTGGACCTACACTCATCATCTAACTGGCCACACACTTCTCACTCGCGATCCAGTATCTGTGAATCTTCGGGAGGATGCCTTTCGGCATTTAGACCCACCCTCAGTCATCTAACTGACGACACACTGCTCCCTCGGGATCCAGTATCTGTGATTCCTCGGGAGGATGCCTTTCGGCATTTTGACCCACCTCCAGTCATCTAACTGACCGCACACTGCTCCCTCGGGATCCAGTATCTGTGAATCCTCGGTAGGATGACTTTCGGCATTTGGACCCACCCCCAGTCATCTAACTGACCGCACACTGCTCCCTCGGGATCCGGTATCTGTGAATCCTCGGGAGGATGCCTTTCGGCATTTTGAACCCGTGATGCTTCGCGCGTCATTCTGTAGTTTCCCCTCGGCAGGAAAAGTCAACGTTGATTGCATCAGCACAAGTCAGGTTTAGCAAAGCGATAGGGGCAAGAATCATCTGATATCGACTGGGGAAAGGAGAGAAAGAGGGAGGGGCCATTCTTTAGAAAGCCAGTCTTCATGACCACCGCGGAAATAACCCAGAGAACACTATAGCAGGTGGTCACTCCCCGATTCAATATAACGTTGAGTCTTTATAAATCACTGTTAGGGCTGCACTTTGAGTGTTGTGAGCAGATTTGAGACTCTCCGATTAGAAAGGATGTTCTGAAAATAGAGACGGCTCAGTCCTGGTTTACGAAAATGATTTCCGCATTTAACGGCTTGTCATATGAAGAGGGTTTGTTGGCTCTGGCCCAGAATTCACTGGAAAACAGAAAAAATGAGGGGTGACGTCATTGGAAATATTGAATGGTGAAAGATCTTGACAGAATAGAAGTGGGATGGATAATTTTTTGTGGTGAGAGAGTCTAGGTCCAGAAGACGCTGCCTCAGAATAGAGGAGCGTCCTTGTAGAACGGCAAAAAGAACTAATTTCGTTAGCCAGAGAGGGCTGAATCCCGGAATTCCTTGCCACGGGCAACTGCAGAGTCCAAGTCTTTATGTATATTTAAGACGGAAAGAGATAGATTCTTCATTCCGCAGGTCATGGAGAGAGAAAAAAACAAGACATTGGGGCTGAAAGGAAAATTGGATCAGCCATGATGAAATGGCGGAGCAGACTCGATAGACCAACTTGACTAATTCTGCTCCTATTCTTAATGTCCTTATGGCCTTAACTGCTTTGCGCTGATTATTATATGAGCCGTCTCGTTAACTTTGCTTCTTGTATAATTTCGATATCTACACATGAATCGCCCGTCATCTGTGTGTGCAGTTACATTTGAAGACACCTGGTGACCCCATCTCTATCACAGGAGCAGGCAGCGCCTTCCAATCACAACGACTTATTATTTGTACAACACCGCGTGTGTAGCCCAGGTGGTTTCCCGGTAAATCTGCTCTTCACCCCCTTTAACGTTTTCACCGTCTTCCTAAGCTCAACATTTCAAGTGTGGTCTAACCTGTGCGTTACAGATCTGCAACATTTTCTCACCATGTTTGAGCTCGATTCCAGACAAATGAAGGCCAGCGCGCCTTCCTGACGTTGCTCCCGACTTGTTCATAGTTCACAGCACATTTACCATCAAAGTACGTATACAGTAGACAGCCTTGAGGTTCGTCTTGTTGCAGGCGGCCACAAAGCAAAGAACCCGCTTAAAGAAAACATAAACACACATAATTCAGGACTAAGGAAAACCCCGAGGCATTCCGCAAGTATGTGAAGAGCAAGAGGATAACATGTGAGCAAATAGGACCAACAAGTGTGAGAATGGAAAAGTGTTTATGGAACCCGAGGAAATAACGGAGGTACTTAAAGAATAATTTGCTTCAGTATTCACTACAGAAAAGGATCTTGGCCATTGTAGGGATGTCTTGCAGTGGACTGAAAAGCTTGAGAATGTGCCGGAGATTTTGGAAAGCATCCAGTTGGATAGGTTCCCGGGACCGGACGGGATGTACCCCGGGCTACTATGGGAAGCGAGGGAGGAGATTGCTGAGCCTCTGGCAATGATCTTTGCATCATCAATGAGGACGGGAGAGGTTCCGGAGGATTGGAGGGTTGCGAATCTCGTTCACTTATTCAAGAAAGGTGGTAGGGATAGTCCAGGAACCTATAGGCCAGTGAGTTTTACTTCAGTGGTTGGTAGGTTGATGGAGAAGATCTTAAGAGGCAGAATTTATGAACATTTGTAGAGGTATAATATGATTCGGAATAATCAGCATTGCATTGTCAAAGGCAGGTCGTGCCTCACGAGCCTGATTGAATTTTTGAGGATGTGACTGAGCATATTGATGAAGGTAGAGCCATAGGTGTAGTGTATATGGATTTTAGCAAGGCATTTGATAAGGAACAGCATGCAAGGCTTATCGAGAAAGTAAGTAGTCATGGGATCCAAGGGGACATTGCTTTGCGGATCCAGAACTGACTTGCCCACAGAAGGCAAAAAGTGATTGTTGACCGGTCATATTCTGTATGGAAGCCGGTGACCAGTGGTGTGCCTCAGGGATCTGTTCTGGGACCCCTATTCTTTGTGTTTTTTAAAAAAATAAATGACCTGGATGAGGATGTAGAGGGATAACTTAGAGAATTTGCTGATGACACAAAGGTTGGGGGTATTGTGGATAGTGTGGTGGGCTGACAGAATTTACAACGGGACACTGATAGGATGCATTTTGGTTGGTCAAATATGATAGCAGAATATAGTATTAATGGTCAGACTCTTGGCAGTTTGGAGGATCAGAGGGATCTTGGGGTCCGACTCCATAGGACACTCAAAGCTGCTACGCAGGTTGACTCTGTGGTTAAGAAGGCCTATGGTGCATTGGCTTTCATAAATCGTGAGGTTGAGTTTAAGAGCGAGTGGTCATGGTGCTGCTACACAATGTGGTGATAATAGTTTCTAAATTGAATTTACTAATGCGTGTCCCTATTTGGCGATCCTGCATTTATTTCTACCAGGACGCTGCGGAGGTAATCCTAAATACAGAGGTATTTTGTGCTAAAGCAGGAGATGTAGACAACTGTTTACGGAGTTGAATCTATAAGTGGCAGGAAATATCATGCAGGTATTTACACTAGTGTCAAACGTGTTGGTGTTTGCGCTCGTAACCGACAGGACAGTGAATGGCAGAATTATCAGCCCATTATATTCCTATAGCCAATTGAACGTCACAGTATTTCAGCATCTCACTGTCCCTCAGGTGGATTCAACAGCGGTTTCGATGGTTACCTTAACGTTTCAAAATCCATGGCACGAGCAGGAAATTTTATTCATATACATTACAAGATGTACAAGAGGTGCTTCAACATACACAGACACATATACATACGCACTCCCACATACCACATCCCACATATGCACACTCGAACAAACAAATAAACGCGCGCGCGCACACACACACACACACACACACACACACACTCAAATACACATAACACACACACGCACACACACACACACACACACACTCAAATACACATAACACACACACGCACACACACACACACACACACACACACTCAAATACACATAACACACACACGCACACACACACACACACACACACACACACACACACACACACACACACTCAAATACACATAACACGCACACACACACACATACACACACAGATACTACAGATATGGAGAAGATAGTTTAAGAGATGCAGGGATCCGTGGACAGTTCTGGACCTCAAGGTATCGAAAATAAGTACGATACAGGGGAGGCTGATCTAAATGACGGAAACATCGATGCCGCCCAGGGCTGATGGAGAACTGGACAGAGTGTCTGTGTACACAGCGGGGATGTTTTATATCTGGTGGCACATAGTGGGGCGGGGTGGGGTGGGTTTTGGGCCTGAGCGGTGACGCCAGTTTCTCAGTAGTTCATCAGTTAGCCGCATGCTGCAATGTGGAACATTGGATTATTCCAAATGTGAAACCTGAGCTTCCCTCACATTCCTACTCACAAACTCTCTCAGTCCCACACTGAACAAGGCTGTCACTACATTATCAATAAAACATGGATGACGCGATACGGACCAATCTGAAGCTCACATAAGAAAATCAAAATGAATATTACATCATTTATGAGTGCGACATCACTGGAATAAACTCACACAGTTGTGCACATTGAGAACGGATAAAAGAATCGGCAAACTCTTCAGAGAGAAGATACTCGGTGAAGGAAACAATTTAGAATTGTTGAGGGAAATCTATTGATATACAAGCTGCTGGAATATGACACATTCCGGCTCGGTTTGTTTCATATCTATCAATTCATGAATTTACTTACGCACTTATATATTTAAATTACAGCACTTATCTAAAGTGTTTATTTTCATTCAACATTGAAGAAGTTGCATTGCCAAGCCATAGACAATTACAGACCAGGTTCTGTTCTATTTGGCTGTATCTGTTTGAGTAAGAAATAGCATGCAGAATTATGCCGGGCCGAATGGTCTGTTAGCCCCATGACTCTATTATCCTGAATGTACTGATCCGAACAACCGACATTATTCATTGATGATCTCTCTATCTCACAATTATAGCATAAACCAACTGTAGGAGACTCTTGTTCCAAAAATAGCTCGGGGAAGACAGCAACTAGTTTAAGATCAGTTACTAGATTTGAGAATTAAGAGAAAAAAATACACTCGCTCCCACTGAAACAGTGGCTTCCGGGTACAGGACTGAGAGGACACACTTAACGCTCGATCAGAGACTGACAGATACAGAATGAAACCCACACTCTCACACTGTATCAGAGACTGACAGATACAGAATGAAACCCGCACTCTCACACTGTAACAGAGACCGGCAGATACAGAATGAAACCCACACTCTCACACTGTAACAGAGACTGACAGATACAGTATGAAATCCACACGCTCACACTGCAGCAGAGACTGACAGATACAGAATGAAACCCACACTCTCACACTGTAACAAAGACTGACAGATACAGAATGAAACCGACACTCTCACACTGTAACAGAGACTGACAGATAGAGAATGAAACCCACACTCTCTCACTGTTGCAGAGACTGGCAGATACAGAATGAACCTCACACTCTAACACTGTAGCAGAGACTGAGAAATACAAAATGAAACCCCACAGTCTCACACTGTGGCAGAGACTGACAGATACAGAATGTACCCCACACTTTCGCACTAGAGGAGAAACTGGTATATACAGTATGAAATGCACAGAGAGTGTGTGTGTGAGTGTGAGAGAGTGTATCTGTGTGCGCGTGTGTGTATGTGCGTGTGTATGTCATAGATAGTGCATATGTGTATGTGGAAATTTACATGTGTGTGAGTGCATGTGTGTAACAGTGTTTGTGTGTAACTGTGTGTGTGTGTGTGTGTGTGTGTGTGTGTGTGTGTGTGTGTGTGTGTGTGTGTGTGTGCGTGTGTGTGTGCGTGTGTGTTCATAATACTTTCAATATGGCTTTATTTGATGACTTGGCTTTATTTGACGGTCCTGCGAAAGACACTGTAAAGGAGATGCCAAAGACACGGGTATTTTTATGTTAAACCATGAGATCTTATCGGAATGGAATCTATACACGTCAGAAAGTATTTCGTTAAATCATGCCGGTATTTACACCATGGAGAAACGTGTTGTGGTTGTGCTCGGAACCCACAGGACAGTGAATGAAAGCCTTATCATCTCATTATATTCCTACAGCTAATTGAACGCCACAGTGTTTCAGCATCTAACTGTTCCTCAGGCGGATTCAGCAGCGGCTTTGTCCGCCACTTTACTGTTCAAAATCCACAGCACGAATAACAAATTTTATGCGTATACATTTTGTGATATATCCGAGTTGCACACAAACATCCATACACATGCGCACACACAATAAAAAGACACACAAACACACCTATATACACATCCACACACACACGTGCGCGCACACACACACGCACAAACACACACACACACACACACACACACACACACACACACACACACACACACACACACACACACACACACACACACGCACAGACAGACAGACACATATACACATAAAAACACGCACGCGCTCATACGCACAAATCCATACCCACACACATACATATAAACATAGGTACACACAGATACTACAGATGTGGAGAAGATAGTTTAAGAGATGGAGGGAACCGTGGACAGTTCCGGACTTATCGACGGTGTCGAAAATAAACATTATACAGGGAAAGTGATCAAAATGACGTAAACATCGATGCCGTCCAGGTCTGAAGGAGAACTGGACAGAGTGTCTGTGTACACAGCGGGTATGTTTATATGTGTCGGCACATAATGGAGCATAATGGGGTGGGTTTAACAGCTGAGCGGTCAAAGTGAAGCTGCTGAATTAAAAACAAATACAAAGTGAATGACATTAACTGAAAGTCTGCAGAAGAAGACTGACAGTGTCCCTGGATCCACAGCACACTGAGGGGAAACCAGGTCTATTTGCAGATGAAACAATAGATGTGACAGTGAAAATTGTCCAAAATGTTGGAAGCACCGATTCCCATTTGCTCGTGGAAAGAGAACCAAAGTGAAAGTCTGAAGGAGAACTGGACCGAGTGTCTGTGTACACAACGACTATGTTTTGTATATGGTGACACATAGTCGGACGGGGTGGGATGGGTTTGGTGTCTGATGGGGAACTGGACCGAGTGTCTGTGTACACAACGACTATGTTTTGTATATGGTGACACATCGTCGGACGGGGTGGGATGGGTTTGATGTCTGAGCAGCCAGAATGGAACTGCTGAATTAAGAAAAAGTGAATGATATTAAATTAAATTAAATTAATATTAAATTAAAGTCCGCAGGAGGAGACTGAGAGGGGTTTTCATGTGTCCCTGGATCCAGAGCACACTGAGGGGAAACAGGAACTATTTGTAGATGAAACAGCAGGCATAATAGTGAAAATTGCTGAAAATGCTGGAAACATTGATTCCGGAATGCCTGTGGAAAGAGAACCACAGTGAAAGTTTCAGGCTGGAAAATGCGAACAGTTGAAATCTCTGTCAATACAACTGTGGAATGTCGTAAATGAGGCTGATTGCTCACTTACTGGTCTCATTGCACATTTTGCTCGAATTACACAAAGGGATCTGACTGAGGTAATGCTAATGATATTGACGTGTTCGCGTTACATCCCCACATAATTCACACCTGAGACACTGCCGGTGATGTAATTTGTTTGTTCAATAACAATGGTCAGAGGTGGGACCTTGTCAATGGAGGTCGATCCCCTGTATAAATCAGAGCCTGTTGCAGTACGTCAGCCCAGAGTGTCTTGCCGAGCTCTGGAATTCAGAGCAATAGTGTTCACTGCGTCACGCTAATGGGATATCCAGTAATCTTGCGGATAGAAGACATTTACTACCCTGTTATTTCAGCCGTTGGGATTCCCGGTAAGCCGCTGTCACTCCTGCAAACGGCAGAGGGGCGGAAGGCGCTGACAATATTAATCCCATTGCTTTCGTAGCAGGCAGCGCTCCATACTGGAGCCGAGATGCTGCCTTTGACTGAAATCCTCTCCGCTGTCTCGATATCATGTAATAATTGTGAATGGAAATGTCTGCACAGGAGGACACCGGGCTACACAGCATCCGTGGGAGCCAGCCGACCTTCTGTTCTGTCCGTATGAATCGACTGTGAATTGCCTGACTGGGTGATGGAACAACGCGAATGGCTCATTTATGTTAGAAATATGAGCAGAGGGAACCGCGGATGTGGATTTCATTTCATTCCTGTGCGGCTCAGACCAGTGACGTTGGTATATCAGACCCATTCCTTACTGCGGTCAGGAAGCGTTTAACCAGCTGTCATCTGGTCGGTTTGGGAATTCACCCAGATTGAACCCATTTACAAACCTCGCGGAGAGTTCTCTGTCACGCCGATATTGCACACTGTCAGCGGGATCATATGTTCTGGGTCCAGTATCCACCATTTGAAGCAAAAAAAAACACCAGATGAAGTCTAATAATAATAATAATAATTTTGCTCTATTGCCCTGACAGGTCAGTAATTTCTGTGCTTCTTTCGCTCTTTCTTGCAGTTAACCTGGTGGCGATTGTTATCCTGTCCCGAGGAAAGTGCGGTCTCTCCAAATGCATCACTCGCTACCTGTTGGGAATGGCAGCGGCCGATCTCCTGGTCGTTATCTCTGACCCTCTGTTGAACTGGACTGTTTACATATACTTTAGGTCTTCCTTCCTCCATTTGACTCCCGTTTATAGGGTTGTTCGTTGCCTGCTTTTAGCAAGCACCGGGGCCTCTGTCTGGCTGACAGTCGCATTCACCTGGGACAGATTTGTGGCCATTTGTTGTGAAAAGCTGAAAACAAAATATTGCACCGAAAGAACGGCGGCTGTGGTTATCGGGACAGTGAGTGTTCTGGGCTGTTTAGAAAGTGTCCCTTTCTACTTTACATTAGAAACTGGGATGATAATTGATGGAGTTTACTATGGCTGTGTCACCAAAGAGAATTTCTACACATCTCCCTCGTGGGCGGCACTTCGCATGATACATCGCATTTTCATGCCTTGTCTCCCGTTTGTTCTGATTTTATTGTTCAATATTCTGACAGTTAGACGGATTTTGTCCGCTAATAGAGTCCGGATGGGGCTCCGGGGCCGCAGTATCGGAAAGAATGACAAGGACCCGGAGATGGAGAACCGAAGGAAATCGGTGGTTTTACTATTTAGTATAACCGGTAGTTTTATATTTCTGTGGTTAACACTGCTGGTTTTTGATCTCTACGGACTGATTGCAAACATCCCTCGTTACTCGGACGAGGATCCGATTTATATCGCAGAATCCACGGCGACGATGCTGCAGATCCTCAGCTCCTGCACCAGCACATGTATTTACGCCGTGACTCAGAGCAAGTTCAGAGAGGAGCTGAAGAACGCGGTGAAATACCCGCTGAAACTGTTAAACAAATTCCTTAAATCCTAGAGCGACTTGTTGATTTCTGCCGGAGATTTCAGTCAAACACCATGTTTCCTCCGTAATCTATCCACTTGCCGATATGTAGAACCACGGGTAACAACGGAGCACTGTGAAATACGCATGCGTTTTGTGATGATATATTTCACTCGCTGTTTAGCCCGTACGGGTGAAATGTGTCCTTCATCAAATATGTAATATGTAGCGGTCACCACAGCTGTAATTCACCCCGATGGAGGGTCTATATAGTCAGGTCCCGTCCGTTTTATTTTAATAATCTCCATCACATCTGACAGCGTTTTAGTCTGGGCTGCTCCAGTTAGGAAGAATCCTCTCCCTTTTCTCCATTCTCTCCGTTATTTCTGATTCATCCATTTCAGTGACGCTCACGGTGTTTTACTCCCAATATCCCTCAAGTTGTCCTCGCTCACTCCTTCCCCCACGCTAGAGAGGGGAACGTTATCAGACTGAAACATAGCGGAGGTGTGTGTGTGTGTGTGTGTGTGTGTGTGTGTGTGTGTGTGTGTGTGTGTGTGTGTGTGTGTGTGTGTGTATGTGAGTGTGTGTGTGTGTGTGTGTGTGTATGTGAGTGTGTGTGTGTGTGTGTGTGTGTGTGTGTGTGTGTGTGTGTGTGTGTGTGTGTGTGTGTGTCTGTGTGTCTGTGTGTACATAATACTTTTCAATATGCCTTTATTTGATGACTTGGCTTTATTTGACGGTCCTGCGAAGGACACTGTAAAGGAAATGCCAAAGACACGGGTATTATTTTAAACCATCAGATCTTATCGGAATGGAATCTATACATGGCAGAAAGTATTCTGTTAAATCATGGAGAAATAGAAGTTCAGTTATATTTTGCTGCCATGGTTTCTTGGAGCTTAAGTGCAACTCTTCATTATGGATCAGGAAGTAAGACATCTTCCTTCTGTTCTGCCCGTAGGAATTGCGTAACTGGGTGATGTAACAACGCGAATAGCTCATTTATTTCAGGAATATGAGCAGAGGAATTTACAGATGTGGATTTCATTTCATTCCTGTGCAGCTCAGAGCCTGTGATGCTGATATTTAATGTCCATCTCTCACTGCGGCCGTGGAAATATTGAAACAGCTGTCCTCTGGTCGGTTTGAGAATTCACCCAGATTTAACTCATCTACAACATTTTCGGCAAGTTCTCTGACACTCCGATAAAGCACACTGCCAGTTGCTTCATATGTTCTGCGTCCGGTATTCACTCTTTGAGGCAAAAAATGAACAAGATCTAATCTGATTCTATCACACTGCGGCTCGATTTCCCTGACTAGTCGGTAATTTCTGTTTCCCTCCCTGTCTCTTGCAGTTAACCTGGTGGCGATTGTTATCCTGTCCCGAGGAAAGTGCGGTCTCTCCAAATGCATCACTGGGAATGACAGCGGCCGATCTCCTGGTCGTTATCTCTGACCCTCTGCTGAGGGGGACTGTTGACATATACTTTATGTATTCCTTCCTCAATCGGACATCCGTTTGCAGGGTCTCCCGTTGCCTGCTTTTAGCAAGCACCGGGGTCTCTGTCTGGCTGACAGTCGCGTTCACCTGTGACAGATTTGTGGCCATTTGTTGTGAAAAGCTGAAAACAAAATATTGCACCGAAAGAACGGCGGTTGTGGTTATCGGGACGGTGAGTGTTCTGGGCTGTTTAGAAAGTATCCCTTTCTACTTTACATTAGAGTCTGGAATGCTAATTAATGGAGTTTCCTATGGCTGTGTGTCCAAAAAGAGCTTCCATACGTCTCCCTCCTGGGCCGCATTTGAGATGATACGTCGTATTTTCATGCCTTGTCTCCCGTTTGTTCTGATTTTATTGTTCAATGTTCTGACAGTCAGACGGATTTTGTCCGCCAATAAAGTCCGGATGGGGCTCCGGGGCCGAAGCACCGGAAAGAATGACAAGGACCCGGAGATGGAGAACCGAAGGAAATCGGTCGTTTTACTATTCAGTATAACCGGTAGTTTTATATTTCTGTGGTTAACACTGCTGGTTTTTGATATCTGCCGACGGGCTGCAAATATCCCTTTCTACTCGGCTGCGGATCCGATTTATGTCGCAGACTCCACGGCGACGATGCTGCAGATCCTCAGCTCCTGCACCAACACATGTATTTACACCGTGACTCAGAGCAAGTTCAGAGAGGAGCTGAAGACCGCGGTGAAATACCCACTGAGACTGTTAACCAATTTCGTTAAATCATAGAGCGACCAGCTAGTTTCAGCAGTGGAATTAAATCAATCGCCATTTCCCTCCTTAAGCTATCAGCTTTCCGATATGTAGAACCACGGCTAACAGCTGAGCTCTCTGACATACGCATGTATTTACTGGCGATATATTTCACTCGGTGTCTACTCTGTGCAGGTGAATTTTTCTCTTCATCAGATTCTTCTCAAATATGCTTCTCCAGCTTTAATTCACTCAGATGAACGCTCTGTCGAACTCGGGAACTGTCGGGGACAATCCACTGATGTCCCTCCCGTTTTTTTTCCCATTCCCTCCGTTACGTCTCGTTTTTCAATTTCGTGATGGGAGGATCGTTTTACTCTGGTGTGTCCAGTCAGGATGGATCCGACCCCGTTTCTCCACCCTGCGCCCTCTCCGCTGCTAATCAGTCTTCCATATCGTGATGTTCACGGTGTTTCACTCCCAATGTCCCTCACAATGCCCTCGATTCCATTATAAATGCCCCGCTTATATCTTCTGCCACGCCGGTACAACAGATTAGTTTTCTGAGTTTCACTGTGAGGGGAACATGATCGGACTGGAACATGGCGGAGTCGTGTGTGTTTTATGTTTCTTTTTCAACTCAGTCTCCAACACCGGACCGCTCCCTCTTTGTCCCTGCATATCTCCGTCTTTATCCCTGTTCACCTCCCGAGGCCGCGTCACCATCTGCTTCCTTCCCCGTCCACCATCTGGTCCGCTACTCAGCAAAATAAATCTCACTGCAGTATGTGGGAACATATACTGACACTGATGATAAATGTACGCTGACCTTTAAAGAATTTCCAAAGCAATAGATTAACTGTCTCTATCTGGAACTGAGTTCTATCCGAAAGTATAGTCGATTGTTTGAAAAAGAAATTAGAATAATACTGGAAATCGAAATAAAAACAAAAATGACTGAAAGCGCTCAGCTGGTAAGGTAGGATAGATTAAAATATTAATTTATATTTCAGGTATCTCTGCTTCCAGCTCATCACAGAGTGAGTATAATCAAACACCTCTGTGGATGCGAGGACTGTATCTTTCACATCGCTGCGGCAAGCCACACATAGAAATATCGCAGATTGCTTTAAATGTTGTCGAATGAGGTGGCATTTGCAATTTTCCAATCATTTGCAAAGACATGCCAGAATCTATTGATACTTGACGGATCAGTACTAATTCATCCGCAATCTCTTCCGCCGCCACCTGGAGAACCCTGTGGTGTATTCTCATCATTTTTATTTTCTGGACACCTTTTCCTCAATCAAAGCAACAACACTCACCTCTGCCCCCTGGCAGTTTGCAACTCCCTGGCGGACCAATCGAATCGTAGAGACAGAGAGAGTTTCCCAAAGGTCTGGAGAAGAGTTTTTAAAAACGAGTTTAATGCGGCTCGGCGCTTTGGAACAGTGGGTATGACTGCGAGGCAAGTTTCCTGCTCTGACCGTCAGATGTGCGATGTCCGGTAGACTTTCAGCCTCCCTGCTGGCCGCATCTGCGCCACGTACATCAACCTGCAGCTCCTTCCAGACCGACTTCGGGAACTGGAGCGGCAGCTCGATGACCTTCGGCTCGTTAGGGAGAGTGAGGAGGTGATAGACAGGAGCTACAGACAGGTAGTCACCCCGGGACCACAGGAGACAGATAAGTGGTTGACCATTAGGAGAGGCAGAGGAGGGCGTCAGTTCGTGGAAAGCACACCTGTGGCTGACCCCTTAAAAATAAGTGCTCCATTTTGAGTGCTGTTGGTGGGGGGCGGGGGCGGGGTGGTGCTACCTACCTGGTGGAAGCAACAGTGGCCGTGTTTCTGGCACTGACCCTGGCCCTGTGGCTCAGAATGGTAGGGAACTGATGAAGAAAGCAGCGGTAATAGGGGACTCTATAGTTCGGGAGACGGATAGGCCATTCTGTGAAAGTGAAAAAGAAACAAGGATGGTAGTTTCACCCCAGTTGCCAGGGTTCGTGATGTTTCTGATCACATCCGCAATATCCTGAAATGGGAGACTGAGCAGCTATGGGACATAGCACATACTGGCAACGACGTAGGGAGGAAAAAGATGGAGGACCTGAAAGCAGAATTAGGAACGAAGCTGAGAAGCAGGACCTCAAGGATAGTAATTTCCGGATTACTGTCTGTGCCACACGACAGTAAGTATAGGAATAGAGTTAGGTGGAGGATAAATGCGTGGCTAAAGGATTAGAGCAGGGGGCAGAGATTCCGATTTTTAGATCATTAGGTCTACTCCTAGGGTAGGTCTGAACTGTACAAAAAGTACTGGTTGCACTTGAATACGGGGGGGGGGCAATATCCTGGAAGGGAGGTTTGCTAATGCTATTGGAGAGGGTCTAAAATGGATTTACAGGGGGTTGGACACGAACTGAAGAGACAGAGGATGGGGAGTTTGCAGCACAAGTAGATACGGCTTGTAGGGCGTTTGTGAGCAAGGATAGGTAGATGATAGAGCAAGAATATACTCAGCGTGATGGCTTGAGATGTGTCTATTTTAATGCAAGCAGTATCATATACAAGGCGGATAAACTCAGGACGTCTATCGATACGTGGAACTGTGACATTCTGACCATTACAGCGACCTGGATGTCTCAGGAACAGGAATGGCTGCTGAGTGTGCCGGGGTTTAGGTGTTTCAAATAGAACAGAGAGGGAGGCAAACGAGGTGGATGCGTGGCATGGTTCATTAGGGATATTGTCACAGCTGCAGAAAAGGAGAAATTCATGGATGCATGGTCTACTGAGTCAGTGTGGGTGGATGTCAGAAACAGGAAAGGAGCAACAACTCTTCTAGGTGTTTTTATAGCCCCCCCCCCCAATAGTCACAGTGATATCAAGAAGCAGACTTAGAGGCAGGATCTGGAATGGTGCAATAATAATGGGGGTATCGTGATGGGAGATTTTAACTTTTCTAATATTGATGGGCATCTCCGTAGCGCAAGGGATTTAGCTGGGTAGAGTTGGTGTGTGTGTTCGGGAAGGAACCCTGACGCCAAATGTGGATAGGCCAATTAGAGGAGAGGTTATACTTCATCTGGCATTGGGAGATGAATCTGGTCAGGTGTCAGATCTCTTGGTGGAAGCGGATTTTGGAGGTAGTGACTACAACACTAGCTCCGTCACCGTAGCGCTGGAGAGAGATAGGAAAAGACAATTTGGGAAAACGTTTAATTGCGGTAGCGGAAATTATGATGCTAGTAGGCAGGAACTTGGGAGCATAAATTGGGAGCAGATGTCAGCAAAATGTATTGTAGAAACGTGACAAATAGTCAGGGAATATTTGCATGGAGTTCTGAATAGGAATTTTCCATTGAGACAGGGAACGACTGGTGGAGTTAAAGAAACATTGTACATAAAATAGGGAAGTAGAAAATATAGCTGTGAAGAAAAGAAAAGCTTACGAAAATGTTCAGGAAACTGGCTACTGTTAGAGCTCTAGAAAATTACAGGGTTGCTCTGAAGGTGCTTAACAGTGGAATGAAGAGAGTGAGAAGGGTCCATGAGAAGGAAAATCCCTAGACATTCTACAAGTACGTGACGAGCAATCGGATGAGTCATGAGAGAATAGGACCAATCAGGTGCGATAGAGACAACGTGTGCATGGAGTCGGAGGATTTAGCGGAGGTACTTAATGAACGCTTTGCTTCACTATTAATCAAGGGAAAAGGCCTTGGCAATTGTGGGGATGACTTCCAGCGGACTGAAACGCTTGAGCATACAGACGTTAAGAAAGAGCATGTACTGGAGCTTTTCGGAAAGCATCAGGGACGGATGAGCTATACACCAGGGTACCGTGGGAAGCAAGGAAGGAGATTGATGAGCCTCTTGCAATTATGTTCGTGTTATCAATAGGGAGTGGAGAAGTACCGAACGATTGAAGGGTTGCATGTGTTGTTCCCTTGTTCAACAAAGAGAGAGGAGATAACCCAGGAAATTATAGACCAGTTATTCTGACTTCAGTAGTGGGCAAGTTGCTGGAAAAGATCCTGAGTGGCAAGATTTATGCGCATTTGGAGAGACATAACACCCTTAGGGATAGACAGCATGGCTTTGTAAAGTGCAGGTCCTGCCTTACTCGCCTGATTGAATTCATTGAGGATGTCCCAAAAGACGTGCTGAAGGTGGAACACAGCATGTTATATACATATGGATCTCAGTAAGCAATTTGATAAGGTTCCCCATGAAAGCCTCCTTCAGAATGTAAGAAGGCATGGGATTCCATCGGATGTTGCGTAGTGTGTTCCGAATTGGCTTGCCACGGAAGTCAAAGAGTGGTTGCAGACGGGCCATATTCTACATGGAGGCCGGTGACCAGTTTGTGCCTTAGGGATCTTTTCTAGGACGCTTACTCTTCGTTATTCTTTATATAAATGACCTGGATGAGGAAGTTGTGGGATGGGTTAGTAAATTTGCTGATGTCACAAAGGTTGGGGTGTTCTGGATAGTGTGGAGGGCTGTCAGAGGGTACAGCGGGACATTGATAGGATGCAAAACTGGGCTAAGAAGTGGCAGACGGAGTCCACCCTGATAAGTGTGAGATGGTTCATTATGGTCGTTCAAATATGATGACAGAATATATTTGTAATGGTAAGACTCTTGTCAATGTGGAGAATCAGAGAGATTTTTGGGTCCGAGTCCATAGGACACTGAACGCTGCTCCGCATGTTGACTCTGTGGTTAAGAAGGCCTTCATCAACCGCGGGATTGAGATTAGGAGCCGAGAGGTAATGTTGCAGCTATATAGGACCCTGGACAGAGTCCACTTGGAGTACTGTGCTCATTTCTGGTCGCCTCACTACAGGAAAGATGTGTAAGACATAGAAAGGGTGCAGAGGTGCTTTACAATAATGTTGCCTGGATTGGGCAGCATGCCTTATGTGAATAGTCTGAGTGAACTCGGCCTTTTCTCCTTCGATCGACGGAGGTTGAAGGGTGACCTGATGGGGGTGTACAAGAAGATAAGAGGCAATGATCTTGTGGATAGCCTGATCTTTTTCCAGGGCTGAAACGGCTGACACAAAAGGGTGCAGTTGAAAGATGCCTGGAGGTAGGTACAAAGGAGAGGTCAGCGATATTGTTTTTTATGCAGAGTGGTGAATGCGCGAATGGGCTGCCGGAGACTCCTAGATAGGTACAAGGAGCTGAGAAAAAATAGAGGGCAATGGGTAGCCCTAGGTAATTTCTAAAGTAAGGTCATAGCACAGATTTGTTGCCCGAAGGGTCTGTATTGTTCTGTGGTCTTTCTATGTTTCGATGTTTCTAAGTTGGCTTGGCAAGTGGCTCTTCGACGCGCTTCATCAGTGTTAGATATTCACTCAGAATTTGCACAGAACGACAAGGGAAACTAAATATTGCTTGTCTCCATGTATTCCCGATTAGCCTAATTCTCCCGTCCAATTCAGCATTGCTCAGTTCCCACACTGACCGTCGCCGTTGTTGTGACACATTTCTGTGTATCCATTCGATTATCTGTGCCTGTTGCTCAAACTCAGTCCTCGCTATCGTGACTTTAGAGGTTTCTGACTGCTTGCCAGTGGCAAAACAGTGGTATGTTTAAGATGCAGGTAAGGTTATTCGGTCCATCGTCTCCTAACCCATATTTCTCTCACTTGGTCCCATAAAATTCCAGACGCGACTCCTTGGGGCTGATGTGGTTTGGGCTCGCAGTGCACATTCTCGTAGTGTGCTCCAGAACCTGTTCGCCCTCCGCTTGAGGAAGGGTTTCGGACATTAATTATTACAACGTCTACCCTTTCCCCTGCAGAGATACTCTCTGACTCACTGAGCTCCTGCAATAGGAAACTATAATTTCACTATACATTTACTTCGAGAATGCCCGTATCTGAATTTTGAGAGATACAATGACCGCCAACACTAGAATCTGCAGCATTAAACAATGGAGGAAATGAACGAATTGGACAGCATGTGGAGTGGATTGTCCACGCTTCGGTACAAGATGTCTTATCTGGCCTTAGTTAGTGAGCATTCGGACGGTACATTCACAGATTAGTCAAACAAGGGGGATCAGTACATTCCATATGGATAGGTCAATACAATTAAATTAGCTAAATTGTGTGTAAAATAATACATTTAGAGGAGAATCTGAAGGAATACTGCTGTGTTGCTTTCTGCGCTATGTATACCCATCATCTCTCTTCAATCAATGACGCGCATCCGCTGGTATTATTGACTGAAATTCGTGACAAATAGGAGGACTGAAGTAATCAGCAACATTCTTTCATCAGCATCAACACTAAACTTGTCATTGTTGTATGCTTACTATACGGGAAGCGATACAGTTGATTTCAGGTGCTAAACGGTAATATACCGGTCCAGAGCACGCCCTTGAGGAGGATGAGAAATTCAAGAGAAAGAAATCAGGATGACAAAACCCTACATGTTAACTCAGAAGACATGAGTTTGCTCGAGCTAAAGGAGAATCCTAAGTGCTTCTACCGATATGTTAGGAGCAGAAGGATTGCGGGGGACAACCTTGGTCCGCCGGAAGATCAGAATGATGTTCTGTGCGTGGAACCAAAAAAAGGTGGGGGTGATTTTTATTTGGCATCTGTATTTACTCGCGAGACAGTCACAGCGTGTAAGGAGTGAGACAAAGCAGTGGCGAGACCATGGACCCGATGCAGATTACAGTGGATGAGCTATTTTGTTGTCTTCAGGCAAATGACGGTGGGCGAATCCCCAGGGCCTGACAACGTTGTCTCTCGGACCCTGTGTGGGGCAAATAGGGAAAATTGCCGGACCATTACTTTCTGCACAGCAACCGCTCCTTTCTGCAGACAGTCAGGAGTGCCGTGTTTCCTGGGGTGCACATCACAAGTGATATCACATGGTTCCTCAATACCACGTGTTTAGTCACGAGGGCACCGAATTGCCTCGAGTTCCAGGGGAGATTGAGGCAAGAGAAGCTTCCCGCCTCCATTCCAACCAGACCTAAGCGGAACACAGTCGGCAGTGCCCTTAGCAGCTGCATAACCGTCTCACACGGGAATTGCAAAACATCTGCACACAAACATTGTAATGGAGTGTGAGAACCGCTGAGAGAATCATCAGGGCTCCTTCGTCCACATCCCTGAAGCGCTGCGTTCACAGAGACCTCAACATTATCAAAGGCAACTCCCATTAGTTCTGCTGAACCACAACATCATCGACCTCATACCGTCAGGAGGAACGTACCAAGGGATAAGAACAAGGACTGTTGGGTTGGATAACATCTTCCTCGCTCTTTGAGATTTCTGAACACCCAGCTGACATCCGTTAATCATTACTTATGGCAAAGTCTGTAGAAGTATACATATATATTTAACTATATGTCCTCCTGTATATGTATGCTTGCCATCTTGTACGTCTCCAGAATATATTCAAATCTCTGTAAATATTGTTGTGTTAACAATATTTTATGTGATATAGATTTTGTGTTTCACAGCTTGGTTCCAGATAATTAGTTGATTCATTTAGATGTATACATGTTTATGGTTGATTGACAATACATTTGAAGCTGAATTTGAATGATAAATTTGAAGAGGTTTAAGTGAAAATGCAAGAGATGGTCCCACAAAACAAATGGCTAACGACACCAATGGTATTCGGATGCACGTTTCCAAAGCAGAATGGATTACCAGTCCATCGCTTTAACTTCACCACCACCTCGTCGGTTATTCAGGGTCTGTATTTCTTTGGAGCACACACAATCTCTGTTTATGGTCCACACGTTTGCTTTATGTTCTATTTCTATTGATGTTGCATGTCCATGCTTACCGGTATTCACGGACATGGATAAGGAAGGGTTGGAAGGATATGGGCCAACCACAATAGAATGCAAGTAGTTATCATAGCCCGCATAGACTTTATGGTCATGTTGAACATAAGTGTTCTATTCTATGCACAGTAACTCAGAGAACCTGTGAGTATTCTGTATAGTGGAAAAAAGATAAAATTCTTTTGAATTAACAATGTGCAGTTGTTTCCTTATCACGCTGTTTGAATTAAAGTAAACGGCTGTTATAGGAATTCACCACCTGATTCTAAAATAGTAACTTTTCATGTCTTGGGCAATCACGATAACACGGCAGGTAAAGACCCTTGGCCATTTCTAAACAATCTGACCATGTGGCCTAATGGATAAGGCGTCTGATTTCGGCTCTTGATGTAAGACTATCAGAAGATTGCACGCTCGAGACCGGTAACAGTAGCTAACCTGAAGCTCATGGTTACATGCATCGATTTCGAAGTGTCCGGCGCCGCGTATAAAGTGACCGGATTACTCCGCCTTCTTGGGGAGCATAACCTCATCTCGTGTCTTCGTTTCACGCAACATTTAAATTTATATGTGTTGTCTGTGATGTATTTAGGAAGACAAGCTCATAAACAGCACGCCAGAGCTTCCCCCAACTGCTGATTGGAAGGCGAAGTGTGCTTCACATTCACAGGTCAGGCCGCAGCAGAGGAAACAGTTGAACTTCTTAACTATTGGGAAAGAAGTTTTAAACCACGTTTCCCTTTCATCAGCAACGTGCGCGGGGTCTGTCCTGATTGAGACGCAAAGTATCCTCACCGGAATCCGGAAGCATGGCTATTGTTCAAGGAAGAACGATGGGCGATGACAGCCCGATAGGGTTGGAGATGTCAGAGTTCAGTCTGAGGTGTGAGCACGCTGTGTTGTCGTCTATCTTGCCTAATCCCACTGTGAAACTTTGAGAAGTATCACTCTGTTGAGCGTATTTCAAACAACGATAATGCGAAACTAATTGTGTAAAATTTGTTAACACCGTCAACAAATGACATGTTGACTGGAACAGTAGCCAACACCGTCGGAAGGATCTTTCAAAACATCTCGTCTTCTCTGAACATAATCCTAAACTAGACTAATCCTATCTGCGAGCACCAAGTCCATTTAATTCTAGTCTGAGCTTCTCTGTCAAAACAGACAACGCCTCCTTCTAAACAGCAGCAGCAAGCTGGGAAAATAAATCTCCGACCCCATCCCCAGAAACTTGAAAGCACATTAATCCTTTGATTGGCTGCAGCAATGAAATTAACCACAAGTTCACCACCATGGCCAGGATAGATTAGTGATGTAAGACTTTGTGTTCAGGTCGTAGTTTCCACTGGAGAGGTAGTTTCCAAACCCGTCTATGACAATTCGGCGTTCTTCCTCACATTGCTTTCTTCATTTTACACCCGGTTTTGCTGAAGGAAGGTTTCTGTCATTAAGCAAATATCCCCATCCTGTTGTCTTTCACGATCTTCTCCTTCCCCCTTGACTGTCAGCAAGATATGAATCATCATTTGCACACTCTCTCTCATTTCAGCTCCATACCGGTTTTTACCCAAACAGCAATGTGGTGATGTCATCGGAGATGGCAATCATACCCGACGTGGAGTGGAGGAAAGTGGATGATAGGTTGTGCAGTTTGAATGGGAATCCGCTTGTGAGTTTCGACTTAGCTGCACCGGAAAGAGGTAAATACAGATAGTAAATTTGGAAGGTGACGCGACATGAGTTGGAAGGTCACGTGTTGGAACAATGCTTGTCAGTGAAAGGATAACCACAATATCTCAACAGAATGTGAGAAGAACTTGCGAAACACATACAACATGCTGGAGGGACTCAGCAGGCCAGACAGCATCGACGTGTGAAAATTCGTCCTGAATAAAGTTCCTATTGTGTGTCATTTATCAAACGTCTCCGCTGTTCGGGGAACAAATACTTCTGTACACCCGTCTGAAATAATTTTAATTATACACCGTCCAGCAGTCCACCGCCCACCAACCGCCGCGGTAGGGAATTGCTCAGAAGCATCATCCTAGGCGAGAAAAATATACTCAGAATTGAGATTTTAACAAGCGTCTCTTGTTTGGATCCTTTCCATTGGCAAACGCATTTTGACGTGCATTACATCAGGGTCCGTTATATTCCTATTTTGACTGAATCAAGTAACGGATACTCTTGTAATCTCAAAGCAATACGGGCCCAACATATGTCGACATCAGGCTATCTTCTCAACAACGGAGAGGAAAATGGGTTTCCCACCATATACTTTAAATGCCTTCGGAGTTCAGTTGTGACGCAATCTGCGAATGCGGGCTCGTTGCTCTAGTGGTATGATTCTCGCTGCGGGTGAAAAAAAGCATATGCGAGAGGTCCCGGGTTCAAATCCCGGACGAGCCCCGTTATTGGATATTATCAGCGATTTGCTTCACGAGTTTTGCATTGACGCACGAGATAATTGGCTACATTAAACAGAAACACCGAAGGAGGAATTGGAAATAGTTTTCAAGGCAGGTAAGTTTGAGGTTTCACATTTTGGAATGTCAAATCAGCTGAGTATTTATTCTGTGAGGGTTAGAGCACCGGGGAGTGCAAATCAGCAGGGAGAGGGAGTCGGAGAAGGGCATAGTTTGCTGAAACCCGTCTCATGTGCAGAGAGACTGTGGGAAAGGTGTTCGGCACGCTGGCCTCAGGAGGTCAGTGTAGGAGTTGGGAGACTGTGTTGCTGTTACACTCTGTTGTGGAAATACGTGTAAAATGGAAACAGCGCAGCAGTCTTTGGAAAACGATGGGTCTGCATGTTGATGAGCGCTGTAGACATTAATGTGGAAGAACAAGAAACTGGCAAGTGAACTTATATAGTTTAACCTCTTCCCTTTTCCCGACCAGGACACAAGTGCCTCTAACTTGCATACAATATCCGTTTATACATTTCATAGGATAGAATATTCATTGCATAGAATATTTGCTTATACATTTCACAGGTTTCAGAATCGGTGCGGGCAGAAATTAGGTGACAAGCGAAACTGCTCACTCCAGTCACATTGTTGTGCCAAACGCTTGGGATTTCGAGAGCTGGAATTTTACCACTGAACTCATTTTCTGCTGATCCGGATTGAGAGTCTCAATTCTGATCTTCACCAACATCTGTCTTACGGACGTGACTTACTTCAGAATCAGAATCAGATTCGGGTTTAATATCTGGGACATCTATCGAGAAAACTGTTAAATTAGCCGCAGCAGTACAATCAATACGTGATAAATATAAAAATAAAAATCAATCAAATATTGAATTAGAGTAAATATGTGTATATTAAATTGTTAAATTAAAAATAGAGCAAAAACAGATAAAAGAGTGATGCAGTGTTCATAGGTTCAATGTCCATTTAGACATTGAATGGCAGAGGGGAAGAATTGGTTCCTGAATCGCTGAGTGTGTGGCTTTAGGCTTCTGTACCTCCTTCCTGACGTTAACAGTGAGAAGAGGAATGTCCTGGGTGATGAAGTCCTTAATGACGGTCGCCGCCTCTCTGAGGCACCGCTACATGAAGATGTCCTGGACACAACGGAGGCCTGTCCCCAGGGCGGAGCTGACTAATTTCATAACTTACTGCCAGTCTCGCCGCTGGCTTTTCGGGACCGCGATGAAGATCCTCCATCCCTGTCAGTCGGCAGCGTTCAGGGATTCATTCATCGTGTCAGTAGCGTCCTCTTGGTTTTCACAATTCCCTGCCAAGTCCCGGGTAGCGATTCAGAAATACCGACGGATTCATATGTAGACGGACTCTTCATTTTCGTTTCACTGAAGTTTTCTTTGACCAGTTCGGCTTGTTATCTCTGAGCTGAACCCTCGAAATTGTGGGAGCGGTGAGTACTCTCAGTCTGCCCTCCACCATTTGACTTGTTTGGCATGAGTGACACGACCAAGGGCCAAAGCTTCGCTCTCCAAGTTACTGAGCCAGGCAAGCCTTCACACCGCGACTAGGTTGTGTTCTGTTTGGAGTCTATGTATGTGATCACTAATTACAAGCCAACCCTGAGACGAATACCAGGAATGTCTGACAACAGACCGAGCTGAAACCAATCACGCGAAAGTGACAGTCTCAGCCCATCCTGCGTTTGCAGTGAAATGTGCAAACCCTTTCTGAAGAGTGTCGTTCTCCGTGAAGCCGCTCTTTGCTCCATTCTGTAGATACTGAACCATTTCAGCAATGACCAAGGACAGATTACACCGGGTACTCCGGAAGAACAGCCATTGCGTTGACGGTACTGCTGATCAATGACTGGGACGGGTGAAGCAGCGAGGAGGCGGTGAAGTTCCCTGCTACCCATGCTGCACTCGGAACTTGGAGGAACACATCGTTTACGTTCACTGTGCAGGCAATCCGGTTTCTAATGACACACACTGGCGTTTCAGCATCAGATGGATATGCTGGTTGGGTGGAGTCGAAGCAACAGCTTTCTCATCAATTTTAGTACAACCATGGTACAATTGTACTCCTGGGAGAATGTGTCAGGTGAACAAATGTGTCAGTGAGGTGAACCTCACTGGAGGTTCATAAGGGTGAACATCTTTAGGTTCTTGGGCGTCGACGTCTCAGCGGATCCATCCTGGTCACAACATGCTGACGCGGTGACTGTGCAGACGTCGTAATTGTTCATTGACGAGATTTAGAGTGCTGTCAAAGAATCAGATGAACTTCTACGGACGTACGTGGACAACATTGTCAGTCGTTGCGTCACGGTCTGGTGTGGGGCCGGGCTCCAATGCACTGGATCGAAAGAAGGTGCAGAGAACTGTAGTGGCGGACACGCCTCGACACTATCGAGGACATGTTCGCAATATGGTGCATCATTCAGGACCTTCGTCAGACCAAACATGCCCTCTGCACATTCCTACCCCCTGGGGTGGGGTGGGGGATTGTAGCGTGCTGTGGTGGATGTAGAGGAGTCTGAAAATAGAAAATCCCATTTTTATCAAGAGCCACTTCTTCCACTTAATTTAGTCGTTTCTCAACACATGAACTCTCCTAGGCAATTCCCTTTTATAATTTCTATTTATTTTATTTATCACAATTTATAGTGCTGTACAGAAAATAAAAATAATGCTTATTGAGAGATGGGAGTTAAATGCAGTCCTCTAGCAGTCGACGTTAAGTACAAATGACAACCGGAGATGCACAAGGCATGTGAAACTGGCAATATTACGATGGTCACTGTAGGATCTCAATATGTAGGCAGTTTGAGAAAGTCCAGTTGTCGCTGGATACTCAGAGAGGGAATTTGTGTAATGACTTCTGAATGGATTTTTAGAGTATGTTTTGGTCGAGCCCATTAGAAAAAGGCAATTGGGGATTATGTACTGTGTTGTGTTTTGACCAGGTAGATTAAGATACAGGAATGCTTGAGAGGCAGTGATTGTAATATGATCGAATTTGTCCTGCAGTCTGAGAGCGAGAAGATAAAATCAGAGTTACGAGTATTTCATGCAGTAAGTGGAACCGCAGTAACACGAGTGAGGAGAGTATAAAGGTTCAAAGGGTTAATTTTATTGTCAAAGTCCGCATGTACAATACAACTCTGAGATTCGTCTGCTCCAGACAGCAATGAAATACCGAGAGACCATCGGTTTTCATGAAAGGACAAACATCAAGCCCGGCTCGAAAAAAGAAAAGAAGCAAATCTCGCAGACCCCAAAATGCCTCCTCCCCCGCAGAAAAAAATTAACGACAATAAAAGTACCCGAACACTTCACTCGCAGAAATAAAGTCAGGAGTGACAACAGCCCTCAACCCCCTCACTCGCATGGAAAAACAAAGTCAACAACAGTCGCCGACCCCGTCACTCGCAGAAATAAAGTCAGGAGTGAATACAGCCCTCAACCCCCTCACTCGCATGGAAAAACAACGGCAAAACAGTCGCCGACCACGTCACTGGCAGAAATAAAATCAGGGACTATAATAATCCTGGACCCCGTTACCGGCAGAAAATAGCAGGGAACTAAGTCTGGAGCGTCCAGGTGGTTTGGAAGTGGGCTCTAGCATAGCTGACGGAAAACCCACAATAGCGAGTGTTTTGGGGGGGGGGGCAATTGGAAAGGTGCATCCCAAATAAGAATAAATTTTTGAAAGGGAGGGTGAGGCAACCATGGCTGATACTGGAAAGTAAAGACAGCATGAAGGCAAAAGTGAGGGCTTATAATACAACAAGCATGAGAGGGAAGCCGGAGGTTTGGAACCCTTTAAAAATGGCTAATAATAGAGAAAATACCATTTTTTGAGACATATGAAGATTACAGAGGATGCGAGTGGATTTCAGAAAGCTGGAAAATGACGTGGAAGAAGCGGTAAGGGGGAGAAAGAGAAGGCGGACGAACTGAATGAATATTTTGCGCCAGGCTGCTCTGTGGAAGACACCAGCATAATGGCACCGAGAAACACGTGTCAGAGGGCATCAGTGAGAGTGGATGCTGTGACCTGGAGAAGGTGCCTGTGAAGCTGAAAGGTCTGAAGTTAGATGTCATCGGGACCAGTTGGACTACACCCCCGGGTTCTGAAAGTGGTAACTGGAGAGATTCTGTAAGCGCTCCTTCACGTATCATTATATGTACACCAGCTCCATGACAAAGAAAGCCCAGCAGTGTCTCTACTTTCTGCGAAGGCTGCCAACCCCCATCCTCATCACATTCTACAGGGGTTGTATTGAGAGCACCCTGAGCAGCTGCATCACTGCCTCGTTCGGGAATTGCAGCATCTCAGATCGCAAGACCCTGCAGCGGATCGTAAGGTCAGATAAGAAGATCATCGGGGTCTGTCTTCCCGCCATTACGGACATTTACACTACACGCTACATCCGCAAAGCAAACAGCATCATGAAGGACCCCACGCACCCTTCTTACGAACTCTTCTCCCACCTGCCGTCTGTGAAAAGGCACCGAAGCATTCGGGTTCTCACGACCAGACGATGTAACAGTTTCTTCCCCCAAGCTATCAGACTCCTCAATACCCAGAACCTGGACTGACGCCTTACTGCCCTACTGCCTTGTTTATTATTTATTGCAATGCCTGCATTATTTTGTGCACTTTATGCAGTCCTGGGTAGGTCTGTAGTCCAGTGTATTTTTTTTCTGTGTTGTTTTTTGACGTGGCTTTGTCTAGCTTTTGTACTGTGTCATGTAACACCATGGTCCTGAAAAACGTTGTCTCGTTTTTGCTATGTACTGTACCAGCAGTTATTGTCGAACTGACAATTAAGAAGTGACTTGACTTGATATTCTAGAATAGATCCTGATGGTTGGAAAACTGAGATTGTCACTCCACTCTGAAGGAAGTTAGGCTAAAGAAAGGAAAATATAAGAAATGTAGTCTGACTTCAACGTGTTCAAAAACTCAAAAGATTCGAAGCACATTGAAGATCAAAGTCAGTTGAGGAGAAAGGGCGGAGATTTGTCAAATAAATCATCGTGTGGTACGGTGATGCACCTTGGAAGAAAGGATAAAAAAGTCTCTAAATGGGGATGGTTTTCTGAAATCAGAGGTGCAAAGAGACCTTGTGCAATATTCCCTAAATATTTACTTCCAGGCTGAGTCAGTGGTGAAGGAAGGCAAATACAATTTTAACATTCATTTCAGGCGGAGTAGAATATAAAATAACAATGTAATGTTGACATATGTCCGTCATTATAAACCAAATTCTGATCTTGATCTTTATCCCTAATACTGGACATCTCCTTCATTTACGATACTGACGGCAGTGTTAACCCTCCACACCTCGTTCTGACCTAACGGTGTTGAAACAAATTCCACAGCTGTCCAATTATACTATTTGTATTGGAATAATGATTCACTTTTTCCATTACTAAACAGAAATCAAATAAAATGCTCACTTCAGGGGCAGTGCTACGGTGGGTGCTGAACATTGATGCGATGCTGAACATTCTTTAGCTGCGATGGCCGAGTGGTTAAGGCTTTGGACTTGAAATCCAATGGGGATTCCCCGCGTAGGTTCAAACCCTGCTCGCAGCGCTCACACCAACAATCCCACTGCCAATAAAATTTAACACCCTCTGTGTTCAGTTGAGAACTGCGTATTTTTATACTCTTCAACACAATTCAAGACAATACATTTCTACTCATTGTGCAAAGTTCATTTCTATTTCGACTCTGATCAATCCCCTCGAGTCAGCTTAAACTCTCTGCAGTTCGGAATTTTACAGTCTTGTAAAACTAAAAGAATCAAACACCGAGATTCAGCGTCTGTGTAAAGAAGTGGACTCTGTCCTTTCGCTCTACGATTCGCATGGAGAGGCATTTTCATCCTCTGTCAGATTCTAATCTCACTCAATTCCTGTGTTACTATAGTTGTGGCAGAGTCCACCCGAGGGCATTAGCGTCTCCCTCAGCTGTAGCTGGAGCTTTCCCCTGATCAAATCTCCGGTACGTCTCTGCAGCTGGAGATGTTGCAGATCACGGGCAGCAAGCGGTAGAAGCGAGCAGTGTATGGCGAACGACCCACAGTGTCATTGACTACAGATCCCCAATCCCTGAGATTCGATGTAGTACAGTTCCCGGCAGTGAGACCATTCGTCAGGCCGACTTTATTTCATTCATAATCCGGTCCTGGCATTTTAAGTCGCCGTTCTGTATGCACGTCAGCCGGGAGACCAGTTCCATGAGATTAAATTGTTGCTGAATAGAAAATTCCGAAACGTTACTCCCAGTGTAAGGGGACAATGCCAGTTACTGATGGCTCCCGTCCGTTTATGTCATATTATCACGGCTGCACTTCCCCACGTTTCAAACTATCTTCTTTGGCTGTTTCGCAACCCACGATTTCCTTAATTTTTTTTAGAAAAAGCGCCCATATCCTATTTAAATCAGCCCTGTGCTGTAACATCCACAACCCTGCCTCGTCGAGTAGTCTCTGGTATCAGGAATGTATGTACAGATATTCCGCTTTAATTCCTATTTAAACGATAATTCCTCATCCTGGAAATTTTCCTCGACTGTACGCCTCATCCATCGCCTTAGATTCAGCCCTTATTCTATATTCTGTAGTGAACAGTTTTAACTTCAGTTGTTCGTCAGAGGATGTACATTCCTCACGGGAGGTGAGTCAGTTAAATTGTTCCGAGCTTCTCCGGTGCTACTGTACCCTTCCGCACATATGGGGAGTGAAATTACCGTCACCGCGTCAGCGCCTACCACAGAAACCTGTACAAATATATTACAATGTTTCCTCTATTTCTAATTTCCAATCGAGTTGCAATGAACTACAATCTGCAGTTGCCTTGCAAAATACCTTATCCACCCATCGGCTCGCCATCTCTGCTTCGTGAACAGTTTCCTTTGACAGTCACACCGCAACCGATCGTCCTTTATTTAATACCAATCCCAACGAAGTACATGACCTCACAGATTCCGGCAATAAACACTTTTGTCCAGTTTGCGTTCTCACTGAACGGACCAATTGCAGCCTAAATATTCTCATTGTAACCCATTGTTCGGCTACGTCAGGTCATCTGCCTCACACAGTAAGGCCAGCTCATTAATGAGGGACGATAATAGACCGTCATGACACTGCCGATGAAAATTCCTCCAATCTGCAAAGGAGCAACGTCGACACAGATGGCACCGGATATCAGGTTTGAACCTGGGTGTCTAAGGTTATGAGACAGAAACACACACTCAGCGGTTCAGGAACAGCTTCTTCCCCTCGGCTATCAGAATCCTGAATGGACTTTGAAGCTTTGAACACTACCTCACTTTATTAATGTACAGTATTTCTGTTTTTGCACATTTTTCATAATCTATTCAATATAGGTAATTGATTTAGTTGTGTATTTATTATTATGATTTATTATTATCATCATCATCACTTTCTCTCTCTGCTAGATTATGTATTGCATTGAACTGCTGCTGCTAAGTTAACAAATTTCCTGTCACATGCCGATGATAATAAACCTGATTCTGATTCTCTGTTCAACGCGGTACTTTCCCGATTCGATTTTCATTAACGACATGGATTTCGAGGTACTGAGTTCTGGTACCGTATCCAGCGCAGATCTGGAGCCGGTAACACATTCTTCAATAAATCCTGTTCCCTCGGCTGGGGAGATTCGAGAATTTGTGGTGTTGACATCCCATATTACTGCCAGTTCAACGCTCGCAGCATTTTTAGCTGAGAATATATACCAGATTAGGAGGTCCTCATTCAGTATTACAACGGAAAACATTGAAAATTTCTTCCACCACACGCCCCCCACACCCGCATATGCTGGTCGACGTCTTGAGTTTCTACTACGCGGAAATAACTGACAGTGATTCAATTCAACTGTATCTGGTGATGGATCTAACCAAGGGGATCATGCATTATATGTAATTGGTGATTACCTCAAAGTGAACTCAAATTTATATTTATGCGCACATCTATGTGTACACACAAGCGCAATGAAAAACGTACTTGCTGATGGGTGGGGACAGGTGGAAACTACATGCGAATACAGTTTATTTAGCTACGATATTTTCACTTTGCAACCGAGAGTCTAACAATAGATTCTGTGTAGAAACAGGGCGTTTGATGCCGGTGTGTTCTACAACTGTACGGATGCAGAGCGCCTCGTTTCGTTCACCAACGTACTTCCTTAAGTTAGACAGCGGGCGATTTATCGCTCTGAGCAGAATCCTTGCATCCAAATCAGAACTAACTATGGAATTTTAAGAATTAATGGCACTAATTTAATGTTAATTACCTTTATAATTGAAGAAACTGGGAGAACGGCGTCAATAAGTATAACGTGCGCCCTCTGTTCATCCCTTTCTTGAAGGGCAATGTGTAAACGCAGGAACCATTTCTCTTCCTCAGTCCAAACGGTGATAATACTTACGAGCTCTGCAGCGTTCGAGTTTAAATGAAGGGACGGACAGATCCACTTCGTTTTGTCGGTGAGGTGAGTTACTCTGGTGGTCAAGAAAACACTGGGAGGAAAAGAGTGGCAGAAAGTGAACATGCAATTGGTAAACTGCCGTGTAACCCTCTCTCTCTCTCTAACTGCCTTTCAAACTTCCTCGTTTATCTTTCTTGCCCTGTCTACGATGTGACTCTCTCCCTCTCTCCCCTGCCTCACTTCCATGTCTCTCTCTTTAACACACATACACACACACGAACGCGCGTCCGCTCACACACATTCTCTCTCTCTCCCTCTCTCTCTCTCTCTCTCTCTCTCTCTCTCTCCAATACTTCCTTTGCTCCTCACTCCCACACTTTCCTCACAGACTGAAGCGAACGGTTGGCGATCAATATTCGTGTTCAGTGAAAGAACTGCGAGATTGCGGTGGGGCGTTTATAGATTTTCCTTTAAAAGACAGCTCGGGTGGAGCGCAGGGGAATGGGTGTAAATTGGTGCTGAGATGTCGGGGCGAACAGGTAATATGACATGAAGGAGTAGCGATTTTTTAAACAAATCCCTTCCGACTTTGGTTCAGTGCTCCGATATGACACGAGCACCATGTGAAATTTCGGTTAGCTGAAAACTCTTGAATTTTCAACTTATAATAATTTTTACATATTCAATGTTGTTCAGCGGCTGAAATACGGGAGATTGAGATTATGACTGATTCTCTGAAGTGGGCAGCACGGTCTCTGAACGCGAAAAGCTTTCGCCGTTTCATATCACTCACTGTACAGACTCCCCATTGCTCTCTTGTCTACCGAGCGAACCCGCCTATTGCCATAGACAAATCGGTTCGCTGACCTTCCGTCAAATCAACCTCGCCAATTGTCTCTGAGGCGGTTTAATGGTCCGACATCAACCAATCTCGTCAAATGACGTGCAACTCACCTAGCTCCCATGCGTGTATGCAGGTGTCAATCCAACGTGTTATTCAATTGCGGAAAGGGTTTCACCCAGCAGTTGTTCCCTCCCACAAACTCTGACTGCTTCTGCCTCCCCAAAGTCCGGTCAATACTGAGCAAAACACAGAACAATGTCCCATTATATAACATTCATATCCATATGCTTCTGATCGAAGCTGGGACGCTGTCAGGGCGTCGAAGTAAAGGCGGGCGACAGAAGTTTATCTCCTCTCACCGGGGGAGACGGTAGAAGATTTGGTGGAGGACACCGGCCGACTTTTGACTGGCAACTGCAGTATGGGGAGGGGGGATGATTGAGAGCAAGTTTGGACCAGCCTGATCTTATTGAATGCCAGGGCTGGCTGAAGGGGACTAGAGACTTGCCCTTCTCTCCGTTGTCTGTCTGTTTAAAGAAAAGGAATAAACAGCCTTTCTTGGGCCTGCATGCTCCCCCGTGGATATAATAGTTCGCAATCTATGTCATCAGTTTGCCTGATGAATCATTTCCAAGCCTGAAACTGACACAAGATTTATATCTACCGTTTGTTAATGATGCAGAATTGTACAATTTATGTTCTGCGTACTGTCTGTCTTTTCGAGCCTGCAATGACGCTGCAAGTGTTTCATTGTACCTGTCCCTCACCGTCCCTGTGCACACGGCAATAAACCCGGCTGGACCTGACAATACTCACTGAGATTTGAGCAGTGATGACCCCGGGCAGATGAGTCAAGGTGATGTCGGCAAACTGAGTGAGTAGGACCAGAGTCCAATATGGGAAATGTATGGTCACCCTCTTCTACAGAGAGACAGCGTCTCTGAGTGGATTGAGGTGCAGTGAGGAGTGAAGAAGATCAAATCTACATTGTATCGATTGCAAGTTGTTGTCTGTAAGGCCTCGCAGTTATTTCCAGCTTTATTGAGACTGCACCTGCGATATTTTCTCAAAGTCATGTTCTCCTTGTCTAACAGGTGTCATACAGAACAAATACCGAATCGTTGCAGGAACAGTGGACAGCGGGTCAGGCAGCATTTGTGGGCGGAGAGAGATAGTACACATTTCCGATCCACACACTGACACTGAGCTAAACGTAGAGAGCAGATGACCAGTATGGGGAGTTAAGAAAGGGGCAAGAGTTGGGCGGGCGCAAGTGAGGATGAGTGGTAGTCAGCTTGATATGGGAGACTTTGGTATCACACTACTCACCATATGCAGATTTTTCAGAGCGAAAAGAGCAGGAAGTCCTTCTCGGAGGTAGAGAGGCTACAGAAGGTTGGAGAATGGACAAAGAAGTGGCAAATGGGATGCAGTGCATGGACATATGTGGGCATATACTTTGATGTAAAAAATGAAGGAGAATAATTTCTAAGAGGAGATAAAATGCGCACAAGAAGACTGAGGCGCTAAGAGCCTTGTGAGTCCGTGTACAGGCTTCCCGTTGTGACGTACACACCGGCACCATAATGTTCCAAAGTTTAATTTGCAGGTTGAGTCTCTGGCGAGGAAGGCAAATGCGATGCTCGCATTCATTTCAAGAGGTCTAAAATATAAAGCAAGGATGTGATTCAGAGACTTTATAAAGAACTGGCGAGGCCTCGCTTTCAGTTTTGTGAGCAGTTTTCGTTCCCTTACCTGAGAAAGTATGGCTGAAGCTGCAGAGGTTTGAAAGGAGATTCAGAGGATTGATGCTGGGATTGAATGGCCAGTGATATGAAGAGCGTTTGATGGCGATAATTTAAAATAAGCACATCAAATTACAGCAGGCAATATCTTTATTCCCTGACCGAGAATCGAACCCCGGCCGCGGGGGTGAGAGCGCCGAAACCTAAACAATAGACCATCAGGGAATCTGACGAAACTCTGCCTATAGCAATAGACAACTACCAAACCAGCAAAATATAAAACAAAACCTATATATAAATAAAAATAATAAATAAATGCGATAAATATTGCCACGAATCTACTTCTCAGCACTTTGTTCACCCAGTGCTTCCAGTTAAGGAACACTCTGGACTCTGAATGAATCAGTGGGAAACACTCGTTCTCCAGTGTCTTTATAAAGATTGTGACATTCATATTCTCTTATGAGCCCTGGGTCATTTTTGTTTCTGTCCTCGCCTCGAAGCAATTCAGTAGTCGGCCCTCCGATTCCCGCGACATTGTTGCCGATACATCTGGTATCTTGTTCCTTACCCTCCGCCTGGGTAGAGGTAGGAGAAACAAAACTAGACGTTCAGAATGCCCGAAATATGGTCTGGGGCTGGAATGCTAGGCTTTCCTGATCGCGCTCTAACCGTGGTCGTGTGTGCGGGAGCCCCTGGTACTGAGGATGACTTGCTGATGACAAATAAGCCTAGAATTCTTTAAATAAGCCTGATAGACATCTCACGCAATGATTTGAAAGTCCTCAGGGTAGGCAGTTCCTTGCTTGCTGGTCGCGGCACTCAATACATGGTATGCTTGCTTAACATCTCCTCTGGCGGTATGTGAAGTGCCGTCCAGATCAATGAGGAGAACCTCTCGGTAAGCAGCACCGACAGAACTCAATCATTGGATGTTGTGATTGGGAGAACAAGGGTGTGGCAAGACTGCTATATACGGAGAGTATGAAGAATTTATCATGAAACAACACCGCCGTTCCACCCTCCCACCCCCCCCCCCCCCACCCCCAGCACCATAATACCTTCTTATCTTCTCCGAACTGTGGATTGAGAATCCTTCCGGCTGTTCCACCGAACTAAGCCATGTGTCCATGAAACAGAGAAGACAGCAGCCCCTCATTTCCCTCCGAAACTGCAACGTTGCGCTGACGTAATGCATCTTGTTTTCAAGTCATTGGCCTTTGGCTGAGAAAATGCCGGGTAGAGGATGCTTCATAACCCATCGATTTAGTCTGGCTTGAAGTCTTCCGAACCGACCTTTTTTCCGGCAATGGTAATGGCTGACCTTCGCTGATCGCTGAAAGGTGCCGCACCTGCATTCCCGAGAGTCAAGTCCATCTGGTCCTTCAGCAGTTCGTTAAACTGCCGATTAATTTAGACAGCTCAAATGTGCGTTTCTTAAAGGGAAATTAGGGGTTTCACATTGCAGCAACGGTGATTCAGCAGGAATACATCGAGACATTTTGCGAGCTGTCGGCAATACGTGTTTGTATCGCCAGTACCATCGTCGATCTTTGAATTTTTAATCAAATATCAAAATTCCTAAATCCTTATCAATAATGTAGACATCCCGCTTTTACTTGAGCCTCCAAAATGCATCACCTCGCACACATCCCGTCTATCCCCCTCCCGCTTTCTACCGACACCAAAGACGCGAATCCCATCTCTCTCCCCCATCGAAAATCGTTCACCAACCCCCGATCTCTGTCCACATCAGATCCCTCGACTTCCCCTGCCTCACACCCCCTGGTCTTTCTCTACTCTCCTCTTTCTCTGTCTACCTCACCAGCCTCTGTCCCCGTTTCTTTCTTCCGAGTCCCTCTCACCCGTCTCTCTGGCCGGAGTCGATTCCTTTCCCCGGTAATAACTTTTCTCTTCATTGACTGATCATGGAGTGTCTTGGAGTGAAGGTGGCCTGTGAACCTATATGCTTGCTTAGTTGAAATAATAAAAGTTACTTGTTGGCAAATGCAGATTCTCTGTACTGGGGGTGTTTCTTGTAACAGTGACGTCCATCATTAACATTTCCCAGCAACAGAACATGCCCTCTGCACAGTGTTACCACCGGACAGCCTGACAGCTCACGCTCAGCGATTCAGGAACAGCTTCTTCCCCTCCGCCACCAGCAACTCAGGTTTCTCTCTCTCTCTCTCTCTCTCTCTCTCTCTCTCTCTCTCTCTCTCTCTCTCTCTCTCTCTCTCTCTCTCTCTCTCTCTCTTTCTCTCTCTCTCTCTCTCTCTCTCTCTCTCTCTCTCTCTCTCTCTCTCTCTCTCTCTCTCTCTCTCTCTCTCTCTCTCTCTCTCTCTCTTTAATTATCCTGTATTTCATTGTACTGGTACAGTAAATTTAACAATTTTACAACATATCCCGATGATATTAAATCTGGTCCCGATTCTAATTCAGATGCAGGGGGGATGTGTTAGTTTGAAGTTAAATTAGTTGAAAGTCTGTCAGAACCTCGTGAGACGATGGGTTGTACTGTGCTGTAATATTCTCAGTTCTATGCTCTATCTAGGTAGAGTATCTCACTATTTAAGTCCAATCGATTAATGATTTAAAGCTACGACGCCTTCCTTTTCCAGATTACTCTCAATGCGTCTGGTAATCGTGCAGTAGAATTTAACAACAAGAGGCCACAAATGTGAATACCAACAGCTAGATGATATCGCCAGTTTTGCTTGGAAAGGACTCGTCAAGAACTACGAAATGAGTTATTGTCCTCTGTGTTCGGTCTACCCTGGTAATGGGGTATCTGGACAAACAGGAAGATTAGCGATAGTCAGTATGGGCCAGTGCGTAGTAGGTCATGTCTAACCAATCTTACAGACCTTTACCAGGTAGTTACCCGCAATGCTGTTCAAGAAGTTTGTCAAGTTTCCGTGTGGGAGAATGCTCCGGAAGGTCTAGCCGCTTGGTTTTGACAATCAGGTATTAAATTGGATTTGCCATTGGGTACGTTGGGGAAGCTAGAGTGCGGTAATGGATGGTTGTCTCTCTGACTGGGGACCTGTGATGAGAGGAGTGTCCCAGGGGTTGTTGCTGCGTCCTTTCCTGGTTGTCATCTATATCAGTGATCTGGATAATAATGTCGTTAACGGGATCAGCAAATTTGCCAATGACAGCAACATTACGGGTGTAGTCGACAGCTAGGAAGAGTACCGGAGCATGAAACGGGATCTGGACCAGCTGGAAAAATAGGTTGAAAAATGGCAGACAGTATTTACCGCAGACAAGTGTTTGGGCGGACCAGCCAGGTCTCATTGTCTGACACAATGAGAAATAGGGCACTGAGGAGTACGATAGGGCAAACGAATCTGGGAATGCAGATCCGTAATTCAGTGAAAGTTGCCCAGTTAGACAGGGTCGTAAAAAGAGTTTTTTTGCACATTAGCCTTCATAGAGCAAGGTACTGAGTACAGGAGTTGGTATGTTACGTTGCTGTTGTTTATGGCTTTATTGGGGCCCAATTTGGAATATTGTGTGCAGGAAAGATGAAAATAAGATTAAAATAATGCTGAAAGAAATTACACGGATATTGTCGGGACGGACTGAATGTTTTTAATTAAAAGGAAAGATTGCATACGTCAGCACTTTATTCCCGAGCGGTTAGAAGACTGCGGGGAGATTTGATAGAGGTAGACAACATTATGAGGCGTATAGAGAGTGTAAATGCAAACGGGCTTTCTCCACTGATGTTGGGTGCGAATATAATTAGAAATCTGGGCGAATGGTGAAATGAGAAATGTTTAAAGGAAACATGAGGGAAAACTTCTTCACTCAGAGAGTCGTCAGAGTGTAGACAGTGTTGCCAAAGAAAATAGCAATTGAGATTTCAATGTCAACATTTAAGAGATGTTTGGACAATACTGGGATATGGATGGCCACGGTCCAGGGTTAGTCGATGGGAGTAGGCAGTTTAAGTAATTCCTCACTCTCCTGACGGGTTGAAGCCCCTGTGTCTGTGCAGTGGTTCCCTAAGGGTGTCTGACTGTATGTCTGGGTTAGATCTTTAGTGTCTCACAGCACCGACCAATCTGGAAAGTCGTTCATACTGTCCGATTCCTCTGTCCTTGCACACACTGAAGCATGGGGACTGAGTTAACGGATGGTTACAGCATGAGAAGATGGAAGCTTTGGAAGTTGTTTATTCTGTATTCTCCAATTGCCTGCGATGGTTTTGAAGGAAGACAAGTATGAGTTCGGATATTTGCTTTGCCTTCGCTGTGTTTTTAGTTTGTGTAGTTTTGTGTATTTCATTTATTACTGATTTCAGTGAGAGACACGGATTCCACACCGGCCATGTGGATTCAGGGTTAAATGGATCGAAATATGAGCGTATCTACACCCGATACAATGAAACCACGATTCAGAGGTAAATTGGCATTAGGTTAACTTGGTGCGTACTTGAACTGGGAATTTGGAATTGGCATTTTGGAAGGCTGGTTACTTTAATGAGCAGCAAAAGCTGCTGCTGAACTGTTTGAAAAGCTGTTCTTAAATTGTAGGGTTCCATTGGAAATGATTGCTTTGAAGTCATTGTAGCATCTGCCCTGTAATATGTAAATGGCAGTTTAGTTTAGAGAACGTGGCGGTGCAGTCAATAGCTCAGCGATTTGTTTACGTCGTCGGCCCTATCTCCATAAATTAGCATCTTCCCTTTAATATGTAAATGACAGGTTAGTTAAGATAACGTGCCGGTGCAGTCAATAGTTCAGCGATTTGCTTACATGGTCGCCCCTAATTCCATGAACTTTCCAGCTTTTGCTGGGGGGTCAGAATAAATCGGTTATTTCCCTCAGCCCTGTTTCGCGGAACACTGTAACTATAGAGTCCAAAAAGAGTTGTAAATTGCACCAGAATTTCCACTGTCTTCCAGCAAGAATTCACTCTATCTACTACATCATCTGCCTTCTGTTCGGAAACCAATTCTGAATCAACGCAGGCAGGTTTCCCTCGATCCCATGCCTCCTGACTTTCTGAATGAGTCCACTATGGGGAACTGATCAAGCGCCTGACCAGAATTAATGCACCCACATCGTCTGACCTGGTTCATCTGTTTTTTTTTCAAATAATTCAATCTAGCTCATTAAGGACAACATGCCACGTTGTCTCTCCGTAGCCAGACTACGTTCTTCCAAATATCATAATTTCCTTCTTCAATAATCCTCCCCAGTAGTTTACCCACTATGGATTTGAGGCTCCCTGGTCTGTAATTCCTAGAAGTATCCCTATTATCTTTCGTCAACAAATGAATAATATTTTCACCCACCCCCCATCATCTTGTTCTACTTCCGTGGTCAGCGAAGACACACATACCCTGTCCAAAAGCGCAGCAATATCTTTGCTCGCTTTCCCAAATTACCTGGACTATATCCCTTCCGGTACCGGGGAATCATCGATCATAATGTTTTCCAAGTTTCCAGCGAATCCTCTTTCTCAGCGTCGGCATGTTCGACCATATCTGCCTTTTGACGCTGTGTTCACATTGATCAATGTATTCAGTGAGGAGCTTCACCGCCTCCTTGGACTCCAGACACATTATTTCTTTTTCCTCTTATCTGCCCACACCCTCTCCAGTCTCCTCCTATTCTTCACAGTGCAACACGCCAAAGCCTTCTCAAGTCCACATTGTGACTCGCCATAATCCTACCTGATCCCTTCCTCCTAATCTTTAAGTATCGTTCTTTTTTCCTCTTGAGGAGTTGTTCCGACTTTCTTGTCTCCCAGGGTTACTTTACACTGTCATCCTCTCCCTGCGTCACTGAGACAAGTCTCTACTGAACCCCGTGTAAGTGCTCCCTAAACAATCTCCGCATATCTGTTGCGCAATATCCCGAGGGCAACATTTCCAAATGTACGTTCCTAAGCTCCTGCCAGGCAGCACCACACATCGCAGACCCCCAATTAAACACACTCCACACTCTCTGGTCCTATCCCTGGGTAAGGTAAAAAGGAGGGAAGTTCTGTCCTATCGTTCTGAAATGCTGACCCACCGAGAGATCTGTCACCTGACCCGTATCCCTTTCTAACATTAGATCCAGTACGGACTGTTTCGCAAGTCCGCCTGTCCTCATATAGTGACATGAATCCTTCCTGCACACAACTGAGAAGTTATGCCATACTTAAACCGATGTAACAATCACGCCAGCAGCGTTGAGAGTTTGTATTGCTACCAACCTGAACTGTATGAACTGAGCAATTCTGCAATTTCCGGATGATCAGGCATATGATTGGTTGAATTTATGACATTTGTGCCAAACCTATTCATTGTAAAACGGTTTTATTTGAAAACTCCGCTGAATTGTCAGTAGACACAGGCGTTATCTACACAGATGGCCATTTAATGTAAACACATACTTCATTCCATTCCTCAGCTCTTCTCTGAATTTCCTCTGTGTCAGTGTATAGATACAAGTATTGGTGCACACGCTGAGAATTTGCAACATGAAACCAAATTGCTGTAGGATGTATACCGGGGAGCTCAAAAGTCTGTCCTCGTAAAAATAGTTTTCCAATTGCCATTTCAGGGAATGGGCTACATTGGGTATCCAAAATAATATGAAATTAGCTGATATAGAAAACAACAAAATCATCGATTTTCTGCGTTTTTCCACCTCGGCATCTTTCTGATTGTCGCTGCTGTGCCGAAGCCTTCTGCGAACTCTATTCGCCACAACGATATGTCTTACGGTTAACCCGTTAAACACCAGGATTAATCCAATGGGTAGCAATGGTGTTAAAATACTGAGCAGCAATTCGTATCCTCTCCACACGGGTGAAGTAGCGTATTCATGTGTGGCGGTGCACCGCCACGGCGTGTTGTCAATGATGACGTAAGGTTCAATGGCAAAGTATAACGGGACCCCTGTCCAGCAGCTCACTATAACCACGGTCACGATAACGACCGTTGCTGTTCTCTCGGTGCAGTATCGCTCCCGCAGCTTTCGACAACATATTGCGATGAAGCGATCGAAGGTAAAACTGACCGTGAACCAAACAGAACAGTCCGTCGTTACGACCCGAAATACAACTATCAGAGCGCATACAGGAGTGATGAGCAGGGATCTGGAATAAATGTAGATATTGTTGGTCTGTTCCACTAAAGCAACAACGAGAACCACCATCAGATCCGCTGTTGCCATTCCAACCAGGTAACGGGTGATGCATTTGGAGAGTCCGCATTTGCCCCGAGAGAGAATCACAATCGCCGTTAAGTTAGCTGCAAGAAATTTGGAAATAAAATAGAAATATGGTCAGTTCCCTGAATGCCCCCATTCTACCGATGCTATGCAGGGTTTGGTCTGTTTGGAAGTGGAAAGCGGGAATCCAGTGTGTACGGTCTCGGTCGCTGCACTCCGGCTGGAGGACAATGACGGATGTGAGTGTCAGTGGATTGGCGACAATCCCACAGTTTAGAGCGAGGCATCCGAGTTCCACGACTCACGTACCGGTGAGCAGTCGATCGCTACTGTAAACTACAACGTTTCCATTACTAGAGGTGAAGGGATTGTTTGTAGCGGTGACAAAGTGGTGTCAGGGAGATATAAAGCACGAGTTCTCATTTACAGACTAACAAAACAACAGCCATACGTGTCGAAAATAGACTGGACCGTCATTTAAATAAACTGCCACGTTGTTATAAGATCGCGGACTGTCTGCACTGACAGAAACTCGGACCTAGATAAGCAGAGACCAGCATCACTTCAGAAAGCCTAGAGAAGAGAAATTGTGAAAACGTCAATATCAGCACGAACATAATTGATAAAAGAAAAATCACTTCGATCAAATCATGAAACAACGACAATATCGACACCAGCTTAATTGAGAAAAGAACAAAACACTGCGATCGAAATATGGAAAATGGAAATAAAACCATTGGATGCCTGAATTCTCCATTCCGGAAACACGTTTCAGCCGATAGTAGCATCTGTGCTCAGTAACAGTGCGGATACCGCAGCAGAGTAACGACGGCACCATACGTAAAGTAACCAGCTCCGGCATCTTACCGGGGACACCAACCGCTACAAGTGTGGGATAGAAAATGGCCGCGATGTAGTAAATCGCCGGATATCCCATATTCCGTCAGAAGCAGCGTTCAGTTGTACGGAACGTTTCAGCTGCTCAGATGGACTGGTGATCGGTTTAGCAGACTTTTATTGAGGAGAGAGCAATTCCACTGAGGCAATTAGCGTGACGATCACGTCAGGGACATTAGTGACAACCAAATGCACAAACGCTTACGTTAAACTACTTTTACTCACTCTGTCCCCGTGTTATGTGTTTGACTCTTCAAGGGATATTGCAATATATTTAATTTAATACAAAAATTATGTGGATTTTGCATGTTATTTTCCATGGTACCCGACTTCAGCTATTTAAATAGGATATTGTTTTTCTGTCGGTGTTACTTTTAAAGTTGGCATTCATCTTGAAGTCGACTTAATTTGTCATATTTGACGGAACACATTCGCTTCTGAAATCGAGGGAAGGAGTTTGTTCTGGCAGGTGAAATGGAGAACACTTTTTTATTAAAGGGGATCTTTCGTTCATTCTTTTCTTTCGTTTGTTCCAGTTATTCCGGGCGCTTTGAGTGTTGGAAATCACAGTGACAGCTGACATGTGTTACAATAAAATACACTGCACATATTCCTTCAAACACTGTAAAAGATCCACAGCGATATTCCAGAGGCCTGTGATCAAAAAGGGATCGAGTTCTCGGGAAATTAGCGAGGGCTGTGGACAGTTTGAAGAACAATGTTTTCCAGCGCACACATTTGCCGTTTGGCAGGAATCTGACCTCTTCCAGTGAATGACTTGAACACCCCATACCAGTGACGTGTCATGCAAACTATTCAACTTTAAAGATATTCTCAAATCTGCCACAGTTCCACCAATATTTCGCCATCCATTCTCTGTTTAAACAAAAGTAACAAGTAAAATCTGTGAACAATCCGCAAGTTGCCAGGCTGTTCTATTATTTGCCACAAAATTACATTTATTTTCTCCGGATTTACTGTCAGGTATATTGCCTTTTGAGTGTCAGTATGTGCAGAACAACGGATGTGTTCAAACTCATCTTCCGATCACACTTCTTCCTGCTCCTGCAGTGCACTGCTCCGTGCCTATTGTGGTACTCGTACCGATGAGCGGCCCTCGGTTTATTGGGGAGAGTCTCACCACTCTGTTTCCATTGTGGGACTCGTACTAATGTGCGGCCCTCGGTTGACTCGAGCAAGTATCACCTCTGCCTTCAAATTCATCCTACCAAACTGAATCACTCCGGAACGTTCCGGGTTGCACTCCATCTGTAACTTCTCAGCACTGCCCTGCGTCCAGTCACTGTCCTCTTGTAATCTATGACAACTTTCTATACTATCCATAATTCAACCAACTTCCACATCATTGAAAATACAATAACCCACCGTTCCACTTACTTATTCACATCATTTATAAAGCAGATAAATCAGAGGGTCTCAGAACAAATCTCTGCAGAACAACACTGGCACCAGCATCCGGGGAGAAAACGCTCCATCCACAACTACCCTCTGCCTTCTTGGGCGTCAGTCCTGAATCCACAAACCAACTTTCCCAGGGTCATAGCCTTCTGAAAGTTCCTACCATGGTTAACCGTACTTATGACCGTCATATCCTCACAGAAATGAACCATGCTCGTGAGACATGATCGGCCCCTCACAAACCCATACTGACTCTCCCAAGTTAGGCAATGCTTCTCCAAATTCCTCGTAAATCTTGTTTCTAAGAATGATCTTCAATAATTTGCCCATCACGGAAGTAGGACTTACCGATTCCCGCAGTCACCCAGGGATTCTCCCGACCACACAAGAGGACTTATCAATCCTAATTATTTTTTTTTTACCAAAGTTACAGTACATCCTGTCTTTTAGCCTTGATACTGTATGTTATCGCACATCGGCCCGTTTAACCCACTCTCCACAAATATCCCTCTGACTTGTGAATACTGAACTAAAGTCTTCATTCAGGACCTGCCCTTATTCCCCGACTTTAGAGGCTTGTTTCACTTTCTATCTCCGTTCTATCCTATTCATTCCAGTCATGTTTTTTCTTCACATACTTCTATAATGGTTTGGAGGTTTCCATAATGCTACTGTAAACCTTCTGTAGACGTCTCTATTTATCCTAATTCCATTCCTCAATTTGTCCCCGGCTACTTTGAAAATCTACATGAATGTCATGTCTGATCCTTGTTTTCTAATCATGAGGTCAACTTCCTAAAGCTTCTTTCTTCCTCTTGACCAGATGTTTCACATCTCTTGTCAACCATGGTTCCTTCACCCTACCGTCCTTTCCCTGTCTGAATTGGACAAAACTATCCAGAACCCCATGTAAGTGCAGCCTAAAATACCGTCACATTTCCATTGTATATTTCCCAGGATATATCTGCTCCTGATTTATGCTTTGATGTTCCAGCCTAATATTATCATAATTCCACTTATACAGTTAATTACTTTGCCGACTGACACAAGGATGTGGGACGAGAGCGGGTAGAGTGATGGATTTGGACTCTGACCCGTGGCTGTGAGCAGAGCGTGGGACAATGGGATGGGTATGGGGAATGACACGATGTCGTGGGGACACAGCGAGGCATTGAGAATGAAACCATGGAACCATAGAACATTACAGTACAGAAACAGGCCTTTTGGCCCTTCTTAACTGTGCCGAACCATTTTTCTGCCTATTCCCACTGACCTGCACCTGGGCCATAACGCTGCATACAACTCTCATCCATGTACCTGTCCAAGTTTTTCTTACATGTCAAAACAGAGCCCGCATTCACCACTTCATCTGGCAGATCATTCCACACACCCACCATTCTCTACGTGAAGAAGTCCCCCCCCGTGTCCCCTTTAAACATTTCCCCCTTCACTCTAAACCCATGACCTCTTTTTTCCCCCTGGCCTCAGTGGTAAAAGCCTGCTTGCATTCACTCTGTCTATACCCATCATGATTTTATACACCTCTATCAAATTACCTCTCATTCTCCTAAGCTCCAAGGAATAAAGTGCTAACCTATTCAACCTTTCTCTGTAACTCAATTTCTCAAGTCCCGGCAACATCCTTGTAAATCTTCTCTGCACTCTTTCAATCTTATTAATATCCTTCCTGTAATTAGGTGACCAAAACTGCACACAATACTCCAAATTCGGTCTCACCAATGTCTTATACAACCTCACCATTACATTCCAACTCTTATATTCAATACTTTGATTTATAAAGGCCAATGTACCAAAAGCTCTCTTTACAACCCTATCTACTTGTGACGCCACTATTAGGGAATTATGTATCTGTCCTCCCAGATCCCGCTGCTCTACTGCACTCCTCAGTGTCCTACCATTTACCTCGTATGTTCTACCTTGGTTTGACCTCCCGAAGTGCAATACCTCACGCTTGTCCGCATTAAACTCCATCTGCCATTTTTTACAGCCCATTCCTCCAATTGTTCCAAATCCCTCTGCAAGCTTGAAAAACCTTCCTCACTGTCCACTACACCTCCAATCTTTGTATCATCAGGAAATTTACTGATCCAATTTGAAATATTATCATCCAGATCATTGATATAGATGAGATATAACAACGGACCCAGAACTGACCCCTGGGGAATTATCCATTTTGATTTCCCTGAGTGGAAAATCAGCAACAATGGAGATTGAGGTTGGTGGGTTTCTGTTGCAAACCATCCCCTGAAGCATTAGATGATGCTAAGAGGGATGTGCTGCTGGGAATTGCTAATAAGTTAAAACGTAAGGTGACCACCAAAATGAGGAAGTCGATAATACAGGCAACTCGAACAGTGAGCAACCGATCTTGAAGCGGGACTTGGACATTTTCTAGGTTATTTACATGAGTAACTGAAACATCCATAATGTTCTTTGGCATCTCCCCAGTGTAAAAGTTTTAATTGTGGCATAACTTCTTGGTAGTGTCCAGGAAGGATTCATGTCACTACAATAAGACAGGCGCACTAGCGAACAGTCCGTACTGGATCTAATATTAGAAAACGAAACGGGTCAGGTGATAGATCTCTCCGCGTGTCAGCATTCCAGAACAATAGGACAGAACTCCCCTCCACTTACCTTGCCCAGGGATAGGACCAGAGAGTATAGAGTGTGTTTAATTGGGGGTCTGCGAATTATGGTGCTGGCTGGCAGGATTTTAGGAAGGTACATTGGGAAATGATGCAGTCGGGGTATTGCGCAACTGATATGTGGGGATTGTTTAGGGAGCACTTACACGGGGTTCAGTATAGGCTTGTCTCAGTGACGCAGGGAAAGGATGACAGTGTAAAGTAACCCTGGGAGACAAGAAAGTTGGACAACACGTCAAGAAGAAGAAAGAACGATACTTACAGAACAGGAAGAAAGGATCAAATATCGCTATAGCGAGTCACAATGTAGACAGGAAGGAATATAACAGTGGACTTAAAGGAATGATAGGGGGATTTGAGAAATCCTTGACGAGTTACACTGTGAAGAACAGGAGGAGACTGGGGAGAGTGTGGGAAAATCAGAGGTAAAAGAGGAAAACGTGTCTGGAGACCAAGGAAACAGTGAAGATCCTTACTGAATGCATTGATCAATGTGCCCACAACGTAATAAGGCAGATATGCTCGAACGTGCCGACGCTGAGAAAGAGGATGCGCTGGAAACTTGGGAAAACATTATGATAGATGATTCCCGGGTGCCGGAAGAGTTATAGTCCAGCTTATTTTGGAAGGCGAACTCAGATATTGGTGAGCTTTTGGACAGGATATTTGTGTTTTCGCTGGCCACGGAAGTAGAACTAGAAGATTGGAGCGTGGAAAATGTTATTCATTTGTTGACGAAAAATAACAGGGATACTTCTTGGAATTATAGACCAGGGAGTCTTACATCAGTAGTGAGTAAACAACTGGAGACGATTACTAAAGAAGGAATTAATTAGTATTTGGAGAAACGTAGTCTGGCTACGGAGAGAAAGCGTGGTATGTTGTCATTAATTTGCCAGATTGATTTAATTGAAGAAGTGAAAATAAAACTAACGGATGAACCGGGACAGTCGATGTGGGTGCATTAATTATGGTCAGGCGTTTGATCAGTTCCCCATAGTGGACTCATTCATAAAGTCAGGAGGCAAGGGATCGAGGGAATCCTGGCTGCGCTGATTCAGAATTGGTTTCCTAACAGAAGGCAGATGATGTAGTAGACAGAATAAATTCTGGCTGGAAGACAAATGGCAGCCGTGTTCCGCATGGAGAGTCGAAACTTCGGTACACTTTACAAGTCTATTGCGAGTCTGCAGTTGCAGTGCTCCGAGAAATAGGGGAGTAATTAATCTTTTTAATCTGACCACACAGCGGCACCCGCATAATTAATGGAATTAGGGCTGATGGCGTAAGCAAATGCCTGAGCTACTGACTGCACCAGCGCGTTTTCTGAACTGACCTGTCATTTACATATTACAGGGCAAATGCTACAATGTCTGCAAAACACCTTTTCCAGTGGAGCCCTACAATTTAAAACCAACATTTCAAAGTGCTCAGCAGCAGCTTCTGGCGCTTATTAAAAGAACCAGCCTTCCAAAATGTCAATTCTAAATTCCCAATTCAAGTACACACCAATTTATCCTAAAACGAATTTACCTCTGAACCGTGGTTTTATCGTATCGGGTGTAGATACGCTCATATTTTGATCCATTTAACCCTGAATCCACATGGCCGGTGTGGAATCCGTGTCTCCGTCTGAAATCAATAATAAATGCAACATGCAAAACTACACAAACTGAAAACGCAGCGAGAGCAAAGCAAATATCCCGGCTTACACTTGTCTTCCTTCAAAAGCATCTCAGGCCATTGGAGAATACAGAATAAACAATTTCAAAAGCTTCCATCTTCTTCTGCTGTAACCATCCATTAACTCAGTCTGCCTGCTTTAGTGTGTGCAAGGACAGAGGGATAAAACAGTATCAACGGCTTTCTAAATTGGTCGGTGCTGTGGGACACTAAAGCACTAACCCAGACATACAGTCAGACATCCATAGGGAACCACTGCACAGAAGCAGGGTCTTCAGCCCGTCCAGTCAGTGAGGAAATATTTAAACTGCCTACTCCCATCGTCCTCACCCGGACAGTGGCCATCCATATCCCTCTCATCCGTGTACTTCTCCGATCAACTCTTAAACGTTGAAATCGGAATCTCAATAACCATTTGTGTTGGCAGCACTGTCTACACACTGACCACCCTCTGGGTGAAGAAGTTTCCCCTCGTGTTTCCCTTAAACATTCCACATTTCACCCTTCACCCATGATCTCCAGTTGTATTCCCGCCCAACATCAGTGGAGAAAGCCCGCTTGCATTTACACTCTCTATACGCCTCATAATGTTGTCTACCTCTGTCAAATCTCCCCTCAGTCTTCTACCCGCTCGGAAATAAAGTGCTGATATATTTAATCTTTCCTTTTAATTAAAAACATTCAGTCCCGGCAATAGCTGTGTAATTCTTTTTCTGCATTCTTTCAGTCTTATTTGCATCTTTCCTGCAGATAGTTGAGCCCAACCGCACACAATATTTTAAATTGGGCCCCAATAAAGCCTTAAACCACAGCAACGTAACATCCCAACTCCTGTACTCAGTACTTTGGTCTATGAAGGCTAATGTGCGAAAAGCTGTTTTTACGACCCTGTCTAACTGTGCCGCAACTTACATTGAATTATGGATCTACATTCCCAGATTCGTTTATTCTCTCGTACTCCTCAGTGCCCTATTTCTCGTTGGGTCAGACCAACCCTGGCTGGCCCTCCCAAATGCAACATCTAACACTTGTCTGCGTTAATTCCGATCTGACTTTTTTCAACCCATTTTTTCGAGCTGGTCCAGATTCCGTTTCATGCTCCGGTACACTTCATCACTGTCGACTACACCCGTAATGTTGTTGTCATCGGCAAATTTGCTGATCCAGTTAGTGACATCATTATCCAGATCATTGATAAAGATGACAAACAAGAACGGACGCAACAACGATCCCTGGGGCACTCCACTCATCACAGGTCCCCAGTCAGAGAGACAACCATCCATTACCACACTCTAGCTTCCCCAACGTGCCCAAAGGCCAATCCAATTTACTTCCTCATTGTGAAAGCCAAGCGTCTGATCCTTCCCGAGCATCCTCCCACACGGAAACCTGACAAGGCTTTAGCGATTTTGAGATTTGTTTATAAATCCAAAGATCCACGATGGCACTGGCGATTCACTCGACGTATTGCCGACAGCTCGCAAAATGTCTCGATGTATTTTTGCTGACCCACTGTCGCTGCAATGTGAAGCCCCTAATTCCCCTTTAAGAAATGTACTGTTGAACTGTCTAAATTAATCGGCAGTTTAACGAGCTGCTGAAGGACCAGATGGACTTGACTCTCGGGAATGCAGGTGCGGCACCTTTCAGCGATCAGCGAAGGTCAGCCATTACCACTGCCGGAAAAGAGGTCGGTTCGGAAGACTTCAAGCCAGACTAAATCGCCGGGCGATGAAGAACCCCCGGCCCGGCATCTTCTTAGCCAAAGGCCAATTACTTGAAAACACGATACATTACGTAAGTGCAACATTGCAGCTTCGGAGGGAAATGAGGGGCTGCTGTCTTCTCTGTTTCATGGAGACATGGCTCAGTTCGGTGGAACAGCCGGAAGGCTTCTCGATCCACCGTTCGGAGAAGATAAGACGGTATTGTGGTGCAGGGGGTCGGGGGGATGGTGGATGTTGAACAGCGGTGTTGTTTCATGATAAATTCTTCATGCTCTCCGTATATAGCGGTCTTGCCGCACCCTTGTTCCCCCAATCACAACATCCAATGATTGAGTTCTGTCGGTGCTGCTTACCGAGAGGTTCTCCTCATTGATCCGGACGGCACTTCACAAACCACCAGAGCAGATGTTAAGCAAGCATACCATGTACTGAGTGCCGCGACCAGCAAACAAGGAACTGTCTTCCCTGAGGACTTCTAAATCATTGCGGGGGTTTTTTATCAGGCTTATTTAATGAAATCTAGGCTTATTTGTCATCAGCACGTCACCCTCAGTACCGGGGCTCCCGCACACTCGATCACTATTAGGGCACGATCAGGAAAGCCTAACATTCCACCCCCAGACCATATTTCGGGCATTCTGAACGTCCTACTTTCTTTCTTCTACCTCCATCCAGGCGGAGGGTAAGGAACAAGACATCAGATGTATCGGCAACAATGTCGCGGGAATCGAAGGGCCGACTACTGAATTGTTTCGAGGCGACAGACAGAAACAAAAATGACCCAAGGCTCATAAGATAATTTAAATGTCAGTATCTTTATAAAGACACTGGAGAGCGAGTGTTTCCGACTGATTCATTCAGAGTCCAGAGTGTCCCTTAACCAGAAGCACTGGGTGAACAAGAGATATACAAAGTGCTGAGCAGTAGTTACATGACAATATTTATCACATTTATTCATGATGATGATGATGATGATGATGATGATTATTATTATTATTGTTATTATTATTATTATTATTATTATTATTATTATTATTATTATTATTATTATTATTATTATTATTATTATTATTATTTATCCATCGGTTTTGTTTCGTATTTTTTCTGATTTGATAGTATCTATTGCTGTGTGCAACGCATCATCAGTTTCCTTGCCGCGGCCCGTTTTCGATTCCCGGTCAGGGAATTAAAATATTGCCTGCTGTAATTTAATCAGACAAACAGACATAATTTATTGATCCCGAGGGAAATTGGGTTTCGTTACAGTCGCACCAACCAAGAATTGTGTAGAAATATAGCAATAAAAAACCATAAATAACTAAGCAATAATAGTAAATTAAGCCAAGTGGAAATTAGTCCAGGACCAGCCCTCTGGCTCAGGGTGTCTGACACTCCGAGGGAGGAGTTTGATGACCGCAGGCAGGAATGACTTCCTATGACGCTCAGTGTTGCATCGCAGTGGAATGAGTCTCTGGCTGAATGTTCTCCTGTGCCGAACCTGTACATTATTCAAAGGATGGGAGTCATTGTCCAAGATGACATGCAACTTGGACTGCATCCTTTTTTTAAACACCACCGTCAGAGAGTCCAGTTCCACCCCCACAACTTCACTGGCCTTAGGAATGAGTTTTTTGATTTTGTTGGTGTCTGCTACCCTCAGCCTGCTGCCCCAGCACACAACAGCAAACATGATAACACTGGCCACCACAGACTCGCAGAACATCTTCAGCATCGTCCGGCAGATGTTAAAGGATCTCAGTCTCCTCAGGAAATAGAGACGGCTCTGATTCTTCTTGTAGACGGCCTCAGTGTTCATTGATCTGTCCAGTTTATTGTCAAATCGTATCCCCAGGTATTTGTAATCCTCCGTCCTCCACCATGCCCACACTGACCCCTTGGATGGAAACAGGGGTCATCGTCAGCTTTCTTAGCCCTTAGCCCTTCTCAGGTCTACCACCAGCTTGTTAGTCTCTTTCACATTAAGCTGCAGATGATTCTGCTCACACGATGTAACAAAGTTCCCCACTGTAGCCCTGTACTCAGCCTCATCTCCCTTGCTGATGCATCCAACTATGGCAGATTCATCAGAAAACTCTGAAGTTGGCAAGACTCTGTACAGTAGTCGAATTCCGAGGTGTAGATGGTGAAGAGAAAGGGAGACAGGACAGCCCTCTGTGGAGCCCCAGTGCTGCTGACCACTCTGTCTGACACACAGTGTTGCAAGCGCACGTACTGTGGTCTGCCAGTCAGGTAATCAATAATCCATGACACCAGGGAAGCATCCACCTGCATCACTGTCAGCTTCTCACCCAGCAGAGCTGGGCGGATGGTGTTGAACGCACTGGAGAAGTAAAAGTCTATGACCCTCACAGTACTCGCCAGCTTGTCCGGGTGGGAGTAGACACGGTTCAGCAGGTAGACGATGGCATCCTCAACTCCTAGTCGGGGCTGATAGGCAAAGTGGAGGAAGTCTAAGTGTGGCCTAACTACAGGCCGGAGCTGCTCTAGAACAGGTCTCTCCAGGGTCTTCATTATGTGGGAGGTCAATGCCACCGATCTGTAGTCATTGGAGCCACTGGGGCGCGGCGTCTTCGGTACAGGAACAAGGCAGGACGTCTTCAATAGCACAGGAACCCTCTGGAGACTCAGGCTCAGGTTGAATACATGGTGATGTACTCCACATAGCTGGGAGGGGGGCACAGGCTTTGAACGCCCTGGGGCTGACACCATCCGGGCCTGCAGCGTTGCTTGGGTGGAGACGTCTCAGCTGTCTTCTCACCTGTTCCGCTGTGAAGCCCACCGTGTTGTTTCAGGTGTGGGAGAGGTGTAGTCACGAGAGCAAGGTGGGGGGCTGTGAGGAGGGGTAGGGGAGAGTGGAGTATGTGTTGGTTGGGGGCCAGATGAATCATGAAACAGCTTTACTTCTAAATTTGATAGCCCTTTTTGTAACTCTTCAGGGTTTGGGGGTTCCTTTGAAGACCCTGACCTGGAGTTACACGCTCACTTTGGTTCTATGCGGGAATGGGAGCCACTGTCAGGGGGTCACCACCGGCTGCCGTTTGATATCTCTGGAAGACGAGCACGCCTTCAGGGTTTCGGGATTTCCCGGCTCTGGGGACGTGCCGATTCTGGGCCTTTGCCCCGGACTGAAGCGTCGCGGGGGAACACGGAACATCGTGAGTAGCGCGTTGGCTGCCGGGTGTTGTGACGAAGAGCTGCGGGTTTTTGGTGCCTACACTCTGGGCGCAAATCTCGAGAAGGATCGAGTCAACGGACCTTTAACCTCAGTGAGTTTTTTTCTCTCTCTCCCATGTCGCTGTGAAACGGATACACCTCTTTTTCCATTATTAGTGAGAGAGAGCTTGCGGTATGTCGAATACCGGGTGAACGGGTAGTCTTTGGGTCACTACAAGTCTGTGTCTTTATTGATGCTTTGCGGCGTGCCAGAGTGCTCTGTGGGGGTGGGGGCTGGTGGTATCCCTTGCTGGTGGGGTATGAGGGTTCTTTGCTTTCCTGTTGCTTGTGTGTGGGAGGGGGTGCTGGGGTGGGGGTTTTGTGGGCTCTGACGTTTTAACTGTCATCATTGTTTGGGCCTCTCCTCAGTTTTCGTGGATGTTTGCGAAGGAAGAATTTCAGGATGTATATTGTATACATTTCTCCGAGATTAATTACAGATATTGAAAGTGCATACATTTTGCGCATTCAGAAAAACTCCTCTGCGCAATTCTGTCACACATTTGTCAGTTTGAGTTTCTGTCATGTGGCAGAATCCCCGGAGAATCGTCGTTTCAGAGATACTCAAATCACCCCGTCAGGCAGCACCAATTATTCCACGGTCGGACTTAGTGAAATCACGTGTCTGCCCTTTCCCGAAGTTTGGGCTCAACAGGATCTGAACGTCTTGATCTTGTCTGCACAATTTTATGCATTGAGGTAGTGCTACGTGATTGGCTGATTCGATACTTGCATTAACGAACAGGTGTACAGGCAGCGGTTGTGTGTATTTTAGAGAGAGGTAGATTTCTGGGTGATGGGCGAAAGGCAGGTCGTGTCACTGTGGTCACTGGCAGGACGGGAGACATGTGCGCAGGAACGGCAGACTCGGTCCTGGTGAGCGGAGGCAACGGCTCAACGCAGGAGTGAGGGAATAGCAGAGTCCCCTGTCGAGATGGAAACACGTGATTAGACGTGGAAATACTGAGAGAGCATCGGAGTCATCACTGAGCGGCAACGCGACGTAAATCATTCCATTGGAACAAAGCGAGAGTTCCCATCAAATAATCATAGAATCTGTGTCTTTTTGCACACAATTGCACACAATGTGTCATTCAATGTCTGTAGTGAGATGCTGAAGATGTTCTATAGGTCAGTTGTGGAGAGCGCCCTCTTCTTTGTGTTGGCGTGTTGGGGAGGAAGCATTAAGAAGAGGGACGCCTCACGTCTTAATAATCTGGTAAGGAAGGCGGGCTCTGTCGTGGGCAATGTACTGGAGAGTTTAACATCGGTAGCTGAGCGAAGGGCGCTGAGTAGGCTACGGTCAATTACGGAAAACTCTGAACATCCTCTACATAGCACCATCCAGAGACAGAGAAGCAGTTTCAGCGACAGATTACTATCGATGCAATGCTCCTCAGACAGGATGAAGAGGTCAATACTCCTCAATGCCATTAGGCTTTACAATTCAACCGCCAGGACTTAAGAACTTTTTAAAAGCTATTATTAATGCTTTTTGAGATAGTGATTTAGATGCATATCATATTTTTTACTGAGTTAAGTATTGTATGTTATTAGTTTTGCTACAACAAGTGTATGGGACATTGGAAAAAAAGTTGAATTTCCCCATGGGGATGAATAAAGTATCTATCTATCTATCTATCTATCGATCTATCTATCTATCTATCCTTGCTCCTCTGTCTCTCCCTATGTGTCTCTCCTTTCCTCTCTCCTTCTCTCCCCCTCTCTCTCTCTCTCCCTCTCTCTCTCCCTCTCTCTCACTCCCTCTCCGTCCCTCCTTCCCTCCAATTTCTCTCTCTCCCCCCTCTCTCTCCTTCTCTCTCTCCCTCCTTCCCTCCCTCTCTCTCTCTCTGCCTCTCCGTCCTTCCTTCCCTCCCCTTTCTCTCTCTCTCTCCCCCTCCCTCCCTCACTCTGTGTTACAGTGCTTTGAAGAACGAGGTGTTACTGAGAACAGTTTATAGGCCGATGCATTACTGTAGAGAAAAAGGGAGCCATGGGATTAATTTCGGGGTCGACATAGTGCTGTGGAGAAATAGCTGGCAATTGGAACAGTTTAGGGTCAAACTGTTTAGGGAGAGAAACAGGGGCAGATACAGTAATGTGGAGAGAAATGGGACAGTGGGATTATTTTATGGGCTGATACAGTGATTTGCAGAGAAATGGGGGAGTGGTATTTGTGCTGTGGCAAACAGCGGTTATTTCACCGTCTGATACACTACTGTGGAGACAGAGAGAGCAGTGGGATCGGTTTCGGGGCTGATGCAGCACTGTGTAGAAAGAGGGGACTGTCGGATTAGATTAGGAGTTGATATAGTGCTTTGGTGAAAGAGCGGTCAGTGTTACGAGTTTAAGGGCCAATGAATTGTGATACAGAGCGATGGAAATCATACATAGACAAATACAATTTCATATCTGCCTGTCCAACACAGTCTTGTTTTTTTGACACCCCCTTACATTTCTGAGCTTGATGGACATTACGGGTTGATACTGAAAGACTACCCAAGATTTCTAACTGTGTGTCAGTCACTTAAGATACTGGTGAATTTGTGGATATGGAAGTGTTTATTTATCATCACAAATAGATACACTCTCGGCAGAGACCCTCCAACTTAAACTACGTCAAGAGTTTATAATCCTGGTGCCAATGTTACCAATAGGCGATTCAATACAATAACACAAGCTACACTGTCACAATTCAATTTGTTGTATCTGACAAACGGCTCCTCTGAAGGAACAGATTTACAGTGGAAGCACTTTGCAATTGATGAGTCAACTTTGAAGGTTCAGTCACTTTTGTCGGTTCCAACAAATCCACACAGATGGTCAAAACGTTTCTGAGAACTGAGATCTCAGAAGCCCAAGATTACTGTTGTGAGGGTTGACGCACGGACAGTCAGGGAGTGTAGAGGGACTGACCAAGTGTTGGTAGGTGGGTTCCGTTTAATATGACGTCATGGTTAGCACAGTCAGTGTGGGCCGAAGTGTCTGTTCCTGTTCTTTACCTTTCTCTGTTCTATGTAGGACAAACAGAAGGCAGAAGATTCTTTTATCAGAGTAAACATTTTTCTCAGTGGTGAGGAACGTAAACATATTAACGACCCAGGACAAAGTCTGGTACACTTTACTCGAACAAGCTGAGGATGGTTTCTCGTATCAGGAGTGAGAGATAAGGTCACAGTGAGATGAGCTTTGATTAAAACAGGTGGAGAATCAGAGTGGAGAGGCCGCTTTTCTCTCAGTCAGTCTGCTCAGCCGATGGACAAGAGTCGCACTGACGCAAGGTGAGGTGGAGAGTTGGGTCTGATGGAGTTTGAAACAATATCCCCTTTGCTGGAGGAATGCCACTCGCAATTGGCAACCCTTAGTCACATCACAATTTCCATTGTTTTCACAATAAATTCGCTCAGTAAATCACAATGTTGCAACCCATGATTGCACTTGGCTGACGTAATCAATTTGTAAATCATTTTGAAAATGTTCATTTTTAAACCTGTTGAAACCTGTCCCCGTGGAGTCGGAAAATGTTATTAAAACCCCAGGTCTGTGCAGCCTTGACATTTCATTCCTGGAGATCGCCTGTGGCACACGGGGACAGTTCACTGACCAGAGAAAATGCCCGCTTTGTTTGATAGTTACCTCCGTGTGGACAAAATACTGAACGTGTTCATTGTCGTAATTGGAGTTCCTGGTGAGTGAGCACAGATATTCGTGCCTGGCACTTCTCTCCATTAATTGATTTGAGCCCGTTAGAACATCAGCTTCCCGCTTGATGTTCGTGGCAGTAATATCCGTCAGTGATATCGATCCTGACTGTTCAATATTCTATTTTTTCATGTTTGATGACAAACTGAACTAAACCCCTGTCTCTCCTCTAACTTACGGGACCGACTCGAACGTTGTTCTTGCATTTGAAGAAATTTTGTTCAGAGTGGTACAAATGCTGGGGACAGGCAGCTCTCCGGGAATGTGAGACTAGGAATGTTATACACTGTGGTGTTGACTGTTTATGTTATTGACCAGAGTGATTGACACCCTCTTCAGAGTTGCCCCAGTGTTGGGAGCCGGATATCACCCGGGAAGGTGTGCCTGGGAAGTTTTAATGGCACGTTTTCTATGTTATCCCAGTGCTGGGGACAAACAGCTCTCCAGGAATGAGAGACTAGGAGACTTTCAGTGGCACCGTCTCCAGAGCTGTCCCAGTCTTGGGGACGGACAGCACTCTGGGACGGTGTGACTGGGAGGGGTTTGCATTTTGAAGTTCTCGGACTGTGTTACTGGTCCTGTGTTTCACTTCTCCCTGTGGAACCTGTCACTGTCACATTCTATTGCCTGTTTGTCAATAATTGGTTCCGATCTCCTGAACCTGAGTCACGGATCTACTGACATGGGTTGTTGAAATGAGCTACGCTATAGAAGTAGCAGAGCCACTCACTATCTGGTTACTGTGTTGTCCCGGCTTTCGCTCACAGACCCGAAGTAAAGTAGTGCCCCGTTTTGTCCTGAAGCAAGGCATCGGTCGCATAATTTGAGTGTCTCTTCAATGTGTCCAGCACTGCTGAGTTCCCCAAGCATTTTGTGCGTGTTGTCTCCCTTTGGGCACTATTAGACCATAAGACATAGGAGCAGAATTTGTCCATCTGACCCATTGATTCTGCTCCGCCGTTCAGTCAGGGCTTCCCTTCTCCTCAACCCCAGTTTCCGGCCTTCTCCCCATAACCTTGATGGCATGCCCAGTCAAGAATCATGTCTCTGTCTTAAATGTACCCGGCTAACTGGCTGCTACAACACCATGTGGCAACAAATCCCACAAACGAATCACCGTCTGGTTAAAGCAATTCCTTCTCATCTCTGTTTTAAAGGGGCTATTCTGAGGCTGTGCCCACTTATTCAAGCCTCTCCCACCATGGGAAACATCTTTCCCACATCTTCTCTGTCTAGCTCTTGGCCCCGTCAGATGCTGAGCTTCCAGAGGTCTGGGCAGTCACGGTTAAATCAGTGACGGGAAACGGGATGAGCACAGATCGTTGTCGCTCATTTTTAACCCCAACTACTACCGACACATCGCCTTATCTCCACATTGAAGGTAGGTCGGAGACATTCTGACCCATGTTTGGTGTTGGATGAGCAGCCGTTCACCTCATCCAGCGCTCCTGACCTCTGGCTGAAACCCGAACCTGTGGCCATTCCCGGAGAATGAGTTTAATAATTCCCGGTGTCTGTTCTCTTCTCTCTCCCTGCAGTGAATTTAGCGGCGATTGTGATCCTGTCCCGGGGAAAGTGCGGCCTCTCTACCTGCACCACTCGCTACCTGGTGGCCATGGCGGCGGGGGATCTGCTGACTGTAGTCATAGAGGTCCTTTTGCGTCAAGTCTTAGATTATTACTTTACGTGGAATTTACTCCGCGTTACCTCTGTGTGCAAAGGTATGGAGGTACTGAGGCACACGGCCACATATTGGTCTGTCTGGTTCACCGTTGCTTTCACTTTCGATCGGTTTGTCGCCATCTGCTGTCAGAAGCTGAAAACAAAATATTGCAACGGGAAAACTGCGGTTGTGGTTCTTACAACAACCGGCGTGCTGTCCTTTATGAGAAGCGTTCCGCGCTACTTCCTCTGGGAACCCAGACAGATAATCAACAATGTACCATGGTTCTGTAGACTCAGAGCCAAAACTTTCACTGACCTCGGGTGGGTTGTATACGATTGGCTCGATATCGTTTTAAATCCGTTCATCCCTTTCGTTGTGATTCTGCTGCTCAACGCTCTGACGGTCCGGCACATTGTTGTGGCCAGTCGTGTCCGTAAGGGGCTGAGGGGTCAGAGCAAGGGGGAGAACAGCAGGGACCCGGAGATGGAGAGCCGGAGGAGGTCTGTGGTTTTACTCTTCACGCTCTCCAGCAGCTTCATCCTCCTGTGGATGACGTGGTTGTTAAACTTCATGTATTATGAGATCACAGGAATACGATTTGCATATTTCAATGATTCTGAAATGATCTTTCACTTCGCCGGAGCCTTGCTGAAGAATTTCAGCTGCTGTACGAACACATTTATTTACGCGGTCACTCAGTCGAAATTCAGGGAGCAGGTGATCAGCGCGATGAAATATCCGTTCTACTCGGTGCTTCAGATCATTAATCAGGCCGCGCACTGAGCGGAGTCTGGAGGCGGCAACAGTGTCTCCAGTCCGGGCCCCAGATGCTCACATTCACCGCCTGATCTCTCATGTGTTATTTCCGGGAGGAGGATCCCATGGAACAGCAGCTGCTGGACAGTAGGAGCAGCAGGGGTGTGGACCAGAAGAGGATGGAGGAGCGTGCATCGTGATTGAGGGAGAGAGGGATACTGTTGGGAGGGGGAGCCGTGAGACAGTGGCTGAGCGAGGTGGGGAAACGTGCACGGTGCTCATGTGGGCTTGGGGTGATTGGGAAAACTAGCGAGTGTGTGTGTGTGTGTGTGTGTGTGTGTGTGTGTGTGTGTGTGTGTGTGTGTGTGTGTGTGTGTGTGTGTGTGTGTGTGTGTGTATATGAGTGAGAGCGAAATGAGCTCAAAGTGGAAAGTGTGCAGAAGCGATTTACGAGTCTTATGACAGGAAGTGGGGTGGGGGAGCTGTGTTATGGAGTTATCTAGTTTGTCCAACCCGGGTCTATATTCTCCTTCATGAGTGACCTGCCTTAACTGTAAGTTCTGCCTACCGTCAGTGCGTGGCTGGAGATGGGGAAGGTGGACAATTCACATGCATTTTCGTAGTTTTGCAGTCAGGACACAGTGCACCGTGTGTTTGTAGTGGTGGGTCTGAATTCTGGCATGAGTGCGCAGTCAACGCAGCCTCGTAGGGGTTTGCGAGAAAAAATATGTCCCTGACTTTTCAGTTTATAACAAAAGTTGGAGACCTTTACTTTGATTCTGAAGAAACCAAAACCAGTCGCTCTACACTTTCGTCATTAGGTCAGACACCGCCTCGTAAAGTGAACACAACAATTCTATGATGGAGTTTGTGAATGGTGTGAAGCATATACCTGTTACGAACAGCTTGTGTCATTTGCCTCAGTTTTCATTGCCCCACAAATGTTCCGCGACAGTGGGACTTGTTGCGATGGAGGGGACAATCATTATTACACCACGCTGATATTTTTAATCAGAGCACAGTCACTATCCAGTCTCCTTCTGACTCGAGTCCTCCAGTCCCGGTAACAAAAGTCGTGAATCTTTACCGCGCCTGTCTAGTTTACTTAAGTCCTTTCTGAGGCGGGCGAACAGAAATTCACACAGTAATCCAGCTGTGGTCTCACCAAACGAGAAAGGGACAGAACGGGAACAGGCCCTTCTGCTACTGCATTGTTCCTTCTTTCTTTTTCCAATATTTTATTGAATTTCACATACACAGTTCATAAGGATACTTATAAATTAATATAAGATAGCACAAAATGCTAAATCATAGTGATGCAATCAGACTATCCCGTATTGATGATCTATCCAATACAACAAATTGCGTAATGAGATACATTAGCATGATTGATTATATTGTAAAATAAATTCTATATCCCGATTTTTCTCTAGAGTTAAGTATGGCATAACATCGTATAACCATTGACCGCGTGTATGTGGGGGGCGGCGGTTACCTCCTTCCATTTAAGCAACATCGCCCTCCCAGCCATAAAATAAATAAAAGCCAGTACCCACAAATGAGAAGGCTCCAAAATTATAACTCTCGTCAACAATAAAAATAAGGCAGTCAAAGGATTGGGCTTACAACTAACTTTAAAAAGTACAGAAAAAGTTTGAAATACATCTTTTGCAATATTTTCCAATGCTCTAACATAACCAAAACATATGAATTAATGAAGCCTCTCCATTGCAACATCTGACACAGTAAGAAGATATATCTGCAATATGACGAGAGAGCTTATCTTTAGACATATGAGCCCTATGTACTACTTTAAAATGTAGGAGGGAATGACGAGCACATAAAGATGAAGAATTATCTATTTTTGAAATATACCCCTGCAGCTTTAATCAGATAATGAAGTAAGTAATTCCTTTTCCAATCATTTTTAAAAAATATTATCTGAAGGAGTCATTCTCAATCCCGATAACAGACCATAAATATAAAGAATTGAGCCATTTTGAAAAGGCTTCAAATTAAAAATACATCTATTATGCTCTTCTCTGGGCTAGTAGGAAATATGTGTAATTTAGATCTAAAAAAAAATCTCTAAACAGTAGATACCGAAAAAAGTGGGTATTTGATTGGTTGTATTTCACTAAGGGCTGCACAAAAGAGAGATTCCCTCCAAATTGAAATCGTTTAATGCCTATTCGATCCAATATTCTGAAAAACAGATCGGAGTCAGATGATTGAAAAAAAAAATAGCTGTTCTGAACCAATTGAACTGGTAATTTCATGCCGAGCTGAATCAATCCCGTCTGCCCACACAAGGTCCACATCCCTGCATTTTCCTTATATTTCTGTGGATTCTAATATCCTCCATCGCCTCTGCCTCCACCATTGCCCCTGGAATTCATTCCAGACACTCACCACTATGAGTATGAAAAAAAGACTCGCAACGCACATCTCCTGAAAACATTATGGGTCAGGTTTAATATTACTGTATGATACAGGTTGTTTTTTTTTTCCCGCATCAGTCTCGGGAAAAGATTTTAAAAAATGAAACTAAATTAAAGATAAATAAATGAAATGTGAGAAAACACGTGACTGCGTTTGACCCATCTCCTTTGGGACAGGAAATGGCTGGAATAAGCCCTCGTCGCTTTGCACATGCGCTGAAGTGCCCATGTGCAAAGCGAAGAGGGCATATTTGAGCCATTTCCTGTCCCAAAGGAGATTATCCTGCAAGCATACAAAACCATGAGGAGACATAAAACGTCTTTTAAGTTTGGATGAGCATGTGGTCATTAAGGACGTCTCCCGTGATCTCTTAAAGCGCGTTAAGCGGCATATGCTTCCAGCTCCAGGAGGGATTTACTGCAAATTATTGAAAGGGAGGAGATGGGTATACTGCGGATTTGACCAGTGCATTTTGGTTCTCTCTACCCACAAGCAAGATTCCAAAAAGCCAATAATAGATGTTCTTGATAACTTTGAAGCGGGATGGGTACTCTTGAAAAACATAGACCAACCTCACGTCAGGGGTAGGTAAGTTACTGGACAGGATTCTTAGGGAGAGGATGTAGAGTTATCGGACAGCACACACATAAACTGATTCCTTGGTTCTTCCTGTGCTGACCTGCTTTCTAGCCTTGTCTTCTCGGCGTGCACCGGGACATTAGCCTTCCACACCCCTTCCCATCCGTGCACCTACCGAGATAGGAACGAGACGAAGAAAGGCCATTCGGACAGAAACATCAACCTCACACCGCACAGAAAGGAACGGCATCCCAATCGCCAACTCCCAATCACCCTGCCCCGCGCAAAACAAAACAAAAATATCGACCGCAGACCCCACTCCCCTGGTAGATCAAAAGGGACGGAAATGCGCGAAAAACACGAAACATAGAAACCATTAATGTGAGATCGCCACACTCCATAAACGCCACTATGTCCAACACATAACGCAGAAACACGGGAACATCTTCCTTTGTCAGTGAAAAGTGAGACACATAAGCGGAGAGAAAGACGGAGGCTGGGAGAAACAGAGTAATAGATAGGGAGCGAGGACAAAAATAGGAAGAGAGGCTGAGAGCTTCGGAGGAAATCGAACCAGAGGGAAAAGAGAAAGAGAATCAGCCGATCAGATCCCGGGACAGCAGAGAGGACTCTGCAGATTAACGACACTAAATCCGCTCAGTAATAAACCGTACCCTCCACATGAGGTAATGAGGGGGAGGGAGCGGGTGGACAGAGTGGCCACTGCATTCTAACCCTTCCCTGAGACCACCGATGGGGAGCTGGTTGGGAAGCGGGTATTTGCCGATGCACAGGAAGATCCAGAAGATAAACATCATGACGATATTGAATCACCGGGGTGAGTAGGGCATCTGTTCATTAGCCCGTCGTCTCTCCCTCCCCCCACCCCCGTGTTACAGCCGACTGATTGTCGGTGTGGTGTGGTTGGGGTGTGCGAGCACAGGGCGATGGTGCTGGGGCGTTGAGGGTTTTGAAGTGGGAGATCCGGGGAGTGGGGGGGTTGGAATGTGGTGGCTGAAACAGAGCGAGGCGGAAGGGTTGGTGAGATTACAGTGCCGCCCACCGAGGAGAGGAACCAGAAAGTCTTTCCTCGCGTATTTTCCCTGAAGTTCGAACAGGGGTGGCCCTTCAAACGCTGGTTTAAGGTGGAGATAGTTTAGTGTCTGTCCGATATCGAATTGTGGAGGAGAGAGGGTTGGAGAGTCGTTGAGAGGTTGTCATTACATCGCCCCTCCACACATCCTCCATCCAACTCTACACCAAACACCCATCTCCTTTACCCCTCACTTCCCAATGACTCACTCCGACTCTGAGAACTCCTCTCTCCAGAAAAGAGATCCGCTTCTCCGTCAGCCCCCCACCTGCTTCGCACCTTAGCGTGTCGGTCGCACCGTCCCTCCCCTACACAGCTCCCCTGTGCTCCACACCGTCTCCGGTAACCGCTCCGTCCCCAATGCGCTCATCCACCCCTCCGATCTCTGCTCCCCTCTCTGAACATTTTAGCGCGCTCATCACTCCCTTAGTTACCTGCAGCCCTCACGGTCTACCTCAGCCTTCCCTACCCCTACAGCCTCTCTCGCCTCCGTTACCCTCTCGTTGAGGGCTGCTTCGTGACTATGGGCGCTCGTAACCATTCACTCCCCCTTCAGTCTATATCCTCCGTTACCCCTCCCTCCACAATACCCCAGCCGAACTTCGTCTCCCAGTCTCTTCCCGAAGTCGTGACTCCCTCTCTGCCCATCCCCTCCTTCTCCTGCACCTCTCACCGTCTTCGTCACTCCTCCCTCCCCGACACACCTCCGGGGATCCATCACCGCGTCCTTCACCTACAGCACTCCCCGTCTCCTTTAGTTCCTACCTCAGTCGCATCTCTCACAAAGTTTGTGACGCCCCCTTGCTCCGACGTTACCTTGATCAGCCAATCACTTCTCACTGAAGAAGATTTACCGCAGTGAAGCAGGACAGTTTCGCATCAAAGTTCTTCTCCACTGTCCGCTTCATTTAATCCGGGCAGGAACAGCAACAGAGCAAATGTCTGAGAGATCCTCCGAACCGAGTGGAGTTTTTGAATCGCCTGTACGATCCGGCATGTTTCTGGTGTGAACTGAAGTATCGAGGGTGCAGACGGTTGCGGGCCAAATCGACGCGGCCGGACCCGGACCCGAGAGCGGGGAATGAGCCGATGTTTGGCCCTAGCCGGAGAGGACATGGAGGCGTTTCGCGATTCGATGCGGCAGAACCGAAGCGAGCAGAGCCGAAATAGAGAGGAGGCGACGGATATCGGGCCGAGTTCAGATGTGTGCTCCTTTTTGCTGTTTGCAATGTTTGAAATTATTTTTTCTGCTCATTGGGTGTTTGATGTTCTTTCTCCTTTCCCCTTTATTTTTTGACTGCCAGCAAGGTTGTGTGTTGTGTACATACGCCGATAAAAATGAAACTACGCTTTGTCTTTGAAACGCCACCGGAGGAGGAGAACGAGGAAGCGCCGCACCATCTCTCCATCTCCACCCGCCAGACCGTCTCTCCTACTCCCCGCTCTGTCCTATCAGTCTTCCAGCCCCACAACTCTCCCCTCTCCACAACTCTCCGCTCCCCAAAACTGCCCCCACAACTCTCCCCTCTCCACAACTCTCCGCTCCCCAAAACTGCCCCCACAACTCTCCGCTCCCCAAAACTGCCCCCACAACTCTCCACTCCCCAAAACTGTCCCCACAACTCTCTCCTCTCCACAACTCTCCGCTCCCCAAAACTTACCCCACAACTCTCCACTCCCCAAAACTTCCCCCACAACTCTCCGCTCCCCAAAACTTCCCCCACAACTCTCCACTCCCCAAAACTGTCCCCACAACTCTCTCCTCTCCACATCTCTCCGCTCCCCAAAACTGCCCCCACAACTCTCCACTCCCCAAAACTTCCCCCACAACTCTCTCCTCTCCGCTCAACCCGATCAGTTCCCCTCAATCCTGCGCGTTCTTGTCCTTTCTCTCCCACTCTTCCTCGAGCCTCACGTACCAATCTCCCTTCTCTCTCCAGCGCTTCCCATCTCTCCCCCTGTCTCCATACATTCTGTCCACCCGTGTTTCTTAAAACCCTTACCCCTCCACCTCAACCTCACTGATTGCCCCCCATCTGCACCAGATCTCTCTCACCCTGGTTCTCTCGACTTAATCCGGGGTGGAACAGGAACAAGGTCGGAGTGCGTGGAATGGCTCGATGTTTGGATGCTCCAAATGCCGCGGGACGGGCCGGTTCCGCTCGCTGCCGTTTACTCGTCTCTGCGCTGAGCTCAGACTCCGAAGAGGACGGCTCCATGACTCTGTACGCCCGTGACCTTCAGATATCTGTTTCATTTTGCTGTCTGTGGTATTTCATTTTATTTTCTCTACTCATTGATTGTTCGACCGTTTTTTTTTTCCTTTCCCCTTTATTTTGCGACTGCCGGCAAGGAGGCGAATCACAAGGTTGTGTGTTGTGTACATACTCCGATAAAAAATGAACCTGGGTTTTGACTTAGAAACGCCACCGGAGGAGGAGAACGAGTGAGCGCCGCATCATCTCCCCATCTCCACCCGCCAGACGGTCTCTCCTCCTCCCCGCTCTGTCCAAATTCTGTCTGTTAGCCCCACAACTCCCCCACCCCAAAACTAGCCCCTCGACAACTCGCCACCCTCCACTCCACACTGCCAGCAACTCCCCCCTCTCCATTCCACCCTCCCAGTTCCCCTCGATCCTGTACTCTCTTGTCCTTTCTCTCCCCCCATTTCTCGAGTTTTGCCTTCCTATCTGTGTCCTCTCTCCACCTTTCTCCCCATCTGTCGCCTGTCGCTGCACCTTCTCCGAATCGGTCTTTCTCAAAACCATTCTGCCTCTAATCCATGCATTCTCTCTGTCTCCCATTTGCACTAGTTCTCTCTCACTCTGTTTCTCTCGTCTTTCTCCCCTCGTCCTGTCCCATCTCTTGTCCCGTTACCCTCTCTCTCTCCAACCCTCTGAATCATTGGGATATTATCTGGGGAATGTATGATCTGCAGAAAAATGACGCTTTACACCTGAACCAAAAAATGAGACCAACATCTTTGTGGGAAAGTTTGTCAGTGAGACTCTCAAGAGTTTAAACTGATTTGCGTGGAAGAGGTGAGGGTGGGTTAGCTGGTTTAAAATCAGACGCAGTGCGCAGTGAGACTGCCAGCAAGAAGTGGCTGAACACAGGGCAAAGGGGCAGGCAACCGGATAAGTAAGAGGGAGGGGGTAAAATCAAAACGGTTGATAAGTACAGGATTGAAGGTGTTTTTTCAATGCCCGCGGTGTACGGAGTAAGGTAAGTGAACTTGTGGCACTGTTATACAATTCGCTGGTATGAGGTAGTGAGCCTCACCGAATTGTGGTTGAAAGAAAATTATAGTTTGCTTAACGTTCAAGGATACAGATTGTATCGAAAGCACAGGAAGGTAGGCGGAGTGGATGGGCGACTGTATTGGTAAAATATTATTATTATTATTATTATTATTATTATTATTATTATTATTAGCAACCACGGTGAAGAGGTGTTACAGTATCGGATGGTGTAGAATCGATGTGGGTAGAACTGAGAAACTGCGAGGGTAAAAGGACCTTGATGGGAGTTATACACGGAACTCAGAACAGTAGCAAAGATATTGTCTACACATTTCAATAGGGGAATGGAAAACGCATGTCAAAAGGGCAACGTTTGTGGAGTCACAGGGGGGTTTCAATATGTAGGTACATTGTGTAGGTAAGGGTGGTGCTTGATCTGAAGAGAGAATTTGTAGAATATCAACGAGGTGGCTTTTCAGAGCAGCTCGCGTTTGACCCACTGGGAACTCAGCTAATCTAGATGGGGTGTGTGTACTGAACCGGATTTGATCAGGGAGCTGACAGCAAAGAAACCCTTCGGAGACCGTGATCAGATTATCATGGAATTAGCTCTGCAATTGGAGAGGGCGAAGGGAAAGTCAGATCTAAAAGTATTCCGGTAGAAGAAAGGGAATGACAGAGGCATGTGACAGCAGCAGGACGGAGCTGATTGGAAGGGGGCACTGGCGGGAATAATCGCAAAACAGCAATGTCTGGAGTTTCCGGAAGCAATCCGAAAGACCCAAGATCAATAGATCCGGAAAAAGCAGAAGGATTCTAAAGGCACGATGACGAAACCATGTCACCGTCCGGTCCGTTGATTCCTCCTTTCCCTTTAAATCCCTTTCCCCCGTGTGCAACCTCGCTCCTTGATTAAGCCACCAGATTTTCATCCAGACCGGCAGCATTAAAAAACTCCGGCTTTCATCTACTGGGCGCTGGACCGTCACCTGGGCCAGTGCGTCAATGCACGTTCCAGGCCGCCGAAGATAGCGGACTCTAAGGTGCTTCTGTGCCAAAGGTGCTTTGGGAATGCTGTCGTTTTCGTGTCCAGCTGAGTAGTGCTGGCCGTTTGCAGCTACTCCCAGCCAAGATACGAATTCTAAACACAAAGTGCACTGCAGATGCTCTGGTCAAATCAACACGTACAAACATGCTGGAGGAACTCAGCAGGTCGGGCAGCATCTGCTGAAACGAGCAGTCAACGTTTCGGGCCGAGACCCTTCGTCAGGACTGAAGGGGAGGGGGCAGGGGCCCTATAAAGAAGGTGGCGGGAGGGTGGGAAGGAGAAGGCTGGTAGGTGCCAGGTGAAAAACCAATCAGCGGAAAGATCAAGGGGAGGGGGAGGGAAAGCAGGAAATGAATAGGCAGGAAAGGTGCAGAAGGAATTTAATGTGAAAGCACTGTGTAGTAGAAGAAGGCAGAATCATGCGAGAGGTGATAAGCAGCTGGAAGAGGAGGCAGAGTGAAACTGGGATGGGTGGAGGGAGTGGGAGGGAATTACCGGAAATTGGAGATTTCAGTGTTCAAACAAAGGGACTGGAGACTACCCAGACGGTATATGAGGTGTTGCTTCAACCTGAGTTTGGCCTCATCATGGCAGTAGCGGACGCCATGCATGAACATATCCGAATGGGAATGTGAAGGAGAGTTGAAGTGGGTGGCAACCGGGATATCCGGTCTGTTGTTGAGGACGGAGCAGAGGTGCTCGACCAAGTGGTCCCCCAATCTGTGTCGGGTCTCGGTGATGTAGAGGAGGACGCACCGGGAGCTCCGGATGCAACCGATGACCCCAACAGACTCACAAATGAAGTGTTGCTTCACCTGGAAGGACGGTTTGGGGCCATGAATGGTGGTAAGAGAGGATGTGTAAGAACAGGTGTAGCAATTACGCTTGCAGGGATAAGTACCAGGTAGGAGATCTATGGGGAGGGACGTGTGGACCAAGGAGTAGCACAGTGAGCGATCCCTTTGGAAAGTGGAGAGCGGTAGAGAGAGAAAGATGTGCTTAGTGGTGGGGTCCTGTTGAAGGTGGCGGATGTTGCGGAGGATAATATGCTGGATCCGGAGGCTGGTGGGGTGGTAGGTGAGGACAAGGGGAACTCTGTCCCTGTTTTGGTGACGGGAGGATGGGGTGAGGGCCGAAGAGCGGGAAATGGAGGAGATGCGGATGAGGGCATCATTGTTGACGACATTCACCAGCCTTCTCCTTCCCACCCACCCCACCTTCTTTATGGGACCCCTGTCCGCTCCCTCTTCACTGCTGACGAAGGGTCTGCGCCCGAAACGTCGATTGTTCGTTTCTACGGATGCTGCCCGACCTCCTAAGATACGAAATCTGTCCTTTGTGTGTCCAGCTGAGGATTGCTGGCCATCTGCCGCTACTCCGAGCTAAGATTCGAAATAAAGCCGTTGTTTGGTTGTCGTCTCGTCTCCGGCAGAGGATCGTAGGGTGGAGCTGTGGCTTGAGGTTTGGGTTCTTGGAAACCACTCCTGGACAGGACGTGGGACTCTACCCGACGGAGGCAAGAGACAGGAAGGGACAGAACCAACCACAGGGTAATGGCAAACGGCCTGGCTTACCCGTCGGAGGCAAGGGACAGGAAGGGACAGAACCAACTACAGGGTAACGGCAAACGGTCTGGCTTACCCGAGGCGAGGGACAGGAAGGAACAGAACCAAACGTAGGGTAACGGCAAACGGCCTGGCTTACCCGTCGGAGGCAAGGGACAGGAAGGGACAGAACCAACCGCAGGGTAACGGCAAACGGCCTGGCTTACCCGACGAAGGCGCGGGACAGGAAGGCAGTTCGGTCTGGGGTGGCTACAAGACTCGAGGCGGTCGGTAACACAGGGGAGCTACGGATCAGCCAAATCCATAATTCAGTGAATGTACTAGCCTTCCACCGGTGGGTTGCTCCAAGGGGAGACTGACGAGACTGACGAGACGACCCCGCAACCGCACCCAATCCCAGGGCCACTTATATTCCCAGCCCCCAAGGTGCTTATGTTTAAGTCCAATCGAAACAAGGGACAGTTGGAGGACACGGATCCCGGAGTCCGCCGACTGGACCGTGAACCGGAATGCGTCCTTCGGAATAGATCATGACATTTCCAGCTCTTTGACACATCGCCCCACCCTTTATCGTGTATTTCGGTTCCCACCCCACCCCACCTCGCTTTAATCGTGGTCTTTGACAGATAGTTCACCCCAACCCTTAGATTGCTAAACTTGATGGTCATGCATTAAGATTAGGTGTGCGTCCTGAATGTTTTGACTGTGAGGAAGTCGCTGAACATACTGGAGAGGTTTCTGGATATGAAAGTGTTTATTCATCTCCACAAATAGACGTTTTTTGGGCACACTGTCGGAAAAGACGTTCAAGCTCAAACTACGTCAATACTCCTGGGGACAATGGTAACAATAGGCGACTGAATACGCCAAGACAAGCTACAATGTCATAATTCATTCAAGAACTTGTGTCTAACAAATGATTCCTCTGAAGTACAGATTTAAAGTGGAAGTCTATCCAGTTGATGAGACAGCTTTAAAAGTTCAGTCAATTTTGTCGGTTCCAACTAATCCACACAGATGGTCAACAAGCTTCTGACAACTGCGATCCCGGAGACCCAAGATCAGTGTTGTGAGGGATGACTCACGGACATTCAGAGAGTGTAGGGGGACTGATCAAGTGTTGGTAGGTGCGTTCTCTTTAATATGACGTCAGGGTTGGCACAGTCATTGTGGGCCGAAAGGTCTGTTCCCGAACTTTAACGTTCTCTGTTCTAAGTAGGACAAATGGAAGGCAGAAGTTTCTTTTCAAGGCAAACATTCCCCTCAGTGGTGGTGAACGTAGACACGTTTACGACCCAGGACAAAGTTTGTTGCACTTCACCCGAACAAGCTGAGGATGGTTTATTGTACAGGGAGTAGGAGATGAGCTTACAGTGATATGAGCTGTGGTTACTATTGGTGGAGAATCAGAGTGGAGAGGCCGCTGAACTCTCAGTTGATCTGCTCAGCCGATGGACAAGAGTCGCACTGACACAAGGTGAGGTGCAGAGTTGGGTCTGATGTTGTTTGAAACAATATTGCGTCCTCTTTGCTGGAGGAATGCTACTCGGAATACACAACCCCTAGAAACATCAGAATTTCCATTGCTGGTAGTTTCACAATTAATTCACTGAGGTAATCACAGTGTTGCACTTGGTTGACGGCATCGGATTGTAAATAAATTTAAAATGTTTATTTGTAAACCTGCTGAAACCTTTCCCCCTGGAGTCGGTAAATGGTATTAAAACCCCAGGTATGTGCAGCCTGGGTATTTCATTCCTGGGGATCGCCTGTGACACACGGGAACAAATCACTGACCAGAGAAAATACCTGCATTGTTTGATGGGTACATACAAGTGGACAAAATACTGAACGTGTTCATTGTCGCCATTGGAGTTCCTGGTGAGTGAGCACAGATATTCGTGTCTGGCACTTCTGTCTGTAAACCGGTGTGAGCTGTTTGGAGTCACTTTACAAGCTTCCCCCTTGATGTTTGTGGCAGTAATATCCGTCAGTGATATCGATCCTGACTAATCAATATTCAGATTTTTCAGATTTAATAACAAACTGAACTAAACCCCTGTCTCTCCTCCAACTCACGGGATCGACCCGAACGTTGATCTTGCATTTGATGGAATTTTGTTCAGAGTGGTACCAATGCTGGGGACAGGCAGCTCTCCGGGAATGTGAGACTAGGAACGTTATACATTGTGGTGTTGACTGTTTATGAGTTATTGACTGGCCTGTTGGCAATAATTACGCCTGATATCCTGAACCTGAGTCCCCGTGTCTACTAACGCGGGTTGTCGGGATGAGCTGCGCTGCAGAAGTAATTCATTAACGGAACCACTCAGCATCTGGTTACTATGCTCTCCTGGCTTTCCCTCAGAGACCCATCGCAAACTGGGACTAGGTTTTTGCGCTGAAGAACGCCCTCGGCCGGAGACTTCGGGTGTCTCTTCAATGTGGTGATAGCTACACATTTTGAGTGTGTTGTCTACCTCTGGATATCATAAGACCATAATACATAGGAGCAGAATTAGTCAATCTGGCCTATCGTGTTCCCGGCCTTCTCCGTGTAACCTTGACGCCATGTCTCATCAAGAACCTATTAATCTCTTTCTTAAATACACCCAACGAGCTGGCAACAAATGCCACAAATGCACCACGCTCTGATAAAACAAATTACTCCGCATATTTGTTTTAAAGGGGCGCCGCTCTATCCTGAGGCTGTGCCCACTTGTCCTAAACTCTCACACCATGGGAAACATCTTTTCCTCATCTTCTCTGTAGAGTTCTTTTAAAATTCGGAAGTATTCAATGAGATGCCCCAGATACTGTTTCGACCCCGTCCGATGCTGAGTTTTTGGAGATCTGGAGAGTCACGGTCAAATCTGTGACTGGAACCGGGATGAGCCCCGATCGTTGCTGTTCATGCCTCTTGTGTTTAACCCGGACAATTACCGTCACATCGCCTTATCTCCACATTGAAGGCAGGTCAGAGACAATGTGACCCATGTTTGGTGTTAGATGAGCTGCCGTTCACCGCATCTAGTCTCCTGACCTCTGTGTGAATCCCGGATCTGTGTCCATTCCCAGAGGATGAGTTTAATAACGCCCAGTGTCTGTTCTCTTCCCTCTCCCTGCAGTGAATTTAGCGGCGATTGTGATCCTGTCCCGGGGAAAGTGCGGCCTCTCTACCTGCACCACTCGCTACCTGGTGGCCATGGCAGCGGTGGATCTGCTGACCGTAGTCATAGTGGTCCTTGTGCGTCAAGCCTTAAATCGTTACTTTCCGTGGCACTTTCTGAGGATTTTCGAGGTGCTGAGACTCACAGCCACATACTGTTCTGTCTGGATCACCGTCACATTCACTTTTGATCGGTTTGTCGCGATCTGCTGTCAGAAGCTGAAAACAAAATATTGCACCGGGAAAACTGCGGTTGTGGTTCTCACAACAACCGGCGTGCTATCCTTTCTGAAAAACGTTCCCCGCTACTTTCTCTATGAATCCAGACAGATAATCTTTAGTGTGAGATCGCCACACTCCATAAACGCCATTATTTCTAGCACATAACGCAGAAGCACGGGAACATCTTCCTTCGTAAACGAAAAGTGAAACACCAAACGACAGCCCGACACGCCTGGCACAGCAAGAGGCGTGCCAGTCTCAATTAACTTGACAAGGTTAAATAGAACTCCCCGGTACTGAACGACTCTAGTTAAGATAATAATTAGTCAATACAGGCTCCAGAGAAATACAGGAGCCTCACGCTCTTCGAGGCCCAGGAACAGTAGGTGGCGCTGTATCCTTGGCAAAATCTGCCCGGATCTTATTGCAGGGCGGAGCAGTCCCGAAAGGTCAGATGACCGACTCCTGCTCTTGTTTCTTCCGTTTTTTCTGGAAGGGAGTAAGAGGTGAGAAAGAGGGAGGCTGGGGAGAAAGAGAGTAAAAGGGAGCGAGGACAGAGGTAGAGAGAGGCTGAGAGCTTCGGAGGAGATCGAAACAGAGGAAAGAGAGAAAGAGAAGAAGCCGATCAGGTCTCGGGACAGCAGAGAGACTGCAGATGAACGACACCAAACCGCTCAGCAGTAAACCACACCCTCCACATCCACCCCCCCCCCCGTGCAGCCCCTCTGCATAGGAAACATTGGCCACACCAGTAAGGTAACCCCCATCATCCAAGTGAGAAGAAAAGGGACCCAATCGCATAAATACAATTTTGATAGAGCGAGGCTTTCTGCAGTCAAATAGCATTTGCATATGGGGCTTCAGGGAACTGTAATGGTGGGGGAGGGGGTTTAGTGAATAAACCGTTGCGACCTTATTGACCTTTGGTGGGGTAAAGAGGGTGAGGAGATTGGGTGGGCAGAGTGGCCACTGCATTCTAATCGTTCCCTCAAACCTCCGATGGAGAGTTGGTTGCAAAGTGGGCATTTGCCGATGCACAGGAAGATCCATTAGATAAAATTCTCGCTGATATTAAACCTCCTGGATAAGTGACCGCTCCGTCCCCGATACGCCACCTTCCCATCTCTGCTCCTCTCTCTGAACTCTTTAGGGCGCTCATCACTCCCTTAGTTACCTACAGCTCTCTCCATCTACGTCACCCCTCCCTCCCCCTACAGCCTATCTCGCTCCCGTTACTCATTCCCTCCTCAGTACACCAACGGAACTTCGTCTCCCAGTCTCTTCCCGAATTCGGGACTCCCTCTCTGCCCATACCCTCCTTCTCCTGCATTCTCGTCAATTCTCACTCCCCTACACACCTCCGGGGATCCATCACCCCTTCCTTCACCTACAGCACTCCCCATCTCCTTCAGTTTTTCCCTCGCCCGCACGTCTCACAAATTTGAGACGCTCCCTTGCTCAGTCATTGATCAGTCCAGCTGGAGCCAATGACTTCCCACTGACGAAGATTTACCGCAGGGCAGCAGGACAGTTTCGCATCGAAGTTCTTCTCCACTGTCCGCTTCATTTAATCCGGACAGGAACAGCAACAGGGCAAATGTCTGAGAAAACCTCGGAATTGAGTTAAGTTTTTGAATCGCCTGCACGATCCGGCATGTTTGCGGTGTGAGCTGAAGTATCGAGGGTGCAAGACGGTTGCAGGCCAAATTGACGTGGCGGGGCCCGGACCCGAGAGCGGGGTATGAGCCAATGTTTGGCCGTGGCCGGAGAGGACGTGCCGGCTTTTCGCGATTCGATGCGGTAGAACCGCGGCGAGCAGAACCGAAATAGGGAGGAGGCGACGGATATTGGGCCGAGTTCAGATGTGTGCTCCTTTTTGCTGCTTGCAATGTTTGAATTTAATTTTTCTGCTCATTGAGTGTTTGACGTTCTTTTTACTTTGCCCTTTATTTTTTGACTGCCAGCAAGGAGGCAAATCACAAGGTGGTGTGTTGTGCACATACGCCGATAAAAATGAAACTAGGCTTTGACTTTGAAACGCCACCGGAGGAGGAAAACTAGGAAGCGCCGCACCATCTCCCCATCTCCAATCGCCAGACCGTCTCTCCTCCTCCCCGCTCTGTCCTATCAGTCTTCCAGCCCCACAACTGTCCCCTCTCCACAACTCTCCGCTCCCCAAAATTGCCCCCACAACTCTCTCCTCTCCGCTCAACCCGCCCAGTTCCCCTCAATCCTGCGCGCTCTTGTCCTTTCTCTCTCCCACTTTCTCGAGCCTCACGTACCAATCTCCCTTCTCTCTCCAGCGCTACCCATCTCTCCTCCTGTCTCCATACCTTCTGTCCACCCGTGTTTCTTAAAACCCTTACCCCTCCACCTCAAGCTCACTGATTGTCCCCCATCTGCACCAGATCTCTCTCACCTTGTTTCTCTCGACTTTCTCCCCTCTTCCTCTCCCGTTTCCTACCCCTCCCGTTACCCTCTGTCTCTCCACCCCTCCAGATCATTGTGGTATTGTCTGTAGAAGGTACGACGGGCACAAAAAGTACGCTTTACACCTGAACCTAAAAGGGGCCATCATCTTTGTGGGCAGGTTTGCTAGAGCTGCTCGGGAGGGCTGAAGCTAATTTGACAGACGGAATAGATTTGGGAGGGTAGGGCTGAGGACGGGGTAGTTGGTTTAAAAGCAGACGCTGTGTTTAGTGAGACTATGAGCAAGAAGAGGCCGATCACGGGGCAAAGGTGCAGCAAACGGGATAAGTTGCAACGTAGGAAAGGAACAAATGAACACGGTTGCTGAGTGTAGGACTGAAGATGTTATATTGAATGCACACAGTGTGTAGAATAAGATAATTAAACTTGTTGCACAGTGATAAAATTCGCAAGGGTGACGTTGTGCGCATCACCGAACTGTGGCTGAAAGAAAGACATAGCAGGGAGCTTAAAGTCCAAGGATACGCATTGTATCGAAAGCACAGGGACTTATGCTGTATTTAAAAAAATAAAAAAATAAATAATTTAAAATCGTGGAAAAGAGGTGTTTTAGCATCGGAGGAAGTAGAATCGTTCTGGGTAGAATCAGAAACTCCAAGGGTAAAACGAGACGGATAGAAGTTCTACACAGACCGCAGAACAGTAGCAAAGATCTGGTCCACACATTACAATGCGGGAATAGAAAACACATGTCAAAAGGGCAGTGTTGCTATCGCCATAGGGGAATTCAATATGTTGATAGTTTGTTGCTGGATCTGAAGAGAGATGCCCACGAGATGGCTTTTCAGAGCAGCTCATGTTTGACCCACAGGAGGCTGAGCTAATCTGGATAGGGCGTGCGTACTGAACCGGATTTGATTAGGGAGCTTTCGGTAGAACACAAAAAGATGTCCGAAAAGCCACAGGGGGAAATATCAAATATGAAGGAAAGCTAGCCAGCAATAATAAGGAAGTTGCCAAAAGGATTTTCAGATATATGTAACGCCGTAGTTAAGATTTCTACTGCTAACGCTGTAGAATATTTCAATCTGTAGCTTTCTGTAGAAGCGATGTGCCCTACTGGTAGTGTTTGAGTTTCAGTTAAAGATAAGGGGACAGTGATGTTCAACCAATGTGTCAGCCAATCAGGATGGTGGAATGGGAAAACCATCTAGGAAAGCTGGGCGGATTGCGATTCGTGAAAGAGACTGTTGGGGGTCGGGGTCTCTTGGAGGGAGCATATGATCAGGAGGGACGACCATAGTTCGATTCGATTGGAAGGCGCGATTCAAAGCAAGCCAAGATGTGAATTTCACCCGGTGATTGCGGATGCGACGTCGGCGACGCGAGTAAAGGTCACACCCAGTTTTTGGAAGATATGGGTTCCGACGCCGTGAACATTTAGACGGGTTTAATTGTAATGGGCCCTTTGATTTTTCTTCTCCTTGTCGACGGATAATTGCATATGGGCAATATTTACACCGCGTTCGCTCAAATCGCGATTCAGTTACTGGAAACCCCAACTTGCTGGTTTGGTGGGACCCAAATCACACCGACCCCAGACGGACATTGTTGGAGAAAGGTGACTTTCTCGCTGTTCAGTCCGGTGGCTCTTTCAAGAGCCGACTAACGAGCTAAGTGTCTGCACAAGCCTGCTGAGGCAGCTTCATATATAAAGAGTGACAGAGAAGCGAGAATAGATATTAGGTCATTACACCGGAGAGGTTGTAATGGGGCACCGCTCCGCCTCCTACCACAAACCACCACTGCTCCCACTGACGCCGCTGCCTCCTCTCTCTGACTCCGCCAATCATCTGACAAACCCGATTTTCTCAGCTATACTCCTCCCGCGGATGTTTCTCTCGTTGGCCTTCAGTGGTGAACGGCCTGCTAAGCGGGTTGGACCTGGGCCCACAGCAGTTCACCCTCTATATCACCGGGTTGGAACAGGGGACACAGCGATGCGAAGTTCATTTTACTGATCACACTAAACTGAAAGGTAGATTCAATTTTGGATATGGATAGTCTTCACAGTGATATGTACATGTTCGGAGAGAGGGCAAAGATATTTCCAATGTATTACAACGTTGGGAATGCGAGATTCCCCACTTTGGCCTTCAACTTAGCCCTTCCCTCTTGCACAGTCAATATCCTTCCATTTTGCTTTCATACACACGGAGATCTAGGACTCTCAGAAATTTCCCCAATGTATCTGCCTCTTCCCGCCTCCCTGTTAACGAGTTCCATGCATCCACCAATCAGTGTGCAAAAATCCAATATCTGACAACCCCCGAAAATTTTCCTTATTCACGTCAATAAATGTCCTGTGGTAATGGCCATTTCCACCCTGGGGAAACTAGTTCTGTATGTTTGCACTATCTGTGCCTCTGATCATCTTGTACATCCCTGTCAATTCACCTCTCATTCCCCTTCGCTCCAAAGTGAAGTTCCCTAGCTCGCTCAAACTATCCTCACAAGACATGCTCTGTAACCGAGGCAGCACCCTGGTAAATCTCTTCTGCAGGCTCTCTAAAGCTTCTATTTCCTTCCTATAACGAGGCGACCAGAACCCAGGACTAGAAACGGTGCCGTCGCACTGATGAGATTGTACAACTAGTCCCAGGGACTGTAAGAAGCAGAATTGTAAAGTAATTCAGGAAACATCGGGTTGTTGTCACGAGGCGTTTCACCTATCCCGTTATAAACTGGGACCTTCTTAGCACAGGGGATTCAGATGGGGCTGAATTTGTTCAGTGTATGTTTGAAAGTTTATTGAATCAATATGTGGGCCGTCCAAAGAGATAAGGGGCCATACTGGACATGGTGTTGGGTAAAGAGCTTGTCCCGGTGACTGACCTTTCAGTCGGGGAGCAGTTAGGGAACAATGACCAAATCTCACTAACGTTCAGACTATCTCCGGATAAGGACCGGTTCGGTCCTGGCGGGAGAGTATTAATTTGGAGTAAGACATATTAGGCATGAACTGAGCAGAGATCCTTGTGAAGACCTTTTCTCAGTCACCTCCACCTCAGACATGCGGAGAGTGTTTGCAGATCAATAGCGTAGAGTACAGGAATGGCGTGTCCCCGTTAGAAGGAAGGACGGGAATGGGAAGGTAAGACACCCTTGGATGTCCAGAGAGGTGATGAATGCAGTCAGGATGAAAAAGGAGAAGTCGGTAACGCTTCCGAAGTCAGGATCAAAGGAAGCCCGTGAGGAGAATAAAGACGCCTGGAAAGAAGAAAGCGAGGGAATGAGGAAAGCCAAGGGGGACCAGGAAATGTCCTTGGCAAGTAGGATTCAGGAGAATCCCAAGGCTTTTCGTACGTACATCAAGAGCAAGAGGATAAGTCGAAAGAGGGTGGGACCACTCAGGGATAAAGGGGGAGCATTTGTTTGTACTTTGCTTCAGTATGTGTCGAGAAAATGGATATGGTGGACCAGGAGATGAGTGCGGAGGATATAAACCGCTGACGGTGTTTAGAACTCAAGCAGGGGGAAGTGTAGGACCTCATAATGAATATTAAGATCGAGAGCTACAGGGTATGATGACATTTACATCAGGTTATTGAAGGAGGCATTGGGCAAAATTGCTGGGGTCTTGAGCAGTATGTTTGTGTCCTCTAGGCAAAGGCGAGGTCCCGAATGACTGGCCAGTATCTCAATTTAAGAAAAGAAAAAGGGAAAATCCTGGGATCGACAGACCGGAGAGTTAAACATCAGTTGTACGGAAATAGTTGGCGACAAATCTTAGGGATAGTATACATGGGCATTTGGAAACACATGGACTAAATCGGGAGAGCCAAACTGGCTTTGTGCGAGACTGGTCTTGTATTACAAACTCGGATGATTAGTTGGACAAGGTGACGAGAGAGATTGACTGGGGTAAACATAGAAACATGGAAAGCAGGAGTAGGCCATTCGACCCTTCGAGCCTGCACCACCATTCAGTATGATCATGGCTGATCATCCAACTCAGAACCCTGTACCTGCTTTCTCTCCATACCCCCGATCCCTTTAGCCACAAGGGACATCCTCTTAAATATAGCCAATGAACAGGCCTCAACTGTTTCCTGTGGCAGAGAATTCCACAGATTCACCACTCTCTGTGTGAAGAAGTTTTTCCTCATGTAGGAACGGTGCAGTCGCACTGATGAGATTGTACAACTAATCCCAGGGACTGTGAGGAGCAGAATTGTAAAGCAATTTAGGAAACATCGGGTTGTTGTCACGAGGCGTTTCACCTACCCCGTTATAAACTGGGACCTTCTTAGCACAGGGGATTCAGATGGGGCTGAATTTGTTCAGTGCATGCTTGAAAGTTTATTGAGTCAATATGTGGGCCGTCCAAAGAGATAAGGGGCCATACTGGACATGGTGTTGGGTAAAGAGCTTGTCCTGGTGACTGACCTTTCAGTCGGGGAGCAGTTAGGGAACAGTGACCAAATCTCACTAACGTTCAGACTAGCTCCGGATAAGGACCAGTTCGGTCCTGGCGGGAGAGTATTAATTTGGAGTTTGACATATTAGGCATGAACTGAGCAGAGATCCTTGTGAAGACCTTTTCTCTGGTACCTCCACCTCAGACATGCGGAGAGTGTTTGCAGATCAATAGCATAGAGTAGAGGAATGGCGTGTCCTCTCAGTAGGAAGGACGGGGATGGGAAGGTATGACAACCTTGGATGTCCGGAGATGTGATGAATGCAGTCAGGATGAAAAAGGAGAAGTAGGTAACGCTTCCGAAGTCAGGATCAAAGGAAGCCCGTGAGGAGAATAAAGACGCCTGGAAAGAAGAAAGGGAGGGAATGAGGAAAGCCAAGGGGGACCATGAAATGTCCTTGGCAAGTAGGATTCAGGAGAATCCCAAGACTTTTCTAACGTACATCAAGAGTAAGAGGATAACTCGGGGGAGGGTGGGATCACTCAGTGATGAAGGGGGAACATTTGCTTGTCTGCGGAGAATGTGCGTGAGGCACTTCATGAGAACTTTGCTTCAGTATCTACCAAGGAAAAGAACATGGAGGCCCAGGAGATCGGTGCTGAGCGTATAAACACGTTTAGGTGTTTAGAGATCAAGCAGGAGAAAGTGTTGGGCCTCCTAATGAGTCTTAAGGTGGAGGACTACACGGCCTCATGGGATGTACACCGGTTATTGAAGGAGGCGAGGGACAAGAGTGCTGCGGTCTTGACCGGCATGTTCGTGTCCTCTAGGCACAGTCGAGGTCCCGAATGACTGGTCAGTATCTCTATATAAGAAAGGAAAAAGGGGGAGTTCTGGGAACTACAGACTGGAGAGTTTCTCATGAGTTGAAAGGAATTTGCTGGCGAAAATTCGTAGGGACAGTATACAGGAGCGTTTGGAAACGCATGGAGTAATTAGGGAGAGCCAGTATGGTTTTGTGCGGGGCTTGTCTTGTCTAACAAACTCGAATGATGATTTGGACAATGTGACGAGAGGGATTGACGAGAGGAGGGTAAACAATGTTGTCTGCATGGAGTCCCTTATGAGAGTCGGATCCAGACAATTTAGCTGAATGTGGTCCACGGAGTATTGGCTGTTTGGTTTTGGAACTGGCTTGTCCACAGTACACAGTGTGCAGTGGTGGAAGGGTCTTATTCGAGCTGGAGGACTGTAATCCCCGGAGTTTCACTGGGGTCTGTGCTGGGACCTCTGCTGTTTGTGGGGGATATAAATGACCCGGATGAAAATGTAGATGGAACAGTTGTTAAGTTTGAGGATGATACCAAGTTTGGTGGAGTTGTGGATCGTGTAGAAGACTGGCAAAGAATACAACGCGATATGGATCAGAGGCAGATTTAGACAGAGAAATGGCAGTTGGAGTTCAACCCAGATAAATGTGAGGTGTTGCACCTGGGTGGTTTAAGTACAAGGAGACAGTGTACTGTTAAAGGGAAGATCCGTGTTGCGGAGTAGAGAGAACTTGAGATCCAGGTTCATAGCGCCAAGAAAGTGGATACACATGTCGATAAAGATGTTAAGAAGGCTTATTGAATGGTTGTTTGTATTAGTTGGGACATTCAGTTCAAAAGTCAGGAGGCTATGTTGCAACTTTATAAAACCCTGCTCAGCCCACATCTGGAGTATTGCAAACAGTTCCGGACGCCCCACCATAAGAAGGATGGTCAGGCTTTGACGGGGGTGCAGAAGAGGTTTACCAGGATGGTGTCTGGTTTAGACTGGGTGTGTTAACATGAGAGGCTGGATAAATGTGGGCTGTTTTCTCTGGAGCAGCGGGGACTGAGGGGAGATCAGATAGAGGCTTATAAGATTATGAGAGGCGTAAATGGAGCAGACAGGGAGTGTCTGTTCCAGAGTGCTGAAATGTCTGATATCAGAGGGCGTGCATTGAAAGTGAGAGGGTATAGGATCAAGGGTAATGTGAGAGGCAAGTACATTTACTCAGTGAGTGCTGGATGCCTGGAATGCGCTGCCCGGTATGGTGGTAGAGGCAAGTACATCAGAGGCTTTCAAAAGACGTTTGGGTTGACACATGGACGTTAGGTAGACGGAAGGATATCAACATTGTGTCACAAGAAGAGATAAGTGCTTCGTTGTATTTGATTTGATTGTTAGCTAGTCAGCATAACATTGAGGGCCGAATGGCTTGTTCCTGTACTGTACTGTTTTATGTTCTATGTTCTACGTTCAGAGATGTTCAACGTTCAGAGCGCAACACAAAACTCAACCACACTTTTCTGTAACATAACGTCACGGAAAATATATTGGCGTTGGAGATAGTGAGGAGGAATTGATTGAAGAGACGATGGGGTTCTGCTTATGAATCTCCTGCGAGGAAACTGACTGTACTTCAGGAGAAAGAGAGGGAATCGTACGGGTGCATATCAAACAATTATAGAGAGATGGGAGAAACAGGGGCAGGTAAGTCATTACTAGGAGGTGAGACTGCACTTTGGGGACATAGCCTCCAGATTTTTGGGAAATTGCTTTAGGACGGAGATGCAGAGGACGTGCTTTACTCATAAGAAATCCTCTGCCCAGTGGAGCTGCAGAGGGTCCGTCAGTAAATAGACCCTCAGTGTCACTTCATTAGGTACATGAGTGGGACCAGGTGTGGTCCTCTGCTACTGTCGCCCATCTGCTACAAGTTTCTACGTGTCAAAGAGGCGAGAGGAACTTAAGATGGCTCCAAACGGCGACTCCTTTTCTTGCATCTTCGAAAACAGCTTTATTTCTATCATTGATTGCTCTTTTAATACCTTTGCAGGGAGTGGGGGTACTTCTAAAGACCCTGACCTGGAGTTGCACTCTGACTTCAGTTCTTTCCGGGAATGAGAACCGCCAGCAGGGGGTCACGGCCGGCCGAGTTTTGATATCCCATGGACGCTGCTTGGAAGACGAGAGCGCCTTCCGTGTTCCGGGATTTCCCGGCTCCGGGGACTTGCTGATTCTGGGCCCTTGCCCCTGACTGACGCGTCGCGGGAGAACACGGAACATCGGGAGCAGCGGGTTGACTGCCGGGGGTTGTGTGCACGGAGAGCTGCGACTTTTTGTTACCGATACCCCGAGCGCAGAGCTCGGAAAAAGCGACGCGACAGACTTTTCAAATTGTGAATCTGCCAGTTGTTTGTTATGTCTCCCCTCGCGCTTTGACTGGGAGACACCTCTTATTAGGAAGAGAAAGCCTGTGGTTTGTCGAATTATCGGGTGAGCGAGTAGTCTTCGGGATACTGCAGGTCTGTGTCTTTATTGATGCTTTGCTGCGGGCTTGAGCGCTCGGTGGAGGTGGCTGATGCTTCCATTTGCTGGTGGTGGGATGGGGTGTCGTTGCTTTTCTGCTTGTGCGTGGGAGGGGGGAGCTGCGGATGGGTGGGGACCTTGCGGTTCTAACAGGTTATCCGTTACTGATTATTTTGTGCACTTGTCTGTTTCCGTGGCTGTTCGCGAAGAAAGAGAATTTCAGGATGTATATTATATCCATTTCCCCGAAATTAAATGCACCTTTTAAACCTGCCTACCGTCTGTGCGTTCAGAGATGCTCTTCTGCGCACCGCCGTTACACATTTGTTAGTTTGAGTTACTGTCATGCGTCACAATTCCAGGAGATCATTCGTTTCTGAGATTCTCAAACCACCCCTTCTGGCAGCATCAATCATTCCACGGTCATACTCAGTGAAATTACCATAAGATAAAGGAGCAGAAGTCGGCCATTCTGTCACTGGCACTTACTTCCCATTTTACCCCATCCTCATTCTCCATCATCTCTTCGGTTCGCTAACTTTTTCGCCCACTCTCTCCCATCTCGTTCCCGCTCCCTCGATCCCGCTGGTTCCACTCTCCTTCTATCACCCTTGCTCTCTCTTACTCCAGCATCTCTCCCTTTCACTTTCGCTCCCTCCACCCACTCTCCTTTTCGGTTTATCACTCTCCACCCTCTCTCCCTATAGGATCTGTCTCTGCCCCTTCATTCCCCATCTCCCATTCCCCCACTCACCAACATCTAGCGATCTCACTCCCCTCACACCTCTTTCTCTCTTCTCTCCCTCCTTTCACTCTCCTCTCACTCACTGTCACACCCCTCGCTTCTGTGTCTCCCCTCTCTCACTTTTCTCTCCACTCTTTCTCCTTTCTCTCTCTTCCCCTGCTCTCACGCCCTTCTCTATCACACCCCTTCTCTCTCTCTCTCTCTCTCTCTCTCTCTCTCTCTCTCTCTCTCTCTCTCTCTCTCTCTCTCTCTCTCTCTCTCTCTCTCTCTCTCTCTCTCTCTCTCTCTCTCGCTATCTGTCTGTCTGTCTGTCTCTCTCCTTCGCTCTCATTCCTCTCTCGTTTCTCCCTTCAACCCCACTCTCTCACTTCCTGCACCCTCTTTTGACCAGGACGCCCTTCTGCCCATCGCTCCGCAGTTTTCCCTTTCTCTTTCCACCTGGGGCGAAAGAAAGTTGCCGATGGATTATTTTGGGGATTGTCTCTGGAAGATAGTGCAGAGCAATGGGACCAGTTTGAGGATTGATACAGTGCTGTGGAGAGCGAGGGGATAGTGGGATGATATTATGACGTATATAGTGACGTCGTCAGACAGAGCGGAGAAGTGGGAGTAGTTTAGAACTGGTACAGTGCTGTGAATAAGAGGGGGCGCTGGGATTAGTTCAGTGGCTGATACAGCACCTACGGAGAAAGAGGGGGCAGTGTGATTAGTTGAGGGACTGAGAGTGCTCTGGAGCAAGAGGGGGCAGTGTGATTAGTTTAGGGACCGATACAGTGCTGTGGAGAGCACACATGCACAAGTATACTATCTTATCCGCCCCTCCAGCTCTCCGTCGTGGTCTTTGACACACAGTCATTCCCTTAGACTGCTGAGTTTGGTGGTCATGCATTAGGTTTAGGGGTGGGTCCTAGAGGAGTCCCCAAATATTCTGACTGTGAGAGAGTCACAGAAGACACTTGACAGCTTGGTGGATATGAAAGTGTTTATTCATCAACACAAATAAACATTTTCTTAGACACCCTCTCGGCAGAGACTCTCAAACTCAAATTATGTCACGAGTTTTTAATCGTGGTGACAATGGCTGCAATAGGTGATTCAATACAGTAACTCAAGCTATAATGTTACAATTCAAGATGTTGTCTCTGACAAACGGTTCCTTTGAAGTACAGATTTACAGTGGAACACTTTGCAATTGATGAGACAGCTTTGAAGGTTCAATCACTTTTGTCAGTGCCAACTAATCCACAGAGATGATCAAAAAGTTTCTGAGAACTGAGATCCCAGAAGCCGAAGATTACTGATGTGACGGTTGACACGTGGACAGTCAGGGAGTGTAGGGGGACTGATGAAGTGTTGATAGGTGGGTTCTCTTTAATATGATTTCATGCTTGGCGCAGTCAATGTGGTCCGAAGGGTCTGTTCCCCTTCTTCACCTGTGTTCTTTGTCGGACAAACAAAAGGCAGAAGTATCTTTTCTCAGAGCAAACATTCCTCGTAGTGGAGGTGAACGTAGACATGTTTACGACCCAGGACAAAGTTTGGTACACTTCACTTGAACAACCCGAGGATGGTTTCTCGTATCGGGAGTGAGAGATAAGGTTACAGTGAGATGAGCTGTGATTACAATTGGTGGGGAATCAGAGTGGAGAGGCCGCTTTACTCTCAGTTGATCTGCTCAGCCGATGGACAAGATTCGCACTGACACAAGGTGAGGTGGAGAGTTGGGTCTATTTGTGTGTGAAATAACATTCCCTTTGCTGGAGGAATGCCTCTCGTAATTTACAACCCTGCGTAACATCACAGTTTCCATTGTTTTCAGTATCAGAATTAATTCACTCAGTTAATCACGATATTGCAATCCGGATTGCATTTGGATGACGTAATCAGTTTGGAAATAATTCAAAAGATGCTTATTTCTAAATCTATTGAAACCAGTCCCAGTTGAGTCGGTAAATGGTATTAAAACCCCAGGTATGTGCAGCCTTGATATTTCATTCCTGGAGATCGCCTGTGGCACACGGGGACAAATCACTGATCAGAGAAAATGCCTGAATTGTTTGATAGGTATCGACGAGTGAACAAAATACTGAACGTGTTCATTGTCTTCATTGGAGTTCCTGGTGAGTGAGCACAGATATTCGTGTTTGGCACTACTGTCTGTTGACCGGTGTGAGACTGTTTGAGTTCATTTTAGAAGCTTCCCGCTGATTTTTTGTGGCAGTAATATCCGTTAGTGATATTGAGCTTGTCTATTCAATATTCTGATTTTTCATATTTGATGACAAACCGAACTAAACCCCTGTCTCTCCTCTAACCCACGGGATCGACTCGAACTTTGTGCTTGCATTTGATGGAATTTTATTCAGAGTGGTACCAATGCTGGGGACAGGCAGCTCTCCGGGAATGAGAGACTAGAAATGTTATACATTGTGGTGTTGACTGTTTATGTTATTGACCGGAGTGATTGACACCCTCTCCAGAGTTGCCCCAGTGTTGGGAGCCGGGAATCCTCCGGGAATGTGCGACTGGAAAGTTTTAATGGCACGCTGTCCATGTTGCCCCAGTCTTGAGGACGGGCAGCACTCCGCGACGGTGTGACTGGGAGGGGTTTGCATTGTGAAGTTCTCAGACTGTGTTACTGATCAGATTGAACCCGCGGTCCTGTGTTTCTCCTCTCCCTGTGGAACCTGTCACAGTCTCATTCAATAATGAATAACCTGTTTGTCAATAATCAGGTCTGATCTCCTGACCCTGAGTCACGGATCTACTGACGTGGGTTGTCGGGATGAGCTGCGCTGTAGAAGTAATCCATTAACGGAGCCACTCGGCATCTGGTTACTACGTTGTCCCGGTTTTCCCTCAGAGTTCCGAATTAAAGTAGTGCCCCGTTTGCCCTGAAGAAAGGCCTCGGTCTCGTACTTTGAGTGTGTGTTCAACGTGGCGACTGCTGCTGAGTTCCCCCAGCATTTTCTGTGTGTTGTCTCCCTTTGAATACCATAAGACCATAAGACATAGGGGCATGATTAGTCCATCTATCCCATCGTGTCTGCTCCGCCGTTCAATCATGGCTGATCCTTTCTTTTTCTTCTCCTCAACCCCAGTTCCCAGCCTTCTCCCGGTAACAGTCGATGCCATGTCCAATCAAGAACCTATCAATCTCTGTCTTAATCACAGCTGCATGTGGCAACATATTCCACAAACTTACTACCCTCTGGATAAACAAATCACTCTTCTATTCTGAGGCTGTGCCCCCTTGTCCTAGACTGCCCCCACCATGGGAAACATCTTTTCCACGTCTTCTCTGTCTAGCTCTTTTAACAATCGGAAGGCTTCAATGAGATCCCCCTCTGATCCCCGGAGACTGTCTCGGCCCCATCAGATGCTGAGTTTCCAGAGGTCTGGGCAGTCACGGTTAAATCAGTGACGGGAACTCGGATGAGCACAGATCGTTGTTGTTCATGGCGCTCATGTTTAACCCCGATGATTACCGTCACATCGCCTTATCTCCACCCTGAAGGTAGATCGGAGACAATCTGACCCATGTTTGGTGTTGGAGGAGCAGCCGTTCACTGCATCCAGCGCTCCTGACCTCTGGCTGAAACTCGAACCTGTGTACATTCCCGGAGAATGAGTTTAATAATGCCCGGTGTATGTTCTCTTCTCTCTCCCTGCAGTGAATTTAGCGGCGATTGTGATCCTGTCCCGGGGAAAGTGCGGCCTCTCTACCTGCACCACTCGCTACCTGGTAGCCATGGCAGCGGGGGATCTGCTGACCATAGTCATAGAGGTCCTTTTGAGACAAATCTTAAATTATTACATTCCGTGGAATTTACTCCGCGTTACCCCTGTGTGCAAAGGTATGGAGGTACTGAGGCACACAGGCACATACTGTTCTGTCTGGTTCACCGTCACCTTCACTTTCGATCGGTTTGTCGCCATCTGCTGTCAGAAGCTGAAAACAAAATATTGCACCGGGAAAACTGCTGCTGTGGTTCTGACGGCTGGCGTGCTGTCCTTTCTGAGAAGCGTTCCCCGCTACTTCCTCTGGGAACCCAGAGAGATAATCGACAATGTCCCGTGGTTCTGTGAACTCACGGCCAATACTTACACAGACCTCGGGTGGGTAGTGTACGATTGGCTCGATATAGTTTTAAATCCGTTCATCCCTTTCGCTGTGATTCTGCTGCTCAACGCTCTGACGGTCAGGCACATTGTTGTGGCCAGTCGTGTCCGTAAGGGGCTGAGGGGTCAGAGCAAGGGGGAGAACAGCAGAGACCCGGAGATGGAGAGCCGGAGGAGGTCTGTGGTTTTACTCTTCACCCTCTCCGGCAACCTCATCCTCCTGTGGATGACGTGGGTGCTAAATTTCATGTATTATGAGATGAAAGGATTACGATTCATGTATTTCAATTATTCTGAATGGATCTTTCACATGGTCGGAGCCTTGCTGAAGAATTTCAGCTGCTGCACGAACACATTTATTTACGTGGTCACTCAGTCGAAATTCAGGGAGCAGGTGATCAGCGCGGTGAAATATCCGTTCACCTCGGTGTTTCAGTCGATCAATAAATCCGTGCACTGAGCAGAGCCGACAGACGACAGCAATGTCACCAGTACAGGCCCCCGATCCTCATGTGAAACGCCCGATCTCCCTTGTGCTATTTCCGGGAGGAGTGTGTGTGTGTGTGTGTGTGTGTGTGTGTGTGTGTGTGTGTGTGTGTGTGTGTGTGTGTGTGTGTGTGTTGTGTGTGTGGTGTGTGGTCTGTGTGTGTGTGTGTGTGTGTGTGTGTGTGTGTGTGTGTGTGTGTGTGTGTGTGTGTGTGTGTGTGTGTGTGTGTGTGTGAATGAGAGAGAGCGGAATGTGGTTATGTTGAAAGCGTGTCGAAAAGATTACCGACGGTGTTACCAGGTGGAGGGAGGCTGTGGTATCGGAAGATTGGCCGGGCTGTGGCTTCCACGCTCTACTGGAGTGACCTGCTTTGTTTCACAGCGGGGCTGCATATGGAAAAGGGGATGAGGGCACAGTTAATATATGCTTGTAAGATTTTTTTCAATAAAACGAGTCCGAGTCGTTTCAAGTGTTTAACAGAAGCCGCAGAGCTTTGTTTCCATTATGGAGAAGGCAAATACAGTCGCTTTACACTCTTTTCAATTGATCAGGCCCCACCTCGGAAAGCGAACACAATTCAGTGACGGAGTTTTTGAATGATGTCGAGCATTTCCGCCTACGAACAGCTTTTGTCATTTGCCCCACTTTACATTGCCCCACAAATGTTTCGTGACAGTGGGACTTGTTGCGACGGAGGGGACAATCATTGTTACTTCACGTTCATATTTGGGATCAGAGCACAGTCACTATCCAGTCTCCTTCTGACTCGAGTCCTCCCGTCCCGGTAACAAAAGACCTGAATCCTTACCGCGCCTGTCTCGGTTAATTACGTCCTTTCTGAGGCGGGCGACCAGAGATCCACACGGTTCTCCAGCTGTGGCCTCACCAAACGAGAAGGGTACAGAATGGGAACAGGACGGTCTTCTCATTGCGTTGTTCTGACCCAGTTGAAATGGTAATGTAATGCTCAGCTGAACAAATCACATCTGCCCGCAGAAGGTCCACATCCCTCCATTCTCAGAATATGCATGTGGATGGCAATATCCTCCATCGCCTCTGCCTGCGCCATAGCCCCTGGCATTCATTCCCGGCACTCACCATTATGAGTATGGAGACGCAATATCCTCCATCGCCTCTGCCTGCGACATAGCCCCTGGCATTCATTCCAGACGCTCACCATTATGAATATGGAGACGCAATATCCTCCATCGCCTCTGCCTGCGCCATAGCCCCTGGCATTCATTCCAGGCACTCACCATTATGAGTATGGAGACGCAATATCCTCCATCGCCTCTGCCTGCGCCATAGCCCCTGGCATTCATTCCAGACACTCACCATTATGAGTATGGAGACGCAATATCCTCCATCGGCTCTGCCTGCGCCATAGCCCCTGGCATTCATTCCAGGCACTCACCATTATGAGTATGGAGACGCAATATCCTCCATCGCCTCTGCCTGCGCCTTAGCCCCTGGCATTCATTCCAGACACTCACATTATGAGTATGGAGACGCAATATCCTCCATCGCCTCTGCCTGCGCCATAGCCCCTGGCATTCATTCCCGGCACTCACCATTATGAGTATGGAGACGCAATATCCTCCATCGCCTCTGCCTGCGACATAGCCCCTGGCATTCATTCCAGACGCTCACCATTATGAATATGGAGACGCAATATCCTCCATCGCCTCTGCCTGCGCCATAGCCCCTGGCATTCATTCCAGACACTCACCATTATGAATATGGAGACGCAATATCCTCCATCGCCTCTGCCTGCGCCATAGCCCCTGGCATTCATTCCAGACACTCACCATTATGAGTATGGAGACGCAATATCCTCCATCGGCTCTGCCTGCGCCATAGCCCCTGGCATTCATTCCAGACACTCACCATTATGAGTATGGAGACGCAATATCCTCCATCGGCTCTGCCTGCGCCATAGCCCCTGGCATTCATTCCAGGCACTCACCATTATGAGTATGGAGACGCAATATCCTCCATCGCCTCTGCCTGCGCCATAGCCCCTGACATTCATTCCAGACACTCACCATTATGAGTATGGAGACGCAATATCCTCCATCGCCTCTGCCTGCGCCATAGCCCCTGGCATTCATTCCAGGCACTCACCATTATGAGTATGGAGACGCAATATCCTCCATCGCCTCTGCCTGCGCCATAGCCCCTGGAATTCATTCCAGACACTCACCATTATGAGTATGGAGACGCAATATCCTCCATCGCCTCTGCCTGCGCCATAGCCCCTGGCATTCATTCCAGACACTCACCATTATGAGTATGGAGACGCAATATCCTCCATCGCCTCTGCCTGCGCCATAGCCCCCGGCATTCATTCCAGACACTCACCATTATGAGTATGGAGACGCAATATCCTACATCGCCTCTGCCTGCGCCATAGCCCCTGACATTCATTCCAGACACTCACCATTATGAGTATGGAGACGCAATATCCTCCATCGCCTCTGCCTGCGCCATAGCCCCCGGCATTCATTCCAGACACTCACCATTATGAGTATGGAGACGCAATATCCTCCATCGCCTCTGTCTGCGCCATAGCCCCTGGCATTCATTCCAGACACTCACCATTATGAGTATGGAGACGCAATATCCTCCATCGCCTCTGCCTGCGCCATAGCCCCTGACATTCATTCCAGACACTCACCATTATGAGTATGGAGACGCAATATCCTCCATCGCCTCTGCCTGCGCCATAGCCCCTGGCATTCATTCCAGACGCTCACCATTACGAGTACAGAAAAAAAGACGCAACGCATATCTCCTGAAAACTATGGGTCAGGTTTAACATTACTCTGTTATACAGGTTGTTGTTTTTTTCCGCATCAGTCTCGAGAAAAGATACAAAATGAGTCTAAACTAAAAACAAATTTCCCTGCTGTCAGAGTGCATGCACAAACCTTCACTATTCTGCCGGCACACAAACTTATTTTAAATTTGTCTAAGTACAAGGGCACCAAGGAGGACGCGCCTGGACTCTTAAAGAGCAATAAGCGGGAAATGTTTCCACCGCCTGGTGGGATTTACTGCACATTATTCAGAGAGAGGAGATGGGTATACTGGATATATGACCAATATATTTGGGTTCGCCTTAACCAGAAACAAGATTCTAGAAAGCCAATAATAAATGTTATTGCTTATTTAAAAGCGGAATGGATACTCCTGAAGAACATAGACCCACCTCACATCAGGGGTAGGATCGTTACTGCACAGGATTCTTAGGGAGAGGATGTAGAGTTATCGAACAGCATGCACACAAGCTGACGCCTGGCCCTTCCAATCTGTGCCGGCCTGCTTTCTAGCCTCGTCGTCTCGGTGTGCACCGGGACAATAGCCTTCCACACCCCTTCCCGTCCGTGCACCTACCGAGACAGGAACGAGAGGAGGAGAGAATAGAAAAGCCATTAGGAGAGAAACATCAACCCCACACTGCACAGAAAGGAACAGCATCCCGATCGCCAACCCCCAACCCCCTTGACCCGCTAAAAACAGAACAAAAATATCGACCCCCAAACCCCACTCCCCTCGGAAATCAAAAGGGAAAGAAATGGTTGAAAAACACGGAGCATAGAAACCTTTGTGAAACCACTAGCAACACTCCATAAACGCCAATATGTCCAACCATAACGCGGAAACAGCTTCATTCGTCAACGAAAAGTGAGACATCACAGCATAGCCCGATGCTCCTGGAACAGCGAGAGGCGTGGCCGTCCCAATTGACAAAGTTAAATAGAAGGCCCCGGTAATGAACCGCCCTAGTTGAGATAACAGTTAGTCAATACAGGCGCCAGAGAAACGGAGATGCCCAACGCTCTTCGACACGTGGCAGAGGCCCAGGAACGGTAGGTGGCGCTGTGTCCACGGCAAAATCTGCCGGGATCTTATTGCAGGGCGGAGCAGGATCGTCAGGTCAGATGACCAACTCCTGCTCTGATTCTTCCGTTTATTATGGAAAGGAGGAAGAGGAGAGAAAGAGGGAGGTTGGGGGCAAACAGAGTAATAGGGAGCGAGGACAGAGATAGAAAGAGATACTGAGATCTTCGGAGGAGATCGACACAGAGGAAAAAGAGAAAGAGAGTCAGCCGATCAGGTCCCGGGACAGCAGAGAGGACTCTGCAGATTAACGACATCAAACCGCTCAGCAGTAAACCATACACTCCACATCCTACCACCCCATGCAGTCCCTCCGCACAGGAAACACTGGCCACCCCAGTAAGGTAACCGCCAGCATCGAAGGGAAAAGGAAAAGGACCCAACTGTACCAATGCAATTTTATTAGAGCGAGGCTTTTGCAACCGAACAGCCATGAGATGCGGGGTTTCAACGAGCTGTAATGGTGGGGGAGGGGTCTTAGTGAACGAACCCTTGCGACCCTACTGACCGAATCGAAACAATGCAGTTCTATTTCAGCGACGTTTCTGCAGTCAATGAGCTGTGATAGTGAAAGCGGCGGGGGGCGGGGGGGGGGAGGGCGGCGTACTGACCGAACCCGTGTAATCCTATTCGCTGGAATGATGAGACAGAGGCTAGTAGGAAGGCACAATGGCCACTGCAGATTAATCCTTCCCTCAAACCTCCGATGGGGAGTCGGTTGGGAAGTGGGCATTTTTTCGGTGCACAGGGTGATCCAGTAGATAATCCTCACACTGATATTGAACCACCTGGGTGAGTAGGGCGTCTAATCAATAGCCCGTCGTGTCTCCGTCCCCACCCCGTGTTACAGCCGACTGATTGTCGGAGGGGTGCTGGGAGTTCACGATCTATTTGTTGGGAGATCCGCGGAGAGGGGACGGTGGTTGAAGCAGAGCGAGTTCAATGGGATGGTGAGATTGGGGCGAGTCTTCACTCTCTCCGGACGAGGGGAATCTAAGGGACACCCCTCATGTAGTTTCCCTCGTCCGAACAGGGGCAGCTCTCCACAAAGCGCAGGCTGTTTTGAGTGTCTCTGATTTCGGGGTGTAATGCAGGGAGAGGAGAAGAGTTAGTGGGAGATTGTCATTACATCGCCCCTCCCCACATCCTCCACCCACTTCTGCACCACTCCTCATCTCCGTCGACACTCCCTTCACAATGACTCACTCGGACTCCCAGAACTCCTATCTCCAGGAAAGAGTGCCGCGCCTCCATCACCCCTCCACTTGCTATGCACTTCAGTGTGTTGGGCGCACCTTCCCTCCCCTGAACAGCTCCCCTTTGCCCTACACCGTCTCCGGCAACCACTCTCTACCCTCTTTAGTGACCTACGGTTTCTCGGTCTACGTCAACCTTCCCTCCACTAAACTCATTCCCACCCTGTCACCCCTTCCTCCCCAACTGCCTATCCCACTTCCGTTAACCACTCCCTCCTCAATACCCCAACGAAACCTCTCCTGCATCTCTAGCTCCTCCACACTTCCCCGAATCACTGGCCGCCTCTCTGCTCATCCCCCTCCTTCCCCTAAACCTCACACCGACTTCGCCGCCCCTCCCTCCTCTATACACGTCCACATGTCCAATACTGCGTCCTTGGCCAACATCTCTCCCGTCTCCGGTGACGAGGGGCTCAGCTTGCCGCTCCGCGAGGTTTACTGGTCCCTGGGCTGAACTCAGATTACCGTGATCACAGCTCCGTGGCGACGGACGCTCGGAGTCTTCAGATATTTGCTTATTTTTGCTGTTTGCCCGGATTGTGTGTTTTTCTCTTTGCTCTTTCTGTGTTCGTCCGTCTTTTTACTTCTTTATTTTGTGGCTGCCTGCGAGAAGACGAACTCAAAAATAAACGAACTTGGACTTCGACTTTGAAACACCACCGGAGGAGGACAACAGAGAAAGACTACAGCACAGTCCAGGCCCTTCGGCCCACAAGCTGTGCCGAACTCGTACTGACTTTACAAATTACCTCAGGTTACCTGCACCCCTCTGTTTTGTAAGCTCCATGTACCTATCCAAGAGTCTCTAAAAAGATCCTATCACATCCGGTTCCACCATCACTCTGTGAGTAAAAAAATTACCCCCGACATCTCCTCTGTACCTACTCCCCAGCACCTTAAAACTGTGCCCTCTCGTGCTAGCCATTTCAGCCCTAGGAAAGAGCCTCTGACTGTCCACACGATCAATGCCTCTCATCACCTTATACACCTCTCATCCTCCACCGCTCCAAGGAGAGAAGGCCACGTTCACTCAACCTATTCCCGTAAGGGATGCCAATCCGGGTAACAACCTGGTAAACCTCCTCTTCACCTTTTCTATAGTTTTCACATCTTTCCTGGTGTGAGGTGACTAGAACTGAGCACAATACTCCAAGTTGGGTCTGACCAGAGTCTTAAATAGCTGTAACATTACCTGTCGGCTCTTAAACTCAATCCCACCGTTGATGAAGGCCAATGCACCGTCTGCCTTCTTAACCACAGAGTCAACCTGTGCAGCAGCTTTGAGTGTCCTATGGACTCTGACCCCAATATCCCGCTGATCCTCCACACTGCCAATATACTTACCATTAATGCTATTTATCATCATATTTGACCTACCAAACTGAACCACGTTACAATTATCTGGGTTGAGCTCTATCTGGTAATTCTCAGTTTTGCATCCTATCAATATCCCGCTGTTAACTCTGACAGCTCTCCAGAATATCCATAACACCTACAACCTTTGTGTCATCAGCAGACTTGCGAATCCATCTCTGTACTTCCTCATCCAAGTAACTTATAAAAGTCATGAAATGACTGGTACACAGAACACAGAGAGACAGTTCTCAACACAAGGTAGCGGCAAACTGCTGAACCTACTCAGTGAATGCATGGACAGAAAGAGACAGTTCCAAACAACAAAAGACAGTTTTTCATCTAGACACGTCAAGGCTCCGGTCTTGCTCAGGCAGTAGGACTTGACAGCGATACAGGCGAGGCTTCATAAGGAAGGGGATCGAAAGGGAACAGTCCAGCAAATGAAGCTGAACCCAGGAGCTATTTATGTAGCCAGCCCAAAATGAGAATCAGGTGCCTCAATTAGAGCACCAAACAGAATGAGGGAATACCAGAAAACTCGGAATAACGATGGACCGGACCGTGAACCGGAATGTGGTCGTCACGGACCGGATGATGACACTGTTCCCAATTTATGCTTTCAAGTTTTGCTTGATAGGTTTATAGTTCCCCTTACTTGAGTTAAACGCTTTCCTAATTTGTCTGTTCCTATCGCTCCCCAATGCTATGGTAAAGGAGATAGAGTTGTGATCATGATCTCCAAAATGCTCTCCCACTGAGACACCTGACACCTGACTAGGTTCATTTTCCGATACCAGATCAAGTACAGCCTCCCCTCCTGTAGACCTATCTACATATCGTGTCAAGAAACCTTCCTGAACACACATAACAAACTCCACCCCATCTGAACCCTTCACGCTAGGGGCTTGCCAATCTATATTTAGGAAATTAAAATCTCTCACCACGACAATCCTGTTACTATTACACCTTTCCAGAATCTATCTCCCGATGTGCTCCTCGTTGTTCCTGTTACTATAAAAAAAACACCCAGTAAGTTTATTGACTCTTTCCTGTTTATAACGTCCAGCCACAGAGATATCGTAGACAATCCCTCCATGTCTTCCTCCTTTTCTACGGCCGTATCACTATCTCTGTTCAACAGTGCAATGCCCCACGTCCTTTGCCTCCCTTCCTGTCCTTTCTGAAAAAAACCTAAATCTAAATCTAAAATCTGAAGTCTCTGTAATGGCCACAACATCACAGCTCCAACTATTGATCCACGGCCAAAGCTCAACCGCTTTGCTTATGATGCGACTTGCATTAAAATAGGGACATCTCAGACCATCAATCTGAGCGCGTCCCTTCTCGATCAGCTGGCTATCCTCCCTCTCGCACTGTCTCAAAACTTCCTCTATTTGTGAGCCAACAGCCCCTTCCTTCGACTCTGCAGTTTGCTCCCACCCCCATTAATCCCAGTTTAAACTCGCCTCAATAACCTTGGCAAACCTCCCTGCCAGGTTATCGGTCCCCCTGGGATTCAAATGCAACCCGTCCTTTTTGTACAGATTACACCTGCCCCAGAAAAGGTGCCAGTGATCCAGAAATCCGAATCCCTGCCTCTTGCTCCAATCCCTCAGCCTCGTATTTATCCTCCTCCTCACTCTATTTCTATACTCACTGTCGCGTGGCACAGGCGACTACCTTTGTGCTCCTGCTTCTCAACCTCCTTCTTAACTCCTTCTTGTGTGCTTTCAGAACATCCTCCCCTTTCCTGCCTGTGCCGTTGGTACCAGTATGTACCACGACCTCTGGCTGTTCTCCTTCCCAGCTCAGGATATCGTAGACGCGATCAGAAACTTCGCGGAGCCTGGCACCTGGGAGGCAAACTACCATCCGAGTTTCTTTCCTGAGTGCAAAGAATCGCCTGTCTGCACCCCCCCCACCCCCAACTAGAGAGTACCAAATCACGACTGCCTTTCTATTCCTTTCCCTACCCTTCTGAGTCACATGGCCACTGTTGCTACCCCCAGGTAGGCCATCCCCCCCAACGGTACTCAAACAGGAGTATTTATTATCAAAGTGTACAGCCACAGGGGTACTCTCTAGCCTCTGACTCCTGCCCTTCCCTCTCCAGACTGTTACCCACTTATCGGTCTCGCCAGGGCCCTACCTATAGCTTCTTTCCATCGCCTCCTCACTCTCCCTGACCAGACGAAAGTAATCGAGCTGCATCTCCAGTTCCCTAACGTGGTCCCTAAGGAGCTGTGTCTCCTGGACATCTCACATCTGACACCCAGTACAGAACACCGGACTCATAGACATACTTCTGGTTTCTATTCCTCACAGCTAACTTACCCGTTATCGCTGAAGACCGAATGAGTCAAAGGCCTACCACTCTGCCTCAGATCATTCAGTCGATGACCGCTCTGCGAGGGAATGTTCCCGTTCTCTGCCTGAACCTTGCCTGCTACTGAGCTCACGGTTTTTGCTCCAGTTATAACCGCTGATAGGCCACGCACATATTGTTTGGACCAGTCAGAGTTGAAAGACACAGATATACAAGGCTGGAGTGGACAGTACCATGAAACAATGCTGGTTGTAGCCCAGTACAATGACCAGTACAAAGGTGACCCAGGTAGGTCAGGTGACCTTGGGATGGAGACGCACCAGTTTAGTTAATTCGGACCGCAGGAAGAGTAGGGCCGATGAGCCTCAAGTCACCAGAGATCAAGCATTGCGGATAAGGGGGACCCCACGAGGAACGCCTGGCCTACGCAGGCTCCTTTCCCTGGCAATAGCCTGTTTCTTCAGAGATTGCTCTGCGAGGGTCAGGAATTCGAGTCGGGTGCACACAGGGAGATAGCTTGCGAAGCCACGTGATTTTTACTGGAGGCAATAAAGTTACTTGTGTGCAAATGCTGATTCCCTGTGCTTCACTGACCATTATTACAAGGGGAGATTCATGTAACAACACAGAATCCGTGGAGGTCTGGAGAGGCAAATGTGAAAGTGTAGCTGTATGTTTGCGTGTGTGTTTCTATCTGTGTTTCTAAGTAGGTGTGCGTATCAGTGTGTTGTGCACATGCGTATGTCGCTTTATGTTTGCAAGTATTTGTGGCTGGGTGTTTTCCTGTCTGGGAGTCAGTGTGTGTGTGTGTGTGTGTGTGTGTGTGTGTGTTTCTGTGTCTGCCTTTGTGTGTTTGGTTGTGTCTGTGTGTAGCTGTTAGTACGCGGGACTGTGTGTGGACGTGTGCGCGTGTGTGTGTGTTTGTGGGTCTGTGTTTGATTTCGTTGTGTGTCTCATCCTGTCTGTGTTTGTCCTTTCAGTTTCTTTTATGTTTCTCTGTGTGTCTGTGTTGCGCTCTGTGACTGTGCGATGGTGTATTCCAGTGCGTGTTAGTGTGCGTATCTCGATGTATGTGTGTCTGCATGTTCGTGTGTTTATGCTGGTGCCCGTTGATATACGTGTGTGTGTGCGTGTGCACGGTGTGTATGTGGGCGCGCATCTGAGTTTCTGTGCGCGTTTGTAAGTTTGTGCGTGCATGTGTGTCTCTGTGTGTTTTCCTAGCCATTGTGAGTGAGCGCGTGTGTCTCTGACTGTCTATGTGTGTATGTCGAACTGTGTCTGTGTTCGGAGATGTGTATGTGTCTTTGTGTGGTTATCTGTGTCTATGCTGTGTGGGTGTGTGATGAGTCCGTGTGTTTGTGCTCACGTCTGTGTGTGTATTTGTGTGAGCGAGTGTGTCTGGGTTAATTTGTATGAATGAGAGAGGGAGATACAACAGCAGCCATTCCTCGTCATAAACACTCCTTCTCGACAACAGACCCAACCGGTTCCCTACCAGCTCCCGTTATTCAGAGTCACAGAACACGATAATAAAGAAACCGACGCTTTTGCTCCTTTCCACCGTACCGAGTCCCAAGACTGTACCTGGACCGTAGCCCAACCAGACCCCTCATCCATGTGCTTATCCAAACTTCTCTTCAATTCAGCCAAACCCACATCCACCAATTCCACCGGCAGCTCGTCCCGCTGTCGCGCCGCCTTCAGAGTGACCAACTTGCCTTCAGATTCCCCTGAAATTTTACCTTTTTTACCCTAAACATGTGACCTCCTTTTCTGGTTGTACCCAACATCAGAGGAAAAATATCCTGCCTGCATTTACCCTCTCGAAAGCACTCAGAATGGGTGATACAACACGATTTCACAAGTTACAATCGCATAACACATTTCAATAATTTTGAGACTGGCGAATGGTTCCTTTACAGTAAATAATGCGAAGCCTTTGATAGTTCAGGCGCTTATGTTGGTTCCAACTAATTCGCACAGATGGTGGAAAAGCTTCTGAGATGAGAGACCGCAGAAGCCCAAGGTTACTGTTGTGAGAGTTGACACGTGTACGGGTAGGGGGTGTAGGGAGAAGGATCAGCGGCTGGGAGATTACATCCGTTCAGTGTGGCGATATGGTTCGCGCGGACACTGTAGACCGAAGGGCCGGCTCCAGTGTTTACCTTTCTCAAATCTCGGTACGTGTCAGAGAAATAGAAGGCAGCAAGATTTCCTTCCACAGAGCTAACATTTCTCTCAATGGCGACGAACGTAGACATGTTCCACACCCAGGACAAAGTCTGGTACATTTCACCCGAACACAATCAAGCTGAGGACAGTTACTGGGAATCGAGAGTGAGATCTGAGGATGGTCACTGGTAGTCGGGAGTGAGATCTGAGGATGGTTTCTCCTAAATTCAGTCGGTCTCCTGAACGGATGGCCAAGATTGGCACCGACATAATATTAGGCGTTGAGGTGGTTCTGTTGGTGGTATCCCATTGATACCACCAATAAATGGGGAAAGTTATCCCATTTGCTCGAAAAATGCCACTCGCTATTTACAACACTGAGTACCATCATAATTTCCATTGTTTGCAGTTCCATAGTTAATTCACTAAGTTAACTATAGTGATGTACCGCGGGGATTGCACTTGTGTGACAGAATCGGTTCGAAAATAACAAACATCTGTAATTTTAAATGTGTTGAACTCGGTCCCTGCGGAGTCGCAAAATGGTATTAAACCCCGGGAATGTGCTGCCGCAGCACCTCATTCCGGGAGATCGCCTGTTGTACACGGGGACAAATCACCGGCCAGAGAGGATGCCTGCATTGTTGGATAGGTTCTTGAGTGTCTATAAAGTATCGAATGTGTTCATTGCCGCCATCGGAGTTCCTGGTGAGTGAGCGGAGCAATTCGTGTTTGGTATTTCTGTCTATTAACCGGTGTGAACCTGTGCATGGGAATTTTACGAGCTTCCCACTTGGTGATCACAGTTAGATCTCCGGGAAAGATGTGACTGTTTATTTTTTAATGCCACCTTTTCCAGATTTGAAGCAGTGCTGGGGTCAGCGACCTTCCGAGGAGGCTGTGATGAGGAGAGTTTTATTGGCAACGTTCCAGACCTTTCCCAGTATTTTTGACAGTCAGTTCTCAGGCAAGCGTTGACTGTAAGAGATGCAGTCGGACTTTGCCCAGTTCTGGGGATAGGCCACTCCCTGCGAAGGCGTGACGAGAAGATTTTGAGTGGAAGCGCCTTCCGGAGTTGTCCCGGGCTTGGGTCGGGCAGTTCCCCGGAGAGATGTGAGTGGGAGAGGTGACCTTGCGAAGTTCACTGTTTCTGAGTTACTAATCTGATTGAACAACTAGTCCTGTGTTTCACGTTTCCCCCTGGAATCTGTCACAGTCCGACCCACTGCCTGCTGGTCAGTAGTTGGGTCTGAGCACAGGAATATGTGTCCACGGATCTACTGACCAGTGCTAACGAATTGAACTGCGCCGTGGAACTAATCCATTGCAGGGCAATCAGCATCCGATCACTAAGTTGTTGCTATGTCCCCTCCGAACCGTACGAGAGTTTCCTCCAGAAATGTATGGGTTTGCTTGCATCTTGATCCCTTTCCGGCCCGGTTCGCTGCTGAGTTTCCAGAGGCCCGGTTAGTCACGGTTAAAATTTGTCAAAATGGTCGCGTCCGCGACTGGAATCGGTATAAGTTCTGATCGTTGTTATTCCCGAGGATTACCCACGCATCGTCTTGTCTCCACTCTGAAGAAGGCAGGTTAAAGATAATGTGACCCGTGACGTTTGTTAGACAAGCAGCCTTTTCGCCGATTCTAGCACTCCTGAGATTTGTCTGAAAACCAATCCTGCGTTCATTCCAAGAGAATATGTTCAATAATGACCAATAACTGTTCTCTCTCTCTCTCTCTCTCTCTCTCTCTCCTCTCTCTCTCTCTCTCTCTCTCTCTCTCTCTCTCTCTCTCTCTCTCTCTCTCTCTCTCTCTCTCTCTCTCTCTCTCTCTCTCTCTCTCTCTCTCTCTCTCTTTCTCTCTCCCCTCCCCCACTCTCTCTGCAGTGAACTTAGTCGCGATTGTGATCCTGTCCCGCGGAAAGTGCGGCCTCTCTACTTGCACCACGCGCTACCTGGTGGCCATGGCAGCGGGGGATCTATTGACCATTGTAATCGAGGTTATTTTGCGTCAGATCATATACAGGTATAATTATCATTCGTGGATTTTTCTGAACATTACCCCTGTGTGCAGCGTTATCGAAGTACTGAGGCAGACAGCCACCTTCTGCTCTGTCTGGTTCACCGTCACCTTCACTTTTGATCGATTTGTCGCCATCTGCTGTCAGAAGCTGAAAACAAGATATTGCACCGGGAAATCTGCGGTTGTCGTTCTCACTACAACCGGCGTGCTATCCGTTCTGAGAACCGTTCCCCGCTACTTCCTCTGGGAACCCAGACAGATAGTCAACAATGTACCGTGGTTCTGTGAACTCAGGGCCAACACTTTCACTGACCCCTGGTGGGTAGTATACGATTGGCTCTGTACTATTATAAATCCGTTCATCCCTTTCGCTGTGATTCTGCTGCTCAACGCTCTGACGGTCAGGCACATTGTTGTGGCCAGTCGTGTCCGTAAGGGGCTGAGGGGTCAGAGCAAGGGGGAGAACAGCAGGGACCCGGAGATGGAGAGCCGGAGGAGGTCTGTGGTTTTACTCTTCACCCTCTCCGGCAGTTTCATCCTCCTGTGGCTGACGTGGGTGTTAAATTTCATGTATTATGAGATCGCAGGAATAGGATACAATTTCAATGATTCTGAATGGATCTTTCACCTCGTCGGAGCCTTGCTGAAGAATTTCAGCTGCTGCACGAACACATTTATTTACGTGATCACTCAATCGAAATTCAGGGAGCAAGTGATCAGCGCGGTGAAATATCCGTTCACCTCGGTGCGTCAGTTCATTTATAAAGCCGCTCTCTGAGCGTAACCGCTAGGCGGCCTCAGCGTCTGCAGTCCGAGTATTCCTGACATTCACCGCCTGATGTCCCAGCTGTTATTTCCGGGTGGATTTTTCTGGGATCATTGCACAGTCGCTGTAAACTCGTAGGATTTTGGTGAATAACACGTTGCCGAGTCGTTTCTAGTGTTCAGAAAATCCGCAGACTTTTACTTACATTACGAAGAAACCGAAAACCAATCGGCTTACACTGACCTCATTCCGTCGGACAGGCGCCGTCTCTCACACCACTGTGAGTGTGAAGAAAAACATCTTGAAACACACCTCTCTTTTAAACATCTGGAGTCTGGTTCAACATGACTGTCTTCAATTATATTGATTTCTTTTTCAGTTGCAGTGCAGGGCAAAGATACAGAGTTACAGGAAAATTCAAAATAAATAAATTGTTTTAAAAGCACTAATCAGGTAGTGTTCTCTCCTTAATTGCATCCTGTCTGGGTGTGGACATTTCCTCCTGGGCACATCATGATAAAGTTTCTCTGGAATCTCTCAACCCTATTGATATCTTCCTGAGGATTGGCGACCAGAGCCCCACACGGTAGGAAATGGATGACGCAATTAAGAGAGACTTTGGAGCTGAAGAAGGCGTGAGCAGGTTTGTGTGCAGTCATACAACTTGAACGTAACATCACTATTTATGTACCCAGTACTTTGACCTTATGAATGGCCGTGTGCCAAGATCTTTCCGCACGACCCTCTCTCCAGCCTTCTCTAGTAATTATGGAAATGTCTTCTCAGATGCCTCTGTCCGCGCTGTCATCTCATTTCCTCGACATTCTCTGTGTCAGTCCTCCACTGGTCGGTCCTCCCAAAATGCAAAACCTCCAAATTAAGTGCCCGCTCGGCACAGCACTGTGGGCCGAAGTGCCTGTTTTGTGCCGTAGGTTTTCTATGTCACTACCTCACCCTTGTCTGCATTAAATTCCACCCGCCGCGGTTCCGCCCATTTCTTTCTCCAGCTGGTCCGCTCATGCTGCAAGTTTTGATAACCTGCTTCGCTGTCCGCTACGCTCTGAATCCGGGTATATCTGCACATACTGTAAAGCATATTACCAATGAAATCGAAATTCGTATAATTTCGTACGCTTTTCAGTAACTTAACCTCGACTGACGTCAGGCTTACTAGCCTCCCGTTTCCCTGCTCATTCGTAGAGACTTTCCTGAACATTGGAATAACCTCAGCTATCACCACCCCCCCCCCCCCCCCCAGCACCTTACCCTTGGCATTTAAAATACCTCTGCCATGGCCCCTGCAATTTCCGTACTTGCCTCTCACTAATGCCGAGGTGACACCCTGTCAGGATCCGGAATTTATCTGCCAGGACTTGCCTCCAGTCAGCAAACATCCCCACATAGAACACAGAACATTATCGTTCAGCCCAGAGTGTTGTACCCAACCAGTTAAACCGTAAAAAATAACCCAGGAAGGAATTCCTCTCACACGCATAAAGTCCATATCCCACCCACTTCCACATATTCATGCGCCCATTCAAAAAAGTCTCATAGAAGCGTCTAATGCAGTTGCCTCTGCCACCATACCGAGCAGCGTATTCTCTGAGTAAAAAAGCTTTAACCCTCACATCGCCTTTGAACCTATCCCCTCTCACCTTCCCGGCATGCCCTCTGGTATCAGAGAGTTCTACCCTGGGATAAAGATCCGCCTTTCTGCTCCATCTTTGCTTCCCACAATCTTATAAACCTCTATCAGGTCTCGCTGCTCCAAAGGAAACAACACGTTTGCCCAGCTTCCAAAGATAGCACACGTCCTCTAAACCAGGCGGCATGCTGGCAAACCTTGTCCGCTCCGTCGCCAAAGCCTCAGCGTCGTTTCTGTTCTGCGGCGAGCAGAAGGTCTGCAATCATCCCTCATAATCCGTATCGTGCACGACCTCACTACTGTTTTCACCCATTTTGTCCATCTGTCTGTCTCCCGAGCAAATAGAGACGCAACAAATCTCTAACACCTTCCCCGCCTGTTTTGGCTCCATCCGTAGCTGACCACTGTGATCGCTACGATTCCCCTCCTTTGCATTCACCTTGGTCTTCATGTGACTCTCGAATCTCCGGGGAACGTCCTTTAACCCGTGTTCCCGGGAAGGCTCAAGTCTTCTCTAGCTCTAAATACACTCTTAATTATCTCACGCATTTCCTATGTCTCGAGTGACTCATTTGGTCCCAACTGCCCATCCGTCCCCTTCCTTCTTCTTAACCAGGGCCTTAACATCCCTCGAAGATTCGAATTCGTCAAAGCTTTTTTTATTCTAACAGGAGCATAACGCACTTTGTACTTTTGTACTTTCAATGTTTCACCAAATTTCTTAGTGTTCACCTGACGGAGAATCTCACCTGGTCCCTCAACACCAGCTCCACAGCAAAGAAAGCCCAGCAGCGTCTCTACTTTCTGCGAAGGCTGAGGAAATTCCATCTCCCACCCCCCCATCTCATCACATTCTGCAGGGGTTGTTTTGAGAGCATCCTGAGCAGCTGCATCACTGTCCGGTTCGGAAATTGCACCATCTCGGATCGCAAGACTCTGCAGCGGATAGTGAGGTCAGCTGAGAAGATCATCGGGGTCTCTCTTCCCACCATCACGGACATTTACACTACACGCTGCATCCGCAAATGAAACAGCATTATGAAGGACCCCACGCACCCCTCATGCAATCTCTTCTGCCTCCTGCCGTCTGGGAAAAGGCTCCGAAGCATTCAGGCTCTCACGACCAGACTATGTAACAGTTTCTTCCCCCAAGTTATCAGACTCCTCAATACCCGAAGCCTGGACTGACACCTTGCCCTACTGTCCTGTTTATTATTTATTTTAATGCCTGCACTGTTTAGTGCAATTTATGCAGTCCAGTGTAGGTCTGCAGTCTAGTGTAGCTTTCTCTGTTTTTTTTTTTTAAATTACGTAGTTCAGTCTAGTTTTTTGTTCTGTGTCATGTAAACCATGGTCCTGAAAAACGTTGTCTCATTTTTACTGTGTCCTGTACCAGCAGTTGTGGTCGAAATGACAATAAAAGTTGACTTGACTTGACTCCTGAAGGATTCTCGGCTGAGCATCTAAACCCAATCCACGCTGGCCTGACCTCTTCTGATTTCAGTCAGGTTTTTGACAAAGAATCGCATGGAAGGCTCATCCAGAAATTTAAGTTAGGGGATTTTAATTTAAAAAAAAAACACCAGAAGGTAAATAAAACGCCATAAGGAGAAATATAAAATATAAAGGAAAGCTAGCCAACAATAACTTGGAGTACCGTGCTCAGTTCTGGACGCCTCACTACAGGAAGGATGTGGAAGCCATAGAAAGGGTGCAGAGGAGATTTACAAGGATGTTCCCTGGTTTGGGGAACATGGCTTACGAAAACAGTTTGAGTGAACTCGGCCTTTTCTCCTTGGAGCGAAGGAGGATGAGAGGTGACCTGATAGAGGCGTATAAGATAATGAGAGGCATTGATCGTGTGGATAGTCAGAGGCTTTTCCCCCAGGGCTGAAATAGTTGCCACAAGAGGACACAGATTTAAGGTTTAAGGTGTTGGGGAGTAGGTACAGAGGAGATGTCAGGTGTATGTTTTTTTACGCAGAGAGTGGTGAGTGCGTGGAATGGGCTGCTGGCATCGTTGGTGGAGGCGGATATGACAGGGTCTTTTAAGAGGCTTTTAGTTAGGTACATGGAGCTTACTAAAATAGAGGGCTATGGATAAGCCTGGTAATTTCTAAGGTAGGGACGTATTCGGCACAACTTTGCGGGACGAATGGCCTGTATTGCGCTGTAGGTTTCCTATTTTTCTATTTTGTTTTAGCAATATTGAGGTGTCTAGCAAAAGGTTTTTCAGATCTATGCAACGCCCTCGATAAGACACATGTTCTACAGTCAAATTCTGTAAGGCATTTCATTTTGTAGTTTTGTGTAGAAAGCTGTGTTCTGCTGGAAGTTTTTGGGCTTCAGTTAAATACAAGGGGGCTGTGATATTCAACTTAGGAATGGTGTGTCAGCCAGTCAGGTTGGTGGAAAGGGAGAAGTGTTACCCTTGTCGCGTGACTGGGGTTGAAGTTATACTGGACATGAGATAATGGTTTTGTGATGGTGGAGTGATGTCATTTTCCCGCCAGTGGAGGTCATGTGACAGGTTTTTTCTACAGGGTATAAAAGGAAGACCCACCCTGTCAGGTGGGGCAGTTCGTGGCGGAATTTGCTAAGATGACTTCATGTCACTGCGTGATTTAATGTGATGACGCAGTTTAGTTAAAAATGAAGTCTTATATAATGCCTAAAGTTTAAAAGGTCACTGCCAACAGTTTCTTTGCTGATGGAGAGTGAACAAAAGTTTGGAAGGTAAAGATCGAGGAGAATCGATTTTCGAAGGTGGAAAAGTTCGACCTTGTTTGATCCTCATTCGGAAGGATTTCGTTTACTATTCTCGTGTTAGTCTCCGCTGGAAATAGCGGGAGATTGAGAATAGTGTGGAAGGAAGGTCAGTACCTTTTAAGCCGTTATATTTAATAAAATTCTTCGTGGGAAAGTTCGACGCCGGGGAATCGAAGGACATCGACGTGGAAGAGAATTTACATCGCTTTAAAAAGTCTCTCCTTTTTTAAGTACCGTGAGCTTTTGAACTTTCGGCATATCGTTCTAAAGAACTGTTTTTTCCCAATACCGCTTTAAAGACTGTTTGGGACTGCAAAGCTATTAAGAACTGTGAATGTGTCGCACAGCAGCTGTTTTCCGGTTACGTTTGGGTTTGTTTACTTTTGAGGGGGTTTGTTTCAGTGTTTAATAAACATGTTATTTGTTGTTAAACCCTTGCCTAGCTCATCTATATTTATTGTTGCCTGAATACGTAACATTAATTATGGGGGCTACGTCCGGAATTTGAATCGTTTGAGTTTAAAATGCTTTTTGAATTTTGAATCGGTGTTTTGGTAACGGGGATTGCTCGATTTTTTTTTTGTTTGTTTGGCTTGTGAGTGGTATTCGGCAACGATGAATATTGATGAGTTTCTGGATTCGCCAGACGCGGATTTGTTAGCGACGGCGAAAAAAACTGAAGTATCTGAGATTGCTAAGAGATTGCAACTTAAAGGTATTTTGGCGACTACATCAAAAGCTGTAATACAGAGAAAGATCGCATCACATTTTGTGGCTTCGGGTGGTTTTGATGAATCGATTTTAGAATCGTTTCCAATAAGTAATCTGGAGATGCAGTTGCAAATTGAACAAATGAGGTTGGAACAAAGTAAAGCAGAGTTGGAGCGTTATAAATTGGAATCTGACCAGAAAAAGAGAGAGTTTGAATATGCAATGGAGAATTTAAGGTCTGAGAATCAGTCTTCTGATTCCAGAAAACCGTTTGTTGCTAGCCAAGAAATTAAATTGGTCCCTCCATTTAGTGAAACAGAAGTGGAAAGATATTTTCAACATTTTGAAACTATTGCTCAGATGTCAGACTGGCCGAAAGATAAATGGTCAGTGTTGTTACAGAGTGTGATTAAAGGCAAAGCACAACAGGTTTACACAGCTTTAACTGCTGCGCAAGCATTAGATTATGATATTGTGAAAACAAATATTCTCAAAGCATATGAATTAGTCCCAGAAGCTTATAGGTAAAGATTCAGGAGTTTGAAAAAGTCTGTGGAAAAGACTTATGTGGAATTTGCCTATGATAAAGCTATGTGTTTTGACAGATGGGTTTCTTCTAAAAATGTAAATGAGGACTATGATACATTGAGAGAGCAGATTTTAATGGAGGAATTTAAAAGAAGCATTCCTGTTGAAGTAAGGACCTACTTAAATGAAAGGGATACTGATAAATTGCAGGACTGTGCTAGATTAGCTGATGAGTATGTTTTAATCCATAAGAATAAATTTCCTCAGGGTAGAATGTTTAAGAGGAAAAATAATATGGAGACTCCAGGTAAATTAGAAATTAAATCAGAGGTTAATGAGAGAGGTAAGGAGGAAGGAAAACCTGTGAAGGAAAAACAGTTTGGTCTTATTTGTAACTATTGTAAGAAGCCTGGTCATGTAATAGCTAACTGTTTCAAATTGAAAAAGAAAGAGAAGGAAGCAGTTCCAGATGCTTGTGTGCAACATACTGAAGCACCTGTAAAGTTACAGGGTTTGTTAGATTCTGACAAAGTTAGAAAGGGATATGATCATTTTATAACTGAAGGGTTTGTATCCTTGAAAGAAGGATCTACTCTGGTGCCAATAAAAATTCTTAGGGATACTGGAGCTTCTCAATCACTGATGTTAGATAGTGTGTTGAAGTTTAATGAAGAGAGTGATACTGGTGAGGTAAATTACATAAGAGGTGTTGGAAGTGATTTTATGCCTGTACATTTACATGAAGTAAATTTAAAGTCAGGGTTCGTTACAGGATTTGTTAAAGTAGGATTACAGCATAGCTTACCTGTGAAGGGTATTTCTTTATTGTTAGGTAATGACTTGGCAGGTGGACAAGTTTTTCCTGACGTGCATTTGACAATGGAGTCAGAGGTACCAGAGGTGAATTCTAACACAGATTTTTCCTGTGTTGTGACTAGAGCGATGGCTAAAAAAATTGATGTGCAGAATGAGGTTGTTACTCATGACTGTTCAACTCAGGATTCGAGTTTTGAGGATGTGTCAGAGACTTTCTTACCTTCGTTGTTTGAACAAGATTCTGGGAGTAAGTCTGACTATGAAGATTTAACTCTGTCTCGGAAGGAGATGATAGCAGAGCAGAATAGAGATCCTGAGATTATAAAATTAAGGGAACAAGCTTTACTAGGTAGTGAAATTGAGAAGGTGTCAGTAGGATATTACTTGGAAAAAGGAGTGTTGATGAGGAAGTGGAGGTCGCCTACAATACCTGCAAGTGAGGAATGGAATGTTGTTTATCAGGTAGTTGTTCCTAAAGTTTATCGAAATGAGATTTTGACTTTAGCTCATAGTGTGCCTTTAGGTGGACATCAAGGGGTAAAGAAAACTGTGGACAAGATTTTAAAACATTTTTACTGGCCTGGTTTAAGAAAAGATGTGCCGATGTTTTGTAAGACGTGCCATACTTGTCAAATTGTGGGTAAACCAAATCAGGTTACACCAGTAGCTCCATTACAACCTATTCCAGCATTTGGTGAACCGTTTTCTAAAGTTATTGTAGATTGTGTTGGTCCATTCCCAAAGACAAAAACTGGTTATCAGTATTTGTTGACTATCATGTGTACTTCGTCTAGGTTTCCAGAGGCAGTACCACTTAGGAATATAAAAGCTAAAACTGTGACGAAGGCTCTTATAAAATTCTTTACTTATTTTGGATTGCCTAAGGAAATACAAACTGATCAAGGTACTAATTTTATGTCTGGATTGTTTCAACAGATAGTTTATAAATTGGGAGCTAAGCAAATCACTTCGTCTGCATACCATCCAGAATCGCAAGGTGCCTTGGAGAGGTTTCATTCTACTCTCAAGAATATGATTAGGACATATTGTGTGGAAAATGAAAGTGACTGGGATGAGAGTATAAACTTACTTTTATTTGCAGTAAGGGAATCGGTACAGGAATCTTTAGGTTTTAGTCCATTTGAACTTGTGTTTGGGCATAGAGTTAGAGGACCTTTAGCTTTATTGAAGGAACAGTGGATTAGTAAGGAAGTGCATACTAATTTGTTGGACTATGTTTTGAAATTTAAGGACAGGTTACATAAAGCTTGTAGTTTAGCCAAGGAAAATTTAAAGTTGGCTCAGGAGAAAATGAAAACTTGGTATGATAAGGAAGCTAGGATGAGGATGTTTAAGCCTGGAGATAAGGTGTTGGTTCTTTTCCCAGTGCAGACAAATCCTTTACAAGCTAGATTTCATGGACCTTATGAAATTGTGTCTAGAATCAATGATGTGGATTACGTAATAAAAACTCCAGATCGTAGAAGGTCAACACAACTTTGCCACATAAATATGATTAAACCATATTTTGAGAAACAATCTGGTACTGTGACTGTTGTGGTTAGTGAGAATGAGTTTGATTTAACTGGGAACATGATAGATGATTCATCTGACTTTCATTCTAAATCTAACATTGTTTCTGTTAGGTTACCTAATTCGACCATTTTGGAAAATATGGATGAGAAATTAGCACATTTACAGCTAGAGCAGAAACAACAGATGAAGGAATTGATTTTTAAGTATAAGGATTTGTTTCCAGATGTTCCGAGAAGGACTACTATAGCTTCACATGATGTAGATGTTGGAGATGTCAAACCTATTAAACAACATCCATATAGGATGAACATGGAAAAATGTGAACTTGCTGAGAAGGAAATTGAATACATGTTAGAGAATGATATTATTAGACATTCTAACTCGAATTGGAGTTCGCCATGTGTTATGGTGCCAAAACCTGATGGTAGTATTAGGTTTTGTACGGACTATAGGAAGGTGAATGCTGTAACGAAAACAGATGCATATCCAATTCCTAGAGTAGATGATTGTGTAGATAAAGTTGGGAAAGCAAAGTTCCTTACAAAGATTGATTTATTGAAAGGGTATTGGTGTGTTCCATTAACGGACAGAGGTAGAGAGATTTCTGCATTTGTAACTCCATCTGGGTTATATGAGTATAATGTTCTTCCATTTGGGATGAAGAATGCCCCAGGTACTTTCCAGAGGATGATTAATTCTGTGATTCAGGGATTGAAAGATACTGATGCTTATATTGATGATTTAGTGACAGGAAATGATACTTGGGAAGCACACATTATTGCGGTGGAGAAATTGTTTGAAAAGCTTTCAAAAGCTACCTTGACTATTAATTTAGCCAAGAGTGAATTTGGACATGCCACTGTGACTTACCTTGGTTATGTTGTAGGTCAAGGTAAGGTAGCTCCTGTTCAGGCAAAAGTTCAGGCAATTTTAGAGATTCCCACTCCGACGGGGAAAAAAACTCTCAGAAGATTTTTGGGAATGGTAGGATATTATAGAAAATTTTGTAAGAATTTTGCTAATGTTGCCCTTCCATTAACTAATCTTCTGCAGAAGAATGTAAAGTTTCTGTGGACAGTGTCTTGACAGGAAGCATTTGAAAAATTGAAAACAATGATATGTCAACAACCTGTGCTTAAGGCACCTGACTTTGAAAAACCTTTTTCATTAGCTGTAGATGCTAGTGATGAAGCTGCGGGAGCAGTATTGATGCAAAGGAATGAGGGTGATGAGGTTGATCATCCAGTAGCTTACTTTTCTAAGAAATTTAATAAGCATCAAAGAAACTATTCAACAATAGAGAAAGAATTGTTATCTCTTGTTTTAGCTTTGGAATATTTTGAGGTATATGTTGGTATAACTCAAAAACCACTTATTGTTTACACTGATCATAATCCGTTAGTTTTTCTGAGTAAGATGAAAAACAAAAACAGAAGATTGTTAAATTGGAGTTTGATGTTACAAGAGTACAATATTGTGATAACTCATATTAAAGGTAGAGATAATGTGGTTGCTGATTGTCTATCTCGATGTTGAATGTACAATGTAATAATTTTTTTGGAGTGGTTTTTTTATTGTAACACTCCTACTGTATTATATATTGTATATGTTATATAATTTATACATTTGTTTTTCTTGTAAGTGATTGTTAAAATTTTTGTTCTTGTCAGACCAAAAAGGTTTTTTTTGGAGGGAGGTGTTACGTACCCGTGACACGTGACAGTGGTACCCTTGTCACGTGACTGGGGTTGAAGTTATACTGGACATGAGGTAATGGTTTTGTGATGGTGGAGTGATGTCATTTTCCCGCCAGTGGAGGTCATGTGACAGGTTTTTTCTACAGGGTATAAAAGGAAGACCCACCCTGTCAGGTGGGGCAGTTCGTCGCGGAATTTGCTAAGATGACTTCATGTCACTGCGTGATTTAATGTGATGACGCAGTTTAGTTAAAAATGAAGTCTTATATAATGCCTAAAGTTTAAAAGGTCACTGCCAACGGTTTCTTTGCTGATGGAGAGTGAACAAAAGTTTGGAAGGTAAAGATCGAGGAGAATCGATTTTCGAAGGTGGAAAAGTTCGACCTTGTTTGATCCTCATTCGGAAGGATTTCGTTTACTATTCTCGTGTTAGTCTCCGCTGGAAATAGCGGGAGATTGAGAATAGTGTGGAAGGAAGGTCAGTACCTTTTAAGCCGTTATATTTAATAAAATTCTTCGTGGGAAAGTTCGACGCCGGGGAATCGAAGGACATCGACGTGGAAGAGAATTTACATCGCTTTAAAAAGTCTCTCCTTTTTTAAGTACCGTGAGCTTTTGAACTTTCGGCATATCGTTCTAAAGAACTGTTTTTTCCCAATACCGCTTTAAAGACTGTTTGGGACTGCAAAGCTATTAAGAACTGTGAATGTGTCGCACAGCAGCTGTTTTCCGGTTACGTTTGGGTTTGTTTACTTTTGAGGGGGTTTGTTTCAGTGTTTAATAAACATGTTATTTGTTGTTAAACCCTTGCCTAGCTCATCTATATTTATTGTTGCCTGAATACGTAACAGAAGAGTCTAGAGAAAGCTGGGCAGAGATCGATTCGTGAGAGACACTGGTAAGACTCGGTGTTTTTTTTTTTAATCGGGTGCTGGAGAGAGGGGAAGATCGGGACAGCCTCATGGGAGGGTCGTCCAGAAGTTTGAGATGCAAAGGATGCACAGTGAGTTGGCCATTTGGATTCAGAATTGGATCTTCGTCGAGGACAATGGATAGCGGTGGATGGAATTCATTCCGGCTGAAATTCCAGAAGGGGAGGTGTTTCACAGGGATCCGTAATGGGTCGGCAGGGAACATGACCAGCGTGCGAAGTGGTACAGTTCGGGAGGCCAAAAGCAAAGGGACTAGTTACTCTGGATGGAAAGCCCTTGAACAATGTTGTTGAGCCGACAGATTTTGGGGACCGAGTCCCACATCTCCGTCGAAGTGGCTGAACATGCCGAAAGGGCGGCGACAGAAAGCTTATGACATGCTTGTCGGCATCATTTGAGGAGCCGATTTCAAGCGTCGCGATGTTATAAGACCATAAGAGCATAAGATATAGGAGCGGAATGTGACTAGTTAGTTCATCCAGTTTGTTCCGCCATTTCATCGTGGCTGATCCAATGCTCCTCTCAGCCCCAATCTCCGGCCTTTCTCTCCGTATCCCTTCATGCCCTGACTAGTTAAAATCAATCAGCTTCTGCCTTAAATATACATAAAGACTTGGCCTGAGCAGCTGCCTTAGGGAACAAATTACACAGATTCACCATTCTCTGGGGAAAGAGGTTCCTCGCTGTCTCAGTTCTAGCAGGGCGCCTCTGTATTCTGAGGGTGTGCGCTTTGTTCTGAGACTCTGCCACCATCCCCTCCGTCCACTCTATATATGGGTTTCACAACGCATTCTTCTGAATTCCAGTGAATTCAGGCCATCATACCCTCTTCATACGACAAGCCATTCAATCCGGGAATCATTTAAGCGAACCTCCTTTGAACCCTCTCTAATTTCAGCGTCTCATTTCTAAGATAATGAGTCTAAAACTGTTCGCAAAGCTCCACGTGAGGCTTCACCAGTGTTTTATTCAGAGTCAACTGTAAAACATGCAGCGCCCGATAGGTGGCGCTGTCACTTCAAAGAAAATTGGTGACCCCGTTCTTGGCGACGGTCTTAGCCCTATTTATTGGGTGGATCTCAAGTGGGTCACGTGACGCACCTGAGACTGACTGAGAGGTGTTTAAGGCCGGCGCCTGCTCTACCAGTTGCTCAGTCTTGGTACTCACACTGCCAATTAGAATCAACTATCAGAGACCCACGTCTCTTTCCGTCTGAAGTTTTAGGATTTTCTCTGCCTTTAGACAATAACCAAGCATTTCATTTATTCTACCAAAGTGCATGGCCACACACTTCCCGACACTGTATTCCAACTGCCAATCCTTTGCCCATTCTCCTAATCTGACTGACCTTCTGAACCCTTTCTGCTTCCTCCAACCTGCCCTCCCCTCCATTTGTCTTCATGTCATCTGCAATGTTTTCAACAAAGCCATCAATTCCGGCATCCAAATCATCGACATATAACGTCCGAGCTGATGCACAAACGGGAAGGAGACAAATAATTACCTATAACTTTGCTTTTCTTTAGCGTTCTCTGACTGGAGCCGCGGAGATCTGAAGCCTCAAGATCACCACCGTGACTCTGTCGACTCAGCCGACGGTCGAGTCTGCAGCACACTTGTAGGCGGCTGCAGATTAAATGTCTACTGAGGCCGTGTCTGGAAACCGAATCCAGTCTGGTCCCCCGCTGTTGGAAAGATGCTGCTGCAGAGAAGGTGCAGAGGTTTACCAGGGTGCTGCTTGCATTAGCGGGCGTGTGTCATCAGGAGAGGGTGGAAAACGTGGGTTGTGTCCTATGGATTGGCGGAGGCTGAGTGGAGAGCTGATTGAAGCTTATCATCGTATGAGGGGCCTAGATGAAGTAGACGGCCGGTGTGACAATAGACAATAGGTGCTGGAGCAGGCCTTTCGCCCCTTCTAGCCAGCACCGCCATTGCCTGTGATCATGGCTGATCATCCGCAATCATTGCCCCGTTCCTGCCCTCTCCCCATATTCCTTGACCCCGCTATCTATAACAGCTCCATCTAACTCTCTCTCTCTCTCTTGAATGCATCCAGAGACTTGGCCACTGTCTTCTGGGGCAGAGCATTCCACAGATCCACCACTCTCTGGGTGAAAACGTTTTTCCGCATCTCAGTTCTAAATGGCCTACCCCTTATTCTTAAACTGTGGCCTCTGGTTCTGGACTCACCCATCAGCGGGAACATGCTTCAAGCCTCCAGCGTGTCCAATCCCTTAATAATCGTATATGTCTCAATCAGATCCCCTCTTATTCTGGAAACGCCTGATCCCGGATGACTAAAATGATAACGGGTAATTTCAAAGTAGATGGGCCGGGGATTTTTTTTCTTTGACACAGGGAGCGCTTGGGTTGCGGCAATCCACAAGCTGCAGTGGCGGTGGTGGCAATTATAGTAAAGGACTTCCAGATGTTCTCAGAAAGGGATATGCAGGAACGGGGCGGATATGGACACCTGCAGGCGGTAGGAATTGGTTTATTGGGGCATCTTATCACCAGTTTAAGTCCTGTGTTCTTCTGGTCCATGTTCCTGGTTCTGAAATAACCTTTCTCCGTTACTTCCAACTGGCAGCTCGTCCCATATATGTACCACCCTCTGGGTGAAGAGGTTGCCCCTCGGGTATCCTTTAAATCTTTAAATTGGGTACAGTTAAACCTCTCAGTTTTAGCATAATGCATCTCTTGTGGCTTTGTTGCCCCAGTTCCAGAGAAAATACTGCGCACATGCACCTGAACTTTGTCCCAGATAAGCTTCGAAGCCACGATGAGGTACATACGGTATCACCTTCAAGGACTCTATAACTCAAGTTCACCGATTAGTCGAAGCATGTAACTCTAGCCATTATGCCTGTCGGGTGCTTTGAGTTGTTGTTCTGTATTTGTTTCATCTGAAAAAATTGCTTAATCCAACTTTTTTTGGTAAATAATCTTCAAAAAAATTATAACCGAATGACTTTTTTTTAAAAATTGAAACAATAGCGAGAGCAAGGTGGAAAAAACGCAACCAGTTCTAAATTTGGAAAAGACAATGTTGTATTACTAAGAAAAAGATACTCAGCTGCGAATATGAACTACAACAAAAGTGCTGTTTCAAAAGCATCGCAGTGATACTGCGGTTTTCAAATTTGTTGTTTCAGAGCAGATTCATTGGAGACGTTCACTGATGGGTCGAACTAAGGGCATGAAGGATCTGATGAAATGTCAATTCTTGTTGACATCTTTGAACCATTTCAAGCTTCCGCTGCTGACTGCGAGCGTGGGTGCAGACTTATGAATTCAATCAAATGCGAGTCCGTCAGGATGAGCTAATGACGATTACGTGGCACGGTGGCGTAATGGTTAGTGTAACGCTTTACCGCACGGGCGACAGGGGTTCGATTCCCGACGGAGACTGGAAGGATCAGTACTCTCTTCCTGTGACTATCTGCGTTTTCTCCGGGTGCGGCGGTTTCCTTCCACAGTCCAGAGACGTTTCTGTCGACGGGCAGATTTGTTCATTGTAAAATGTCCTGTGATCAGGACAGGATTAAACCCTGGGCGGCAAAAGCCGATCACACCGATCACCACGGATTCCCAACCACAGCAACCCCCATATCCCAACTCTCTGCTTTCGATTAGTTAGTCAACTCTCTATCCATGCTAATATATCACCCCCAAGTCTCTGCATCTGTATCTTACGGATAAGTCTTTTATGTGGCACCGTCTCGAAAGCCTTCTGGAAATCCAAGTAAATAACATCCATCTGTCCCCCTCTATCCTCTGCCCTCGTTAAATCCGCAAAGAGCACAAATACGTTTGTCAAACAGGGTCTCTCTTTGCTGAATCCATGCTGCGTCTGACTGAAGAATCCATTTCTTTTCAGGTGCCTCGCTATTTCTTCTTCCATGATAGCTTCAAGCATTTTCCCAACCACAGATGTTACACTAACCGGACTATAGCTGCCAGCCGTTTGCTTACATGTTTTTTGAACAGTGGCGTGATATTCGCCGGGACCAGCCCAGAGACGAGAGAATTTTTGTAAATTATCACCTAACCTCTGCCATTTCTCTCAGTGTCCTGGGATGCGTTCCAGGAGGATCAGGGGCGGGGGTGGGGGGGGGGGGGGGCGACTATATATCTTTAGGCCAATAGGTTTGCTGAGCACTACCTCTTTAGTGATAGCTCTTATATCGAGGTCCTCAACTCCCATCGCATGCATAACATCTCTGCTGGGCATGTTGGACGTATCTTCCAGCGTGAAGACCGACACAAAATAATCATTCATTGGCTAAGCCATTTCCGCATTAGCCAATAATAGTTCCCCCTTACGTTCACATCCGCCACCCTTTTCCGCTTTATGTGTGTGACACGGACGCGGCAGGAAAACGAACCTAAGCGCAGGACTCGGACGTGGAGGCAGGATCAGGAGGCAGAATCTCCGAAGCGAGTGAAGAATCGGTACCAGGCTGAGTCAGGACCTAGGAGACTTGATTTACGGAGAGATACGGGGTTTGAAGACTTGGAGCAAGGTTCCTCTCTCTCTCTGAGAGTCGATCGACAATCTGGCAAGGGCTGACCGGAGCTGACGGGGTCTTATCCTCTGGTGACTAATGGAAATCAAGAGCTGGTGATTGAGAGGAATTGGGAAAGATTGGGAATCAAGTGTGGGGATTAAGGACCAATTAGGGAGAAAGGGATGAGGTGGGAAATGCCAGCCAGGACCATGACAATGCAATTATAAAACATCTTACTATCCCATTTTTATATTTTGTGCTAGCTTGCTTTCATAAACTATCTTCCCTTTCTTTATGTTGCAGTGTGGGAAGGAAGAGAAGTCGGTGCAGTTACTGTTACAAGGGAGAAGGTGCTCAAAAAGCGGAGAGACCGAAAGGTGCATAAGTCACCCGGACCAGAGGAACTGCAACTTAGGGTTCTGAAAGAGGTGGCGCTGGAGATCGTGGTGACGTAATAAATAATCTTTCAAAAGTCATTGGCTCTGGACTGGAAAATTGTAAATGTCACTCAATTAGAAGCATAGAACCATAGAACACTACAGCGCAGTACAGGCCCTTCAGCCCTCCATGTTGTGCCGACCCATATAAACCTTTAAAAAAATAGTACTAAACCCACACTACCCCGTAACCCTCCATTTTTTTCTTTCATCCATGTTCCTGTCCAAGAGGCACTTAAATACACCCGATGTTTTAGCCTCCACCACCATCCCTGGCAAGTCATTCCAGGCACTCACAACCTTCTGTGTAAAAAAAACTTACTGTGCAAAAAACAGTGTAAAATGTTATTTAAGAAAGCAGGAAGACGGCAGAAAGGAAATTATAGGCCAGTTATCCTGACCTCCGCGGCTGTGAAGATGTCAGAGTGAATTGTTAAGGATGAGGTGATGGGGTACTTGGTGACACAGGACGAGGCAGTACAAAATCAGCATGGTTTCCTTCCAGGAAAATCCTGCCTGTCGTTCTTTGAGGAGGTTACAGGTAGGACAGATAAAGGGGACATAGCACTTGTTGTGTATTTGGACTGTCCGGAGGCCTTTGACAAGCTGCCACACATGAGGCTGCGTACAATTTAGGAGCCCGTGGTGTCACAGAAAAGTTACTAAAATGGTTAGAGCGCTGGCCGATCGGTAGGTGGCAGCGAGTGGTAATAGAAACACCCTTTTCTGGTCGGCTGCCGGTGACTCGGGTTCCGCAGCGGTCGGCGTTGGGACCACTTCATTTTATGCTGTACATAAGTGATTTCGATGATGGAATAGATGGCTTTGTTGCCAAGTTTGCAGTTGATACGAAGCTTGGTGGAGGGGCAGGTAGTGTTGAGGAAACGGGTCAGATAGATAGATACTTTATTCATCCCCATGGGGAAATTCAACATTTTTTCCAATGTCCCATACAGTTATTGTAGCAAAAACTAATTACATACAATTCTACTATCTACTGTACACATACAATTACATAACTCAGTATAAATATGATATGCATCTAAAATCACCCTCTCAAAAAGCATTAATAAATAGCTTTAAAAAGTTCTTAAATAGTTTACTAAAATACATTGAATGGTAACTTAAGCTCAGTCCTAATCCCGGCACTTTAACATATCTTACTCCTGGCGGTTGAATTGTAAAGCCGAATGACTTTGGGGAGTATTGATCTCTTCATCCTGTCTGAGGAGCATTGCATCGATAGCAACCTGTCTCTGGATGGTGCTATGTAGAGGATGTTCAGGGTTTTCCATGATTGACCGTAGCCTACTCAGCGCCCTTCGCTCTGCTACCGATGTTATACTCTCCAGTACTTTGCCCACGACAGAGCCCGCCTTCCTTACCAGCTTATTAAGACGTGAGGCGTCCCTCTTCTTAATGCTGCCTCCCCAACACGCAGAAGGATGCAGAAGGACTGAGACAGATTAGGAGAATGGGCAAGAAAAAGGCAAATTAAATGCAATGTTGGAAAATGCACGGTCGTACGCTTTGGTAGATGAAATAAATGTGCGGACTATTTTTTAAACGGGGAGATTCAGAGGGACTTGGGAGTCCCTGTGCAGAACACCCTGAAGGTTAACTTGCAGGTTGAGTCGGTGTCGAGGGAGGCAAATGTCACGTCAGCATTCATTTCAAGCGATCTTGAGAACAAGAGCAGGGATGTGATGCTGAGGGTTTTATAAGGCACTGGTGAGGCCTCACCTTCAGTATTCTGAACAGATTTGGGCCCGTCAACTCAGAATAAAATGTGTTGGGTTGGAACGGGTCCCGAGGAGGCGCACACGGACAATTCCGGGAATGAAAGGGTTATCAGACGAGGAATGTTTGATGGCTCTGGGTCTGTACTCGTGGGAATTCAGAAGGACGAGCGGGGATCTCATTGAAACCTTTCGAATGTTGAAAGGCCGAGACAGGGTAGACGTTAAAAGGATGTTTCCCATGGTGGGGGGAGTCTAGGACAAGAGGGCACAGCCTCAGGATACAGGGGCGCCCTTTCACAACAGAGATGTGGAGAATTTTGCTCAGCCAAAGGGTGGTGCATTTGTGGAGTTGGTTGCCTGGTGCAGCTGTGGGGATCATGATGTTGGCTCTTGATCTCAGTCCCACGGTTGATGAAGACCAAAACACCTTCTTAACAACGCTCTCAACCGACACGGAGCTTGTCCTATGGACAAGGACCTCAATATCTCTCTTATCCTCATCAGTGCCAAGAGTCTCACCATTAATACCATGTTTTGTCTTCAAATTTGACCAACCAAAAATGAACCATTTCACACTTACTTGCATTGAACTCCATCTGCCTCTACTCAGCCTAGTTCTGCAGCCTATCGATGCCCTGCTGTAACCTCTGACAACCCTCCAGACCATCCACAACACCACCAATCTTTGTGTCATTGGCAAATGTACCAACCCGCCCTTCTACTTCCTCATTCCAGGACATTTATAAAAATCACAACGGAGCACCACTAGTGAACCATCTACAGCCATCTTTTATCTGCAGTGGGCAAGCCAATTATGGATCTACAAAGCAATGTTCTCTTGGGTCCAATGTCCCCTTACTTTCTGAATGAGCCTTGCATAGGGAATCTTATCAAATGCCCTACTGAAATCGGTATGCACTGCATCCACTGCTCTACCTTCATCAATGTGTTTCGTCACGTCCTCAAAAAACTCAATCAGGCTCGTAAGACATGAACTACCCTTGACAAACCCATGTTGACTATCAGTAATCAGATTATGTCTCTCCAAATGCTCATAGATCCTGCTTCTCAGGATCTTCTCCAACAACGTCTTCACCAGTGAAGTAAGGCTCATTGCAGAGGGATCTGGACCAGCTGGAAAAGTGGGCTGACAAATGGCAGATGGAGTTTAATGCGGACAAGTGTGAGGTATTGCACTTTGAAAGGACAAACCATGGTAGACATACAAAGTAAATGATAGGACAATGAGGCGTGCAGTAGAACAGAGGGATCTGGGAGTACAGATACATAATTCCTTAAAAGTGGCGTCACAGGTAGATAGAGTCATAAAGAGAGCTTTTGGTACATTGGCCTTTATAAATCAAAGTATAAGATTTGGAATGTTATGGTGAGGTTGTATAAGACATTGGTGAGGCCAAATTTGGAGTATTGTGTGCAGTTTTGGTCACCGAATTACAGGAAGGATATTAGTAATGTTGAAAAATTGCTGAGAAGGTTTACAAGGATGTTTCCAGGACTTGGGAAACTGAGTTACAGAGAAAGGTTGAATAGGTTAGGACTTTATTCCCTGGAGCGTAGAAGAATTAGGGGAGACTTGATAGAGGATATAAACTTATGATGGGTATAGATAGAGTGAATGCAAGCAGGCTTTTTCCACTGAGGCTAGGGCAGAAAAAAAACAGAGGACATGGGTTAAGGGGGAAGGGGGAAAAGTTTAAAGGGAACATTAAGGGGGGGGGCTTCTTCACACAGAGAGCGGTGGGAGTGTGGAATGAGCTGCCAAATGAAGTGGTGAATGCGGGCTCACTTCTGACATTTAAGAAAATCTTGGACAGGTACATGGATGAGAGGGGTATGGAGGGATACGGTGCAGGTCAGTGGGACTAGGCAGAAAAATGGTTCGGCTCAGCCATGAAGGGCCGAAGGGCCTGTTTCTGTGCTCTAATGTCCTATGGTTCTATGGTCTGTAATTTCTTTGATAATCTCTACTCCATTTCTCGAACAAGGGACAACATTTGCAACCCTCCAGTCCTCCAGTACTTCTCCTATCCCTGGTGATGATGCAATGACCATCGCCAGAGATTCAGCAATATCCACCCTCGCTTCCCACAGTAGCTTGGGGTAGATCTCGTACGGTCCCGTTGCCGTCTATAACTTAATGCTTTTCAAAAGCTCTGGCATATCCTCTTTCTGAATACCCATATGATGATGCGTTATCAGTGCTCCAGCGCTCTGATGAAGGAGACAGAGTCGTGATCACTACCTCCAAAATGTTCTCCCACCGAGCGATCTGCCGCCTGACCCGGTTCATTTCCCGATACCAGGTCAAGTACCAATACCAGCCTTTCCTCTAGCTGGCCTATCGACATGCTGCGTCAGGAAACCTTCCCGAACACATCTAAACACGTTGCTGTGAGGAGATACTAGGAAAGTTAAATTCTCCCATCAGAACAACCCTGTTATTATTGCACCGTTCCAGAGCCTGCCTCCCCATGTATATATAAATAAAAAAAAAACAACCGGTAGGTTTATTGCCTTCTTCCCGTTTCACACTTCAACCCACAGTGACTCAGTAGACCACATATGTCAAACTTAAGGCATATTCCAATAATTCCTGTATTGGAATTACCTTTGGCCCGCGAGATAATATCTAACTACTATTAAAGCTGGCCCCAGTAATCGAAGCGCCTCTGGCGTATGATATGGCTAATGCTGAGTTTATTCAGGTACCAGGTTTTCAGGGTTTTTAGTGTTTACTCGGCAGTCTTCTTCATAAGAAACGGAATTGGTAAAGTGAACCACTTTGTGGTTATAGCAGAGACTGAGACACATGAGAGCAGGCTGAAAAAACGGAGGCAACGAAAGCTGCGTTCGCACGCGTCCGACTGATCCGGCCCGCATGAAGCTGCATTTTGTTCAATCCGGCCCGTGACCTAAAATGAGTTTGACACCCCTGCAGTGGACCATCCCTCCATGGCTTCCTCCTTTTTTGCAGGCGTGACTCTACCCCTGATTAGAAATGCCACACCCCCAACTCTTTGGCCTAGCTCTCTGTTCTTTTTAAAACATCTAAAGCCTGGCACACTCAGCAGCCATTCTCGCCCCTGAGACATCCAAGTCTCTGAAATGGCCGCAGCGTCATAGTTCCACGAATTGCTCCGCGCTTTAAGTCCATCCGCCTTGTTTCCGATACTGCTTGCATTGAGATAGACGCATCTCAAACCATCTTGCTGAGTGCACCTTTGCTCTAACATCTGCCTATCCTTCCTCACAAGCTCCCAACAAGCCCTCTTGACTCGTCCGCCCACCGCACCATCCTCTGCCTCTCCATTTCGGTTCCCAACCCCTGCAAATCCAGATTGAATCCTCCCCCAATAACATTGGCAAAAATCCCCGCCAGTCTGTTGACACGCCTCGGATTCATTTACAGCCCACGGTTGCCAGAGAAGAGGTCCAAATGATCCAGAGATCGGAATCCCTGCCCCTTGCTCCAATCCTTCAGCCACGCATTTATCTGCCTCCTCACTCTAGCCCGATATTCACTGTCGCGTGGCACAGGCAGTAACCTCCAGATGACCACCCTTGAGATCCTGCTTCTCAAATTCCTACACAACCGCCTGTATTGCGTTTCCAGGGCCCTTTTTCTACACTAGGTCGTTGGTACCGATATGTACCACAGCCTCTGGCTGCTCCCCCTCCCATTTCAGGATATTGTGGACGCGTTCAGAAGCGAAAGGAACCTGGGACCAACACTGAGTCCAGAAGCCCCCTATGCGTCCCCAGTAGTGGTGGCCAGGAAGAAGAATGGGAAGGTACGGGAGTGTGTGGACCACAGGACTCTGAACAGGCACACAGTCCCTGACCAAGATACTGCCCCGAGGATCGAAGACGCGCTGGCCTGCCCCGGAGTGGTGCGAAGTGGTTCGGTGTGCCGGACTTGAGGAGTGGATATTTACCAGTTCCCCGTGAGTGAGGCCTACAAAGAGAAGGCGGCATTTATATATGTCCCCTGGGATTCTTCCAGTTCGGAAGGATGCCCGAGGGCATATCGGTATCCCCGGCTGCCTTCGGGCATGCCGTAGAGAGAACTGTGGCGGATATGAACTTGCTTGAGGTGCCCGGTGTACCTGGATCATCTCATCGTGCTCGGGACCACCTTGGAGGAGCACGAAGCGAGGCTACCGAAGGTGTTCGGCCGACTGACAGCTGAAGCACTAAAACCAGCCCTGGGCAAGTGCCGGTTCTGCCAGGCGTCTGTCAACAGTGTTGGACACACACAGTCTCACGGGATGAAATAGCCAGAGGCAGAGGCAGCGACCACATGGCCAAGGGCTCCGGAATGCGAGCGCTGTGCACTCGTTCCTTGGGTTCTGTGGACTCTTGTGGGACCTATCAGAGGTTGGTGAAGGACCGCTCTAAAGTGTGGCACCCTTACAGTGAGCTTCCCCTGGGGAAGAAAGGGAGGAGGACGAAGGGAGAGGATGATAAAAAATAATCTCAGACTTCCGGAGCCCTTTGGAGCGAGATGGGATGCGAAAGAGTCGCTGCTTGGGCGGCTGCTGAAAGCGCCTGCGCAGGCTTTTGCGGACCCCCGGATTGCCGCGTCCACTGCACGCAGACGCAGCGGGGAAGGCGGAGGGGTTGCGCTGTATCAGGATCGGGGCGCGGGGCTGAGACGTCGCGTTTTTCAGCTGGGTCCCGTCACCCTCTGAGCGCAACTACCCCACGCACAGACTGCAGTTCCTGGCATTGAAATGGGCTGCGGTGGATAAGCCAAGAGGCCGTCTGTGTGGAGCCAAGTTTGAGGTGAGGGCGGCCAACAGCCCATTAACTTCTATCCCACCTTGGCGAAATTGGGCGCACCAGGCCATCGGTGGTTGCCGGCGATGACTGTTTACGATTGCAGCTTGAAGACCCGCCCAGAGAGTCGGAACATCGATACCGACGCGTTGTACCGACGGGCGCAGGAAGAGCCCGACAGGGAGCTGAATTGAATAGAATTGACTTTGTTACTTACAACCTTCATATACGTGGGAATTGGAAATATTTACATTATTCTCCGTCTAAATGTATAGTAATTTACAATAAATAGTGTGTACAACAGGATAGTGAATGCAACATAGAAATAGAATCGCGTCAGAATGAGTTCATCAGTCTGATGGCCTGGTGGTGGAAGAAGCTGTCCCGGAGCCTGTTGGTCCTGGCTTTTATGCTGCGGTACAGTTTCCCGGATGGTGGCAGCTGGAACAGTTTGTGGTTGGGGTGACTCGGGTCCCCAATGATCCTTCGGGCCCTTTTTACACCCCTGTCTCTGTAAATGTCCTGAATAGTGGGAAGTTCACATCTACAGATGGGCTGGGCTGTCCGCACCACTCTCTGCAGAGTCCTGCGATTGAGGGAGGTACAGTTCCCGTCCCAGGCAGTGATGCAGCCAATCAGGATGCTCTCAATTGTGTCCCCGTAGAAAGTCCTCAGGATTTGGGAGCACATACCAAACTTCCTCAACCGTCTGAGGTGAAAGAGACGCTGATGTGCCTTTTTCACCACACAGCTGGTGTGTACAGACCACGTGAGTTCCTCGGTGATGTGGATGCCAAGGAACTTAAAGCTGTTCACCCTCTCAACCCCAGGTCCATTGATGTCAATAGGGGTTAGCCCGTCTCCATTCCTCCTGTAATCCACAAAAAGCTCCTTTGTTTTTGTGACATTGAGGGAGAGGTTGTTTTCTTGACACCCTATCAGGGTGAGGACTTCCTCCATGTAGGGGAGCTCGTTATTGTCAGAGAGCTGACTTCTACTCTCCAGGCCACCTCAATCTTGTCCGAGATCACACCAATCAACGCAGTGTCATCGGCAAATTTAATCACCGGATTGGAGCTGTGGTTGGCAAAACACAGTCACGGGTGTGCAGGGAGTAAAGGAAGGGGCGTAGGAGCACCTCTGTTGAGGGTCAGAGGGGCAGAGGTGAGGGAGCCAACTCTTACCCCCTACCGGCTATCTGACAGGAGGTCCGGGATCCAGTGGCACAAGGCAGGGTCAAAGCCGAGGTCTCTGTGCTTCCTGTCGAGCCTGGGGGGAATTATGGCGTTGAATGCTGAACTGTCGCCCAAGAACAGCATTCTCACATACGCATCCCTCTTCTCCTGATGTGTCAGTAAGGTGCGTAGAACTGTGGCAGGCCATTGCGTCATCTGTTGATCGGTAGTGTCGGCAGATGAATTTTAGTGGATCTAGTGTAGGTGGCAGTATGGTGCTGATGTAATCCTGGACCGGCCTCTTAAAGGATTTGCTTATTATTGAGGTGAGTGAGACCGGGCGACAGTCGTTCAGTACAAGGTCTGTTGGGTACAAGGACAATGGCTTGAAGCAGGAGCGCACTCTACACTGGGAGAGCGAGAGATTAAAAATGTTTGTAAACAGATCTGCCACTGGATTCAGTGATGAGACCCCGTGATTAATGCTGTCGTCCCACTTAAACGTTAAGAAACGTCCATCAGAGTGTTTTAAATACGGTCGACCCCGCGCCGGTGACGTCACACAGGCGCCCCCCCCCCCCCCACCGGGGTGCCGATACAGGGATCTGCCTTCACGGACGCGGTGCCTTACGTCACCCACGCACTGCTGTGCTCGAGCTTGGTCGGCTCAATGGCTGAGCTACTAATCACGTGAACCCCACTGTCAACAGAGGGTTTAATATCTGCTCTATTAATATCCAAAAGTCTCTTAAAAGACCCTATCGTATCCGCCTCCACCACCGTCGCCGGCAGCCCATTCCACGCACTCACCACTCTCTGTGTTAAAAACTTACACCTGACATCTCCTCTGTACCTACTCCCCAGCACCTTAAACCTGTGTCCTCTTGTGGCAACCATTTCAGCCCTGGGAAAAAGCCTCTGCCTACCCACACGATCAATGCCTCTCATCATCTTGTACACCTCTATCAGGTCACCCCTCATCTTCCGTCGCTCCAAGGAGAAAAGGTCGAGTTAACTCAACCTATTCTCATAAAGCATGCTCCCCATGCCTTATGTTGGTGCAACACGGGGCTGTAGAAGCTGGAAATTAATTCCATGGAGGATTATCAAAGAGGTTAGAGAGTATTTGTTACAGAGAGTGCAATGAAGATTCACCAGACTGATCCCTGGGGTGGTGGGGTCATCATATGAAGAAAGATCAAATGCGATAACCCTTTCATTTAGAGAATCGAGGACTGAGAGGTGAACACATTGAAATGCACAACATCGTTACCGGTTGAACCAGGGATACCAGTCTCTGAAAAAGAGGGTGGACTGTCCGGGACTGAGATGAGGGGAAACGTCTCCACTCCGAGGGTGGTGAATTTCTGTAAATGCCCACCACAGAGGGCGGTGAAGACTCGGTGATCGTCCTCACAGAAAACAGAGGTCGGCAGATGTGTGGAGACCGAAGGGATCGAGGAAATGAGGATCGGACAGAAACATGCGGCTGAGATGGGAGATGGGAAACAAGCCGCCATCTTGTTGATGGTTAAAGGGGCTGAATGGCCTCCTCCTGCTGTTTCTCACTTGATGTTTCAGTGTTCCTGTCCAGTGAGCCTGGGGGAGTTTGAATAGAAATTAGTGTTTTAAATGAAACCGCACAATTCTTGATTGGGTGTAAATTGTGTGTCGGACCGGGATGGGAATCGAACCCTTGACTCTGTGACCTGAGGGTAGAGGGAAAGGGACAGGGAAGATATAGAGGGGAAAGCTAAACATGTAGCTAGTGTAAATATGAAATCATGTGGGAAATGCGGCAGGTGAGTCGGGCAGCGTGTGAGGGGCGAGGAGTCAGCGGTTCAGTTGGGCGACCTCCACCCGTCACGTGATCCCGTTTTTATTTTGCACTGTTTATGAAATTTAACAATTTAATATGCATATTCTTATTATTCGCAGTTGTTAAAATCTACTGTAATGCACTACGCTGTACTGCTGCCGCAAAGGTAACTAATTTCATGACACATGCCAGTGATATTAAACCTGACTCTGATATTGATATGGGAGACCCACAACCTGATCTCAGTTACTGATCGTAATGCAAGATAAACAATTTTCGTTGTTTTTGTGGTCCTCGGAAATGACAACATTTCGTTTAAGTTTCCCTCCGATGCTCGAAAGCAGAAGCTCAGTCTGTCTAATATTTTAACCAATTAAAATGGGGAATTTGTTTATTCTTATCAAGATCTGAGCTGCGGTGAAAATCTTATCTAACGTACCATCTGCACATTATGAATACATTACAACGGTACATTGTAACAAAACAATAATTGTAACAAAGCATTACGGCTTCAGGCCAAGTGCAGTGCAGATGGACACATGGGGCAAAGTCCAGTCGAGTTACATTGTGAGGCCGAGTCCATTTTATCATTCATTTGGCTTGTAACCACAGACAGGAAGCCGCCCTTGAGCCGGATGGTTCGCGCTTTAAGGCTTTTGTATCTCTTCCCCGATGGGAGAGCGGGTTTGCAGCAAGAATGTCCAGGTTGTGAGGATCTTTGAGTACATGGCCAGCTTTTCCGAGGCAGGGGAAGTGTAGGAAGAGTCCATGGAGGGGAGGCCTGTTTCTCTGATGTTCTCTGCTCTCCAAAGTTCTCTGCAGTTCCTTGCAGTCATGGGCAGAGCCGTAGCCATACGAAGGCGTGAAGTATCGACAAGGAGCTCAGAGACCTCGGCCTTCACCCTGCCTCTAGTGACCGCCCCTCAGGGAGAGTTAGTGGCCTCGGGAGCAGATTGAACAGCTTGATAGTGGGGTGGGGAGGATGTTGTGAGCATTGACTGTATCGACTGTATTAACCCTGTGCGGGAATGAAGAGAAAACTGGAGAATGTGGGCGTAACATTTGTGCAACTTTGTTCAACCGTCACAAACGTCTTGTAATCAGTCAATAGTTGTGCATCATTTGAAGTAAAAGGAGAAAATGCTGGAACCGTTCAGCAGATCGGGCAGCATCCTGGACAGTCCCAGTTCTGATACTGGCTCTATCTACCACAGTTTCTCTTTCCACACATCCAGTCTGATGTACCGAGTTTCCAGCACTTTACTTTCAATTTTGTTTCAAAAGGATCTTAATCCTGTCAGCGTACAGGAAATGTGACGGCCAATTGAGCTGGGCAAGATCTCATTTAGCAAGGAGGTAATGATAAAATGTTTTCGGTTTAGCGGCTGGAGACGATGTAAAACGTGTCCTCGGCATCGAGTGACCCACGCCGAGGTTTTCCAGCCCGATCATTGGCTCAGTCAGATGATCTTCAGGTTTCTGTTCTGCCACAGGTTGATGTCGGAGTGTTCGCTTTTGAACTCTGAATGGCCGACACACTGCAGTATATTACCGTCAGCAAGGGAGTCCTGGGCCGGTTGGCGCTTGGGCTGTAATCCTGGGAAACCCCGGGCATCTGGAGTTCTCAGTATCTGGGATTTGGCCTAGGTCAGTACTTCTACAGTTGGGGCTGGATGTTCCTCCTTCCCCGGTGAAGCAGAAGTCTCGGGCCGCTGGACATTACTTTCGGGGAAATCCCCGATCGAGGCACGACTGCGCAAGCCGAGTTTAAAGAGAAGACACCTTGATAAAGCGGGCGTCTCGGTAGAAGGAAACAGAACGAGAGGGCTTTGGCTCAACGGGCCTTAGGCGGTAACGGGTCGAGGCGAGCTAAGTTACTTGTGAAGAATAGAAACGGGAAGTGTGTGTGTGTGGGCGGCCGGGGTTCTGTACCGGGCTGTCAGATGTGGGAGATCTGGGAAGCACCCAGCCTCCTGGACGGCCACATCTAGGCCAGGTGCGTCGAGCTGCGGCTCCATCGGGACCGGGTTGGGGAACTGCAGTTGCAGCTCGATAACCTTCATCCGGTCAGGGAGAGCGGGGAGGTGGTAGACTGGAACTGTCGGCAAGTAGTGATACCGGGGCCTCGGAAGAAAGATAAGTTGGTCACAGTCAGGAGCGGGAAGGGCAAGAGCCAGATACCAGCGACACCCCAGTGGCTGTCCTCCTTAACAATAAGTACTCCTGTTTGAGTACTATGGGGGGGGGGGCGGGGAAACGGCCTAGCTGGGGGCGGGGGGGGGAAGCAACGAAGGCCGCGCCTCTGGCACAGAGTCTGGCCCTGTGGCACAGAAGGGTAGGGAAAGGAAGAGGGTGGCAGCAGGGTATTTGATAGTCAGGGGGTCAGACAGGCGAGAAAGCTTGTAGACAGTGCGAGAGGGAGGACAGGCAGGTGACAGAGAAGGGACGCGCTCAGACCGATGGTTTGAGATGTCCCTATTTCAATGCAAGAAATATCACGAATAAAGCAGTTGAACTTAGCGCGTGGATCAGTACCTGGAGCAATGATTTTGTGGCCATTGCAGAGACTTGAATGGTTATTTAGAGAGCCAGGCTTCAGATGTTTCAGCGAGAACAGGGAGGGAAGCAAAACTGGGGGTGTGGCACTGCTGATCAGAGATAGCGTAACGGCAGCAGAAAGGGAAGACGCCCAGAAGATGATAAGACGATAAGACCATAAGATACAGGAGCAGAAGTCGGCCATTCGGCCCGTCGAGTCTGCTCCGCCATTCAGTCATGGGCAGATCCAATTCTTCTATTCATTTCCACTCCCCTGCCTTCTCCCCGTACCCTTTGATGCCCTGCCCAGTTGAGGACCTTAAATACACCCAGTGACTTGGCCTCCACAGCTGCACATGGTAACAAATTTGACAGATTTACCACCCTCTGACTAAAGTAATGTTTCATCATCTCTGCTCTAAATGGACGTCCTTCAATCCTGAAGTCGAGCCCTCTTGTCCTGGACTCCCCTACCATGGGAAATCACTTTGCCATATCTAATCTGCTCAGGCCTTTTAACATTCGGAAAGTTTCTATGAGATCCCCGCCCCCTCCCCACCTTATTCTCCTAAGTTCCAAGCAATACAGCCCAAGAGCTGCCAGACGGTCCTCATACGGTAACCCTTTCATTCCTGGAATCATTCTCGTGAATCATCTCTGAACTCTGTCCAAAGTCAGGATATGCTTTCCAAAATAAGGAGCCCAAAACCGCACACAATACTCCAAGTGTGGTCTCACGAGTGCCTTATAGAGCCTCAACATCACATCCCTGCTCTCATATTCTATACATCCTGAAATGAATGCCACATTGCATTCGTCTTCTTCGCCACTGACTCAACCTGGACGTTAACCTTTAGGGTATCCTGTACAAGGACTCCCAAGTCCCTTTGCATCTCTGAATTTTGAATTCTCTCCCCATATAAATAATAGTCGGCCCGTTTATCCCTTCCACCAGGGTGCATATATGAGCATATAGTTTTCAACATTGCATTTCATTTGCCACGTCCCTGCCCATTCCCTTAAACTATTTAGTTTGTCTGCAGGCTCTCTGTTTCCTCCACACTACCCGCTCCTCCACCTATCTTTGTATTATCGGCAAATTTTAGCCACAAATCCAGCCATTCCATAGTCCAGATTATTAAAGTACATCGTATAAAGCAGCGGTCCCAACATTCTCCCCTATGGAACTCCACCGGTAACCAACAGCCATCCAGGATAACAACCCTGATATAACCCAAATAGTATTCGATATTATTTCCACGGTATTGAACATTGATTTACAACCTCATCCAATTACTGCAATCTTTGGTTTACCAATGATGGACTCAATCCATTTCTCTTCTTCTGCTTGTCGGATGATTGCATTTCTTACATTAATGGCTAGAAGATCTATTTTGTTGAATTGGAAATAAATTAATCCCCCTACCGTATTTCATTGGCTTTCTCAAACTATGTTATGTTTAAATTTGGAGAAAATTAGAAGTGTTTTATTTGACTCTTCTGATAAATTTGAAAAGACATGGAGACCATTTATTCAATATTTTCATATGATGTAATTTGACCCTGTTCCAAACATATTCGTTTTTCCGGTTTTGATTATACATATGTTGAGAAGATCGGAGTTGGCGACACTGATGATTTTGTATTTTTTTATATAGATACTATAAACACCCCATTATTCATTATTTTTTTTATATTTTTCTCTTTATTAGTTATTAGGTTGTTAGATTAGTTTTTTTAGGGTTATTTTTTTTCTTTTTCTCTTTTCTTTTTTTTACTTATATATGATATACCTAGTTTTGCTTTGTTTATATGATATATGTATCATTCATGATTTGGGAAGACTGAACTATATTGTAACTATTGCTTGTGTATCTTTTCATGTTCAGTTTAAATTTGTAAGTTTGTAATCCCACTATCTATGTATTAATCTTATCATGTTGATATTAATAATAATAATTAAAAGATTGGAAAAAAAACCTTTGTTCCCATTCTTTGTTTTTTGCCGATTTTTTCAATGCTCCACATATGCTGGTAACTCCCCTGTAATCCCATGCACTATTATCTTACTAAGCAGCCTCCTGTGCGGCACCTTGTCAAAGAACTGAAAGTCAAACCCAAGTACACCTCATCTGCTGCATCTGCTTTGTGCTGGTAACTCCCTCAAAAAAATTCAGTAGGTTCGTCAGGCAGCATTTTCCTTTCCGGAAACCATGCTGGCTTGGGCCTGTCTGGTCATGTGCCTCCAAGTGCTCCATAATCCCATCCTGCACAATCGGTTCCGACAACTTACCAGTGACAGGTTAGCAAGTTTCCTTTCTGCTGCCTCCCACCTTTTGTAAATAGCGGAGTAACATTTGCGATTTTCCGGTCATCCGGTACAATTCCAGAATCTAACGACTCTTGAAAGATCATCGTTAAATGCCGCCGGAATCTCTCCAGCTACTTCATAGAAACATAGAAACAGGGAAAGCCTACAGCACAACACAGAACCTTTGGCCCACGAGGCTGTGCCGAATGAGTCCCTACCCTAGAAATTACTAGACATACCCATAGCCCTCTATTGTTCTAAGCTCCATGTACCTATCCAAAAGTCTTTTAAAATACCCTATCGTATCCACCTCCACCACGTTTGCCTGCAGCCCATTCCACGCACTTACTACTCTCTGAGTAGACAAATTACCCCTGACACCTCCTCTGTACCTACTCTCCACCACCTTAAGACTGTGTCCTCTTGTGGCAACTATTTCAGCCCTGGGAAAAAGCCTCTGACTATCCACACGATCAACACCTCTCATCATCTTATACACCTCTATCAGGTCACCTCTCATCCTCCTTTGCTCCAAGGAAAAAAGGCCGAGTTCACTGAAACGATTCTCATGAGACATCCTTGTAAATCTCCTCTTCACCCTTTCTATGGCTTCCACATCCTTTCTGTTGTGAGGCGACCAGAACCGAGGACAACACTTCAAGTGGCGTCTGACCAGGGTCCTATAGAGCTGCAACATTACCTCTCGGCTCCTAAATTTGATGAAGGCCAATGTACCGTACGCGTTCTTAACCACTCAGTCAACCTGCGCAGTTGCTTTGAGCGTCCTATGGACTCGGATCCCAAGATCTCTCTGATCCTCCAAACTGCCAAAAGTCTTACCATTAATACTACATTCTGTCATCATATTTGACCTACCAAAATGCACCACTTCACAGTTATCTGGGTTGAACTCCATCTGCCACTTCTCAGCCCAGTTTTTCATCCTATAATATCCCGCTGCAACCTCTGACAGCCCTCCACACTATCCACAACACCCCCAACCTTTGTGTCATCAGCAAACTTACTAATGCATCCTTCCACTTCCTCATCCAGATCATTTATAAAAGTCACGAAGTGTAAGGGTCCCAGAACAGATCCCTGAGGCACACCATCGGTGACCGACCTCAATGCAGAATATGACCCGTCTACAACCACTCTTTGCCTTCTGTGGGCAAACCAGTTCTGGATCCACAAAGCAATGTGCCCTTGGATCCCATGCCTCCTTACTTTCTCAATAAGCCTTGCATGGTGTACCTTATCAAATGCCTTGCTGAAATCCACATACACTACATCTACGGCTCTACCTTCATCAATGTGTTAGTCACATCCTCAAAAAATTCAATCAGGCTGGTAAGGCACAACCTGCCTTTGACAAAGCCATGCTGACAATTCCTTATCATATTATGCCAGTCCAAAAGTTCATAAGTCCTGCTTCTCGGGATCTTCTCCATCAACTTACCAACGACTGAGGTAAGACTCACTGGTCTATAATTTCCTGGTCTATCTCTACTCCCTGCCTTAAATAAAGGAAAAACATCCGCAACTCTCCAAACCTCTGGAACCTCTCCCGTCCCTATTGATGATGCAAAGATCATCGCCAGGGGCTCAGCAATCTCTTCCCTCGTCTCCCACAGTAGACTGGGGTACATCTCATTTGGTCCCGGTGACTTATCCAACTTGATGCTTTCCAAAAGCTCCAGCACATCATTTTTTAAAAGACATATCTACATGCTCAAGCTTTTCAATCTGCTGCACGTCGTCACTATTATCACCAAGAGCCTTTGCCATTGTGAATACCGAATTAAAGTATTCATTAAGTACCTCTGCTATTTCCTCCGGTTCCATACACACTTTCCCACTGTCACCCTTGATAGGTCCTATTCTTTCAGGTCTTATCCTCCTGCTCTTCAAATACTTGTAGAATGTCTTGGGTTTTTCCTTAATCCTTGCCGTCAAGGCCTTCTCATGGCCCCTTCTGGGTCTCCTAATTTCCTTCTTAAGCTCCTTCCTGTTAGCCTTATAATCTTCTGGATCTCAAACATTACCTAGCTCTCTGAAGCTTTTGTAAGCTTTTCTTTTCTTCTTGACCAGATTTATTACAGCCTTTGTACACCACGGTTCCTGCACCCTACCATAACTTCCCTGTCTTATTGGAACATACCTATGCAGAACTTCGCACAAATATTCCCTGAACGTTTGCCACATTTCTTCCGTACCTTTTCCTGAGAACATCTGTTTCTAATTTAAGCTTCCGGTTTCCTGCCAGATAGCCTCATAATTCCCCTTACTCCAAAGAAACCTTCCTGAACACACCTATCAAACTCCTCACCATCTAAACCCCTAGCTCTAGGGAGATGCCAATCGATATTTAGGAAATTAAAATCTCCCATCACGACAACCCTGTTATTATTACACCTTTCCAGGATCCGTTTCCCTATCTGCACCTCAATATCCCTGTTACTATTGGGCGGCCTATTAAAAAAACACACCCAGTAGAGTTATTGACCCCTTCCTGTTCCTAATCTCCAACCACAGAGACTCCGTAGACAATCCCTCCGTGACGTTCACCTTTTCTGCAGCCGTGACACTATCTCTGATCAGCAATGCCACGCCTCCACCTCTTTTGCCTCCCTCCCTCTCCTTCCTGAAACATCTAAAACCCGGCTCCTGAAGTAACCATTCCTTATCCTGAGCCATCCAAGTCTCTGTAATGGCCACCACATCATATCCCCAAGTACCGATCCACGCTCTACGCTCAACCGCTTTATTCATCAGCCTTGCGTTAAAGTAGATACATCTCAAAACTTCGGTCCCTTCTCTATTACCTGCCTATCCTCCCTCACACTCTGTCTCCTATCTTTATTTGAGAGCCAGGCGCCTCTTCCCCAGTCTCTTCAGTTTGACACCTGAGAACATTTCTATCACATACAAACCTTTGATTTCAGTCCACACACGCAGTCCTCGCATGACCTTCATCCTCCTCCCCCTCACCATCTGCTCCAACACATTGGTTCCCTTCCCCCTGCAAATCTAGTTTAAACCCCCCCGGAGCAAAACTAGGTAACCTACCTGCAAGGATGTTAGTTCTCTTCCAGTTCAGGTGCAAACAGTCCCGTCGTAACAGACCCCAACTTCCCTGGAACAAGGCCCAATTGTCCAGAAACATGAAGCCCTCCCTCCTGCACCATCTCCTTAGCCACGAATTTTGCTGCATTATCTTCTTATTTCTAACTTTACTAGCACGTGGCACGGGTAGCAATCCTGAGATTGCAACCCTGGAGGTCCTGTCCTTCAACTTTGCACCTAACTCCCTAAACTCTCTTTGCAGGACCTCCTCCTTCTTCCTCTCCACGTCATTGGTCCCAACATGGACCACAACAACTGGCTGCTCACCCTCCGTCCTGAGAATACTGAGAACTCGATCCGAGATATCGCGGACCCTGGCACCAGGGAGGCAACAGACCATCCGGGATTCTCGATCTCTTCCACAGAACCTCTTATCTGTCCCCCTAACTATCGAATCCTCTATCACTACTGCTCTCCTCTTTTCCTTTCTTTCTTTCTGAGCTGAGGGTTCAGTCCCTGTGCCAGAGACGCGACCACTGCAACTTGTCCCTGGTAGGTCGTCCCCACCAACAGTATCCAAAACGGTATACTTATTATCAATGGGGATGGCCACAGGGTTGCTCTGCTCATTCTGACTAATCCCCTTCCCTCTGCTGACAGTCACCCAGCTACCTGCCTCCTGACCTTGAGGGGTGACTATCTCCCTGAAACTCCTGTCTATTTCTGCCTCTGCCTCACGAATGGCCCGAAGTTCATCAAGCTCCAGATCCAGTTCCCTAACACGGTTTGTCAGGAGCTGCAGCTGGATGCACCTTTTGCAGGTGTAGTCATCAGGGACAATTGTGCTCGCCCTGACTTCCTAAATACTGCAACTGGAGCACTCGATCGCCCTAACTGCTGCCTCCATTACCTACTCCGAAGTTAATTAAATTAATTAAGGAAACTTACCCGGCCTTACCTCACTGGGAGCAAACTCGTCCTCAGCTTCTGCCCGCCGAAGCCTCTCGAGCCAGAGCCTCAAAGCTCCACTCCTACCCTGAGCCACTCACACCACTGGCCGCTCCTCTTCAGTTACCCGTCCTTTTATTTGTCCCTGCCAATTATCTCACGAGCCCTTCGCTCCTGCTTTTCCTTCTGCAACGGTCACACAGAACCGAAGGTGCATTGCATCACCCTCAGACTATTCAGACTATTAAACTTCCTGAGCACTTGCTCAGTCGTAATTTTCACTGCACATAATCCGCTTCCCTGGCATTCTTAAATGTTGGGTGTACTGCAGATGTCTTCCACTTGGCCTATGATTACAATATTTCCAGCGTCATTTTCTATTATTCCTATATCAACCCTCAACTCTCTTTTAAGCTTTATATACTGAAAAAAAAACAACAACTTTTAGTAGCTTCTTTGATATTAGTCGCCAGGTTCCTTTCATAATTCATCTCTTCGTTCCCAATGACCTTCTTAGTTTCCTTCTGCCAAGTTTTTAAAAGCTTCCCAACACTATCTATCACTAGCTTCGGCTTCCTTCTATGGCCTCGGTTTTGCTTTTACATTGGCTCTGTCTTCACCTGTCAGCCACGACAGTGTCCTCCTTCCATTCGAAATTATCTTCCTATTTGGAATCTCGCTGTCTCCCTCACTTTTCGCAGAATCTCCAGCCTTTGCTGCTCTGCTGTCCTTCCTGCTACTGTCCCTTTCCTGTCAACCTTTGCCGGTTTTACGCTCATCCCATTGTAATTTGCCTCATTCCACTGAAATAACGATACATTGGAATTTAGTTTCTCCTTCTCAAATTTCAAAGTGAACTCGATTATATTGAGATCACTGTTCCCTAAGGGTCCCTTAATCTTAAGCTCCCTTATCACCTCTGGATCATTGCACAACACCCAATGCAACACAGCCGATGCCCCAGTGGGCTCAACAACAAACTGTTCTAAAAGGCCATCCCCTAAACATTCTGCAAATTCTCTTTCTTGTACTAGCCTGGTATTCCCAATGCACTTTCATGTTAAAAACCCCAACGATTATCATAACATTGCCCTTCTGACACGCTTTTTCTATCCCTTGCTGTAATCTGTAATGCCCATCCCGGCTGCTGTTTCGAGGCCTGTATAAAATTGTCATTAGGATCCTTTTACCCTTGCCATTTCTTAATTCAACCCATACAGACTCTACTCCTTCTGATCCTATGTTATCCCTTTCACATGATTTAATATTATTTCTTATACGCAGGGCCACACCACTTCCCTCTGCCTACTAACCTACTTTTCCGATACACCATATATCCTCGGAACGATTGCCTACTGAGACTTTCGGGGTGAAAGTGAGGAAGGGAAAAGGGTCAATACCTCTACTGGGTGGTTTTGATAGACCACCCAATAGTAACAGGGACATCGAGGAGCAGACAGGAAGACAGTTTCTGGAAAGGGGTAATAATAACAGGGTCGTCGTGTTGCGAGACATTAATTTCCCAAATATCGATTGGCAACTCCCTCGAGCAAGGGGTTTAGATGGGGTGGAGTTTGTTAGGTGTGTTCAGGAAGGTTTCTTGACACAATATATAGATAAGCCTACAAGAGGGGAGGCTGTACTTGATCTGCTATTGGGAAATGAACCCGGTCAGGTGTCAGATCTCTCAGTGGGAGTGCATTTTGGAGATAGTGATCACAATTCTACCTCCTTTACCATAGCATTGGAGAGGGATAGGAACAGACAAGTTAGGAAAGCGTTCAGTTGTAGTAAGGGGAAATATGAGTCTATCAGGCAGGAACTTGGAAGCATAAATTGGGAACAGATATTCTCACGGAAATGGACGGCCAAAATGTGGCGAATGTTCAGGAAGAAGGTACAGGAGCCTCAGGTCCCCCACTACCAGGTTCAGGAACAGTTATTACTCCTGCAACCACATCAGGAAGAAGGAACAGGAGACTTAGGATATCTGCATAGATACTTTCCAAAGAGAGGGAAAGGATGGTAGGGTACAGGAACTGTGGTGTACAAAGTCTGTTGAAAATCTAGTCAAGAAGAAAAGAAAAGCTTACGTAAGGTTCATAAACCTGGTAATAATAGAGATCTCGAATAATACAAGGGTAGCAGGAAACAGCTGAAGAATGAAATTCGTAGAGCCAGAAGGGGCCATGAGAAGACCCTGGCGGTTTGGTTGAAGGAAAATTTGTGAAGAGCAAAAGGAAAGAGGATGTGCTGGAGCATTTGGAAAGCATCAAATTGGGTAAGTCACCGGGAGCAGACGAGATGTACACCAGGCTACTGTGGGAGGCGAGGAAGGAGATTGCTGAGCCTCTGGCGATGATTATTGCATCATCAATGGGAACATGAGAGATTCCGGATGATGGGAGGGTTGCGGATATTGTTCTCTTATTCAAGAAATGGAGCAGAGATAGCCCAGGAAATTGTAGGCTAGTGAGTCTTACTTCAGTGGTTGGTAAGTTGACGGAGAAGATCTTGAGAGGCAGGAGTTATGAACATTTGGTGAGGTATAATATGATTAGGAATAGTCAACATTACTTTGTCGAAAGCAGTTCGTGCCTTATGAGATTGACTGAAGTTTTGACGATGTGACTAAACACATGAAGGTAGAGAAATAGATGCAGTGTGCGTGGATTTCAGCAAGGCATTTGATAAGATACCCCATGCAAGGTTTATTGAGAAAGTAAGGAGGCATGGGATCCAAGGGGACTTTGCTTTGTGGATCGAGAACTGGCTTGCCTGCAGAAGGCAAAGAATGGTTGTAGACGGGTCATATTCTGCGTGGAGGTCGGTGACCAGTGGTGGGTCTCAGGGATCTGTTCTGGGACCACTGTTCTTCGTGAATTTTATAAATGACCTGGATGAGAAAGTGGAGGGATGGGTTAGTAAATTTGCTGAGGACACGATTGGGGGTGTTGTGGATAGTGTGGAGGGCTGTCAGACGTTACAGCGGGACATCGACAAGATGCAAAACCGGGCTGAAAGGTGGCAGATGGAGTTCAAACCAGATAAGTCTGAGGTGGTTCATTTTGGTAGGTCAAACATGATGGCAGAATATAGAATTAATGGTAAGGCTCTTGGCAGTGTGGAGGATCAGAGGGATCTAGGTGTCCGAGTACATAGGATACTTAAAGCTGCTACACAGCTGCTCGAATCTTGACTCTGTGGTTAAGAAGGCGTATGGTGCATTGGCCTTCATCAACCGTGGGACCGAGTTTAGGAGCCGAGAGGTAACGTTTCAACAATATAGGTCCCTGGTCAGACCACATTTGGAGTAGTGTGCTTAATTCAGGTCGCATCAGTACAGGAAGGATGTGGAAACCAGAGTGGGTGCAAAGAAGACTTACAAGGATGTTGCCTGGATTGGGGAGCATGCCTTATGAGAATACGTTGAGTGAACTCGTCCTTTTCTCTTTGGAGCGACGGAGGATGAGAGGTGATCTGATAGAGGTGTATACGATGATGAGAGGCATTGATCGTGTGGGTAGTCAGATCACAGGGTGGGTATTCGGAAACAGGGTGGGTTCGCAGGGCTGAAATGGATAACACCAGAGGGCACAGTTTTAAGGAGCTGGCAAGTAGGTACAGAGGAGATGTCAGGGGTAATATTTTTACTCAGAGAGTGGTGAGTGCATGGAATGGGCTACCGGAGACGGTGGTGGAGGCGGATACGATAGGGACTTTGAAGGGTCTGTGGATAGGTACATGAGAGGAAAATAGAGGGCTATGGATAAACCTAGATAATTTATAAAGGTAGTACGTTCGTCACAGCATTGTGGGCCGAAGGGCATGTATTGTGTTGTAGGTTTTCTATGTTCTATGTACACCACTCGCTGTGGGATGTGGGGACGATGTCTGAGGCTTCCGGAGAGTAAACACAAAGTACACTGCAGATGCTGTGGTCCAATCAACACGTAGAACAAGCTGGAGGAACTCAGCAGGTCGGGCAGCATCCGTGGAAACGAGCAGTCAACTCTTCGGGCCGAGACCCTTCGTCAGGACTGAAGAAGGAGGAGGCAGGGGCCCTATAAAGAAGGTGGTGGGGGGGGGAGGGTGGGAAGGATAAGGCTGGAAGGTACCAGGTGTAAAACCACAGAGGAAAGATCAAGGGGTGGGGGAGGGGAAGCAGGGAGGGGATAGGCAGGAGAGGTGAAGAAGGAATGTAAGGGGAAAGCACTATGGGTAGCAGAAGAAGGCAGAATCATGAGAGAGGTGATAGGGAGCTGGAAGAGGAGGCAGAGTGAAAGTGGGATGAGGGAAGAAAGGGGGGGGGGAATTACCGGAAGCTGGGGAATTCGATGTTCAGACCAAGGGGCTGGAGCCAACACAGACGGTATATGAGAAGTTGCTCCTCCAACCTGAATTTGACCTCATTATGCCAGTAGAGGAGGCCATGTATGGACATATCCGAATGGGAATGTGAAGCAGAGTCGAAGTGGGTGGCAACCGGGAGATCCTGTCTGTTGGGGCGAACAGGCGCATGTTTTGTGACACTTAGGGAAACAGAACAGAAAACCTTAGTTTTCCCCTGTAAATAATCCTGGTACCACATTCCCTGTTGCTACTGAAAATGTGTTCATCACAGCTGTTGCTCACAAGGGTGATCTCAGGAATGAGAGGGTTTATGTCTGACAAGCATGTGATGACCCTGGGCCTGTACTCTATGGAGTTCAGAAGTGTAGAGGGGGATGGGATCTTATTTGAACCCACAGAATGCTGAACAGCCTGGATACAGTGGACATGGAGGGGATGTTTCCATCAGACGGAGAGTTTGGCGTCTGAGAGCACAGCCTGGAACAAGCGAGTTTCCCTTTAAAACTGAGATGAGAGAAGCTTTGTTAAAACCAGCCTTTACAACTTTAGATTCTTCTTTTCAAAATGGCTGCAGTGCTAGTATTTGTCACACTAAAACTCACAGCATATGATGTAGAGTCTGTTATTTCCCTTTTCGGTTATTTTTGGTGTGCCACTTCTTCCGTTTCAAGGGTAACAGCGCACCAGAGCTGCAAGAAGTGTTGAACATATTTAACGCCCTGTGGTCACTGCAGAGCAAGGGTAACAGAGTGATAGTGGGAGGAAAGGATGCCGTGAGCATTGACTGTATGGGATGTATTACACCAGGCTCGGAATAAACTCAGAACCAACAAACCGGTGGGATGGGGTGACATTTACACAGCTCGGGCTGTTGCTGACGTTTTGCAATCAGTTACAAACCGCGCATTAAAATCAAGAGGGAAAAAAATCTACAGTTGCAGGAAATTTAAAACAAGGAAGGGAAAATACGGGAAGCTCTCCGCAGATCGCCAGATTCCACATTCCACTCTCTGGGTGAAGCAGTCTCCTCGCAGATTCCCCTGAAACAGTTCGATTTTCACCCTAAACCCATGACCTCACCCAGCCTCAGGGACGAACGTCAACATGACTTCTCGCTGTTTATACCATCATCGTTTGTATCCCTCTAGCAGAGGTCCCCAACTGGGGGCCACGGACACCACCGATAATGGTAGGGCTACATGGTATAAAAAAAAGTTTGGGAACCCTGTTAGCGTCTCCCCTCATTCTCCTGTGCTTCAGGAAATCAGTTTCTAACCTGTACAGCCTACCCCTCTAACGCAGTTCCTGAGATACCAGCAACATGGTTGCGAAGAAAAAGAATTTCAGGATGTATATTGTATGTATTTCTCTGACATTAAATGTACCTTTGAAACCTTTGTCTGCCAGGGCTCCTGCAGTCTCTACACTAGCCTGCCGCAAGGACACCATGTCAGGCACTGGGTATTCGTCCATCCTCATTAATGTCAACACAGCAAGCACCTGTCGTGCAATCTGTATGCAGTCCAGGGCCCGACTCCCAGGTAAATACAGGCACACAGAAGTCATTAAAGATCTCCCCATCTCTTTCTGCTCCATGGGTAGATGAGAACGCTGACCCTCAGGAGGAACTTTGTGACAGTTATTGGGGCGGTACGGAAACCACAGGTTTTCTCAATGAATTATCCTGCCAGCAAATTGTCTGTTATCCATGGAAGTATGCACAATCCAGATGTTGTTTAGAAAGTTCATGAGTGATTCTGGAATGAAAGGTTTGGTGTAGGAGGGGCTTTTAGCGTCTCTGGGCCTGTGCTCAATGGAAGGACGGTGACTCTGGGAACAGCAACCTCAGTGTAATCCTGCGGTCTGGGTAGATTGGATGGGGCCAAGATGCGTCCAACAGAAGGCGAGTCTAAGATCTGAGGTCACCATCAGAACCCATTCAATTGTATCTGGGGACCTCCCCTTCCATCATTCTGTAGGTAGCAGGATCTGATTTGCACCTGCATCAATGCCGGGGGTTGATCGTAGTTATAAGTTACTTGCAGACACAAGAATACGACAGAATTTTTAACCACTTAATTGAAAAAAGAGTTAAACGTCATGATTATCACGACAATGTATTGCGTGATGCCTTTTGTAAATATCCCATAGTGGACATTTAGAGCCGACAGTCCACATCCAACAACCTGTTCTGATTTCGGAATAACTTCTGCACTACTGGAAGTTCAGAGATGGAACGACCAGCAGATGTACTGGAGGCACCTCGGGACAGGGTTAAAACAGCCACTGAAACTTCAGCTTCTCCATTGCAAAATGGTCGAGAGCTCAGTATTCATTTTTGTCATAATGAAACTCAAAGCATGTGAGGTTGTTCCTTATTTCATATTTTCAGTTAGTTCTGCTGAGCCTCTTCTCCGTCAGCAAGGTAACAGCCCACCAGAGCTGCAAAGAGCGTTCAACATTTTTATCTCTCACGACGAATGGTCTCGGCTCGAAACGTTGACTGGTCGTTTCCATGGATGTTGCCCGACCTGCTGAGTTCCTCCAGCTAGTTGTACATGTTGATCGGTTTCACGTACTGTTTGGGATGAGGTGGGGGGCGTTAATTTTAGAACTGGGAATAGCTGAGACACTGCAGAATATTACCGACAGGAAAGAGTCTTCCGAGTGTTGGTGCTTGGGCTAAAATCTTGGGATGGGGACTCCAGGATTATGGAACTGGCAGCGTTAGGGTTTGGCTTTGGCCCTGGTTTGTGATTCTACAGACGAGGCTGGATGTTTCTCCTTCTGCAGTAAAGCAGGTTTCCGGTCGGGTGGTTGGGTAGAGGTTGTAGGACATGAGCTATAACGAGAGGTTGAGCAAACCCTGTGCTGTAGGGGAATTAATTTATATTGAGTGTTCCACGCAAGTCCATTCCCCAGGAACCTTGGATCATTTCACTGTAAAACTTGAGTTGTTTCTCTAGACTGGTGCAGGCTGTGGTGAGACTTGATGGACGTTTGTAAGATTATGACAGGCAAAGGGAGAGTAGATAGACAATATATTTCTCCCAGAGTTGAAATGTCTAATGCCGGACGTCATGCTTTTAAAATGAGGTCGGGTTGTTGCATCGGAGGTGTGAGAGACAAGTTTTTTTTTCCCGCCACAGGAAGTGTTGTGGCTGGAAGGTCCTGCCTAGGATGGTGCCAGAGGCCGATATAACGGGAACTTGTCAGAGCTATTTAGATGGGCACGTGAATGTGAGGGGAATGGAAGGATTGTGGGAATTGTGTAGGCGGGATGAATTACTTTAGTTGGACAGTTGATTACAAATATAATTGGTTTGGCACAACATTGTGGGCCGAATGGCCTGTTCCTGTGCTGTACTGTTCTCTGGTCTGTGTCTGCTATTGAGAAGTTCGGGGAAGCGGAGGCAAAAGGAGTGAATGGGGAACAACAGGTCAGCTGGAGCCCAGTGTGGGAAATGGGAGATCACCCACTTCTGTCGGAGAAACGGAAACACTGAGTGTGTTTAAATGGTGAGGGACTGAGGTGCAGTAGGTAGGGAGAGAAATCAAAGGTACAGTGAACTTATTGTCAGAGCTATTTGGTATAAGTTGGTCCATCTCTCACATCTTCGCGCCCTTTCATGATCTCTCTCTCTCTCTCTCTCTCTGTCTCCATCTCTGGAGACAGATTGTGAATCTACTTCTATTATCAACCTCCTGATTCCCATGATAATCTCGACCATACCTCTTCCCAACCTATCATCTTTAAGATACTCTTCACTCTTCTCAGTTTTCTTGCATCCGCCGCACTTGATCCCACTATGGATGTTGTCTTCACCCGCATCACCTCCATTTCTAGTACGTCCGTGCTCACCCCTTCCCACCGCCCTCCTAGTGATGGAGTTCCTCTTGTCCTTGTCTACCACGCCTTCAGCCCCTGCAACTTCCACCATCTCCAGAGATCTTACAACTAAACACCACCCCACTCTGTTCTTTCAACAGGGATCACTCCCTCCACAATTCCCTTGTTCGTTCATCCCTCCTCACTAATCTCCCTCCAGCCACTTAGCCCTGCAAGCGGACTAAGTGCTACACCTACCCGTACACCCCCTCCCTCACCTCCATTCAGACACAAAACAGTCCTTCCAGGTGAGCCAACACTTCACCTGCGTACCTGCTGGGGTCGTGTATTGCGTCCGGTGCTCCCGATGCAGCTTCCTTTACATTGGTAAGACCCGCCGTAAACTGGGAGAGGGTTTTGTCGTGCATCTCTGTATCATCTGCCACAAGGGGGACTCCGCAATGGTCAGACATTTTAATTCGGATTCCCATTCAGAGGTCTCGACCGATGGCCTTCTCTCGTGCCAAGAGGAGATCACCCAGAGGGTGGAGGAGCAGGATATATTCCATCTGGGTACCCTCCAACCTGATTGTATGGATATTGAATTCTCCTTCCAGTAAACAAATCCCCCCACCCACTCTTCTATTCCCCACTCTGAACTTTCATTTCTGCTCACCAGCCTATCACTTCCCCCTGGATCCCTTATTTCCCTTTCTCGTATTGACAATGCTCCAATTCTATATTCTCCAGCCCTTGACCTGCCCAACACTTGACTTCACCTATCACCTCCCAGCTCGCCTCTGTCTCCTCCCCGATCTTTTTATTCAGATCTCTTCCCCTCCTCCTCGGGAATGAAAAAAGGCCGGTGGTCCAAAATGTCGACTGTTCTCCATAGATACTGCCTGTTGTGCTGAATTCCCCCTGCATTTTGTGTGCGTTGCTTTGCATTTCCAGCATCTGCGGGCTTTCTCGTGTTTGAAGTAATTATTTGGGCTTTGTTGAGATTGTACCTGGAATATGGTGTAAAATCCCACTCCCCGTACTAACATGGGTTATACAGACCAAAGAACAAACTGCTGGAGGAACTCAGTGGGTCGGGCAAAGTGACAATTATTTGTGCTTTGTTGAGGGATTGTACCTGGAATATGGTGTAAAATCCCGATCCCCACACTAACACGGGTTATACAAACCAAAGAACAAACTGCTGGAGGAACTCAGTGGGTCGGGCAGCATCTGTGGAGGGAAATGGACCGTCAACATTTCGGGCCGAGACCCTCCCTCTGGACTGAGAGTGGACGGGAAATAGTCAGAGAAAAGAGGTGAGGGGTGGGGATGGGGCAAGAGCTGGGGAGTGAGAGGTGGATGCAGGTGAGGGGGAGATGGGAAGGTGGAAATAGTGACAGGGGTGTGAGGTGAGTGGTTGGGGCAACACGGGGCTACAGAAGATATTTAATTCCATGGAGGATTACCGAAGAGGTTAGAGAGTATTTGTTATAGAGATTAACCAGACTGATTCCTGGAGGACGATGAACTCTCAGTGATCGTCTTCACATAAAACAGAGGCCGGCAGATGTGTGGAGACCGAAGGGATCGAGGAAATGAGGATCGGGGAGAAACATGTGGCTGAGATGGGAGAACAGCCGCCATCTTGTTGATGGTTTGAGGGGCTGAATGGCCTCCTGCTGTTTCTCACTTGATGTTTCAGTGTTCCTGTCCAGTGAGGCTCAAGAGGAATGTGAATAGAAATTAGTGTTTATAAACATAGAAGTCGTTTCAATGAATCCTGCACATTTCCTCTTCGGGTGGGAATTGTGTGTCGGACCGGGATGGAAATCGAACCCGTAACTGAGAACCGGGAGGTGGAGAGATGGGGACGGGGAAGATACAAAGGGAAAAATTAACAATGTAGCTGGCGTAAATATGAAATAATGTGTAAAATGCGGCAGGTAGGTCGGGCAGTGTGAGATGGGCGAGGAGCGGAGTCAGCGGTTCGGACGGGAGACCCTCCACCCATCGCCTGATCCACTTCTCGTTCCTATTTCAAACGCCTATCAGCTGCATCTGCGCTTTTCGCTTCCGAGGCCCCGCCCCCGCTCACACAGTCTCCGGATGTGTGGTGGTTTTCTTTCCGTTCTCTGTTGAAGCGGATCGTCGGCGGGAAGCCGGTGGACTGATCACTGTCTGCGGGACAAATTGATCAAGTTCTCATCGGTCAGTATTGAGGCCGGTCACTAGGGGTGAACGCGACCGACAATTTCCCATCGGTGAGTACTGAAGCCGATCCCGGAGGAGGGGAACCTGATGTTGGGCAGAGAGTTCCGTCAACTTCCCCGAACTGGCGGCCTCGTCCCGCTTCCTGGATACAACCTGTCGTGGTCGGTCCGGGTTATGGGACCTTCACACCGAACCACCTGAGATGAGCCGCCGCTCAGCCCCTGGTGTTCTGGTCCCAGGAGCAGGATGAGGTGGTGATGCCGAGACTGAACCCATCCATTAAGATGTACCTGGTAAACTTTACCTCCATCACCCGTCCCGGTACCGGACCCAAACTTCACCTGGATCGACGCCTGGAGTCGATAATTGTTTTACATATCTCCAGCACATTGGAAGCGGCCGTTCGGCCTGTTGTGTTCTTGCAGACATGAGGGTTAAACAGAGTAATCGCACCCTCGGGTCACTGCTCCACGTGTATGAGTAGTTCCATCTTTCCCCGTTCAGACAGGACAGTGAGATCCAGATCTCTCACGTCCTCTCGGGGGACTGGGAAGTTTATTTCCATCTTCTTTCCATTGTTACGACTTGCCGAAATGCTGACAGTGTTTCCCGATATCTGGCCCCATTAATGCGAGAATTAAGTCTTGTTCATTTATCTGCGTTTCTCGGAAATGTGTACACTCCCTCCGGAATTTCCAAGGGAGCAACCAAAGCTGTCTAATATTTCCACAAGATTGAAATGGGGAATCTTTATTTTGTTTTCCATGTACAGAGATTGCGTGAAAATCGTGTCTCCGGTATTCTCCACACAGATCGATACATTGCAGCAGTACATTGAGGTAAAACAAATCATTCTGGTTACAGAGAAAGTGTAGTGCAGGTAGATATGTGGTGCAAGGTCACATCGATTTAGACTGAGGTCAGGAGTCCACTCATCACGCTGTTCGCTTCTAACAGCAGAATGGACACCATCCTTGAGCCCGGTGGCATGTTTCTGTTCTATTTTATCTTCGCCCCGATGGCAGGGTGAGAAGTGAGAATGTCCAGGGTTGTGGGGATCTTTGACTACACGGCCTGCTTTACTGAGGCAGTGGGAAGAATAGACAGAGTCCATGGAGGGGAGGTTGGTTTCTATGATGTGCTCAGCTGTGTCCACAGTTCTCCGCTATTTCATTCAGTTAAAGGAAGAGCAGTAGCCGTATGAAGATGTGAAGTATCGGGATGGGATACTTTCTGCGGTGCATTGATAAAGCGTGTCGAGTAGAAAAGGGCACATACTAAAATTCTTATTGTTTGTTCTGGCTTGTTTGTTCTAGTAGATCTGTTGTCTACTAGTGCGTACTATTATTTCAGGATCTGCGTATTGCTTGAGGACCATCAGAGATTGCCCTTCATCAGCATCGCCCATCTGGTTCAACCTCTGTCCAGCCTCTGTCCCACCAACTCAGTGATATATATATCAACCATCTTGATCAACCTCTGTCCAGCCTGTATCCCACCACCTCAATGATATATATCAACCATCTTGTTCAACCTCTGTCCAGCCTGCATCCCAACACCTCAATGATATATATCAACCATCTTGTTCAACCTTTGTCCAGTCTGTATCCCACCACCTCAATGATATATATCAACCATCTTGTTCAACCTCTGTCCAGCCTGCATCCCAACACCTCAATGATATATATCAACCATCTTGTTCAACCTTTGTCCAGTCTGTATCCCACCACCTCAATGATATATATCAACCATCTTGTTCAACCTCTGTCCAGCCTGTAACCCACCACCTCAATGATATATATCAACCATCTTGTTCAATCTCTGTCCAGCCTGCATCCAAACACCGCAATGATATATATCAACCATCTTGTTCAACCTCTGTCCAGACTGTATCCCAGCACCTCAATGATATATATCAACCATCTTGTTCAACCTCTGTCCAGCCTGCATCCAAACACCTCAATGAGATATATATCAACCATCTTGTTCAACCTCTGTCCAGTCTGTATCCAAACACCTCAATGATATATATCAACCATCTTGTTCAACCTCTGTCCAGTCTGTATCCCATCACCTCAATGATATATATCAACCATCTTGTTCAACCTCTGTCCAGCCTGCATCCAAACACCTCAATGATATATATCAACCATCTTGTTCAACCTCTGTCCAGTCTGTATCCCATCACCTCAATGATATATATCAACCATCTTGTTCAACCTCTGTCCAGCCTGCATCCCAACACCTCAATGATATATATCAACCATCTTGTTCAACCTTTGTCCAGTCTGTATCCCACCACCTCAATGATATATATCAACCATCTTGTTCAACCTCTGTCCAGACTGTATCCCACCACCTCAATGATATATATCAACCATCTTGTTCTATCTCTGTCCAGCCTGCATCCAAACACCTCAATGATATATATCAACCATCTTGTTCAACCTCTGTCCAGACTGTATCCCAACACCTCAATGATATATATCAACCATCTTGTTCAACCTCTGTCCAGCCTGCATCCAAACACCTCAATGAGATATATATCAACCATCTTGTTCAACCTCTGTCCAGTCTGTATCCAAACACCTCAATGATATATATCAACCATCTTGTTCAACCTCTGTCCAGTCTGTATCCCATCACCTCAATGATATATATCAACCATCTTGTTCAACCTCTGTCCAGCCTGCATCCAAACACCTCAATGATATATATCAACCATCTTGTTCAACCTCTGTCCAGTCTGTATCCCATCACCTCAATGATATATATCAACCATCTTGTTCAACCTCTGTCCAGCCTGCATCCCAACACCTCAATGATATATATCAACCATCTTGTTCAACCTTTGTCCAGTCTGTATCCCACCACCTCAATGATATATATCAACCATCTTGTTCAACCTCTGTCCAGACTGTATCCCACCACCTCAATGATATATATCAACCATCTTGTTCAACCTCTGTCCAGCCTGCATCCAAACACCTCAATGATATATATCAACCATCTTGTTTAACCTCTGTCCAGCCTGTATCCCATTACTGCAATGATAATTTTCAGCAATCTCTCTTTCAAACTTTGCCTTCATTGTGAAGTTTTGTTTTGAATCTTTTCCAGGATTTTTTTTTGTTAGTTAGGACTACCAGAGGTTTAATTTTAAACAACACGAGGCAGGGTAAAAGCAGCCATTTCAATTTTAGTTTCAGCGTTACAAAATGGCTGCAGTGTTAATCATAGTTTGTTGTTTCCTTTTTCGGTTATTTTCAGTAAACCACTTCCTCTGTTTCCAGGGTAACGGCCCTTTCCGAGCTGCAGCAAGTGTTGCACATTTTATCGCTCTGTGGTCACCGCCTCTCAGCGTAGAGACAGTGGCCTCGGGAGCAAATGTAACAGAGTGATAGTGGGAGGAAAGGATGCTGTGAGCATTGACTGTATGGGATGTGTTACACCATGGTCAGAATGAACTCAGAACTAACAGATTGGTCGGGGTGGGGTGGCATTTACAGTTTAGGGTGGCAATCAGTTACTATCAGTGCATTAAAATGAAGAGGGAGAAAATACTACAGTAGCAGGAAATTTAAAGTGAGGAGGAGAAAATACTGGAGACGCTCAGCAGATCGGCAGCATCTTGGACGGTCTCAGTTCTGGAACTGGGTCTTCCACCATTTGTCCTTTCAGAGATGTAGTCTGATGTACTGAGTTCCCAGCATTTTCTACTTTATAATTTTACATTTTGTTCCTGCTACACTGCAGGAAACATGGCAGCCAGCTGCGCTGGGCAATATCCCACACAGCAGGAAGATTGTGATCAAATGTGCTCGGTTTAGCTGCTGGGGTCAGGCTGAAGTGTATCCGCATCCTCTATACAGACCGGGGAACCAGCCTGAGCACCGGCCCCGGCAGAGGGTCATTAGGTTCCAATTCCACCTTAGTTTGTGAATAGAAAATGACAGGAACTTCACGGCAAATCGCCGGTACCAAAGCGTCTTTGTATGGGTGATGATATTGGGCTGGCGACTCTGAGGATATGGAACTGGCAGTATACGGGCTTCAGTCCAGGTTGGTAATTCTACAGCTGGGATCGGAGCTTTCTCAGTTTGCAGTGAAGCTGAAATCCCGGGCGTTTGGGCATTGGTTACGGGGAAATCACCGTCTACACTGCCCAATAGGACATCATATCAGTCAAGTATTTTGGAGATTATTTAAGTATGAACTAGGGAGTTGGGTCAAGTTGGGCTTTGATGTTGTTCATCTGAACTTTGGTAAAGTCTGTAACAAGATCCCGCATGGCAGCTGATCGGGAAGGTTCGGTCACGTGGGTTTCACGGGGAGCTGGCGAGGTGGATTCACACCAGGATCGAGAACAAGAAGCAGAGGGAGATGATTGAAGATGGTTTTAGCGAATGGAGGCCTGTGACGAGTGGGATGTGTGTGTCAGTGTCGAGACCTCTGTAATTCACTATTCAGGTCACTGATTTGTACAAACGGTATATTTTCTTCTTTGTCTTCCTCTTCCGCGTTTCCCAGGCATACGGCCTTGCAATGTAAGGCATTCTGTTTCTCCCTTTCTGATGACATACCCCGGGAATTTAAGGCTGCTTCCATACTCCGCCGGATAAATCCCTAACGGATGCTTTTCCTCTTCGTTTATACCCTTTGTCCACGCTAAAACGGCGTGTTCATCCCCCGAAACCGGAGCTTTTCAGAAACGCTTTCCAGGGTGGATATCTTTGAAAACGCTGCTCGGGCAGATCAGTGTGGACGGGGTAACCAGAGAAATCTGAAAACGCTGTCAGACGGCAACGTCTGTTTTCCTGAACGCAGCCCAACAATTTCAGAGCAGACGGCAACGAGACTGAAGCCAGAAGAGTTAGAAATGTACTCACCAAATACTTTGACCCATAGCTTACTGAATAAATAAGTATACTCACTTGGCCCTGTTTTCTGTCCTTGCTCGTATGAAGGTGGTTTACCTACTTATGCAAGTATTTCTCTGACAATAGATGTGTAACAGCCTGATGCAACATTGTATAGAAATAGAAGATAACACTGATGCAGACATGTTTTATATATTTAACAAGGTGCTTTATTAATGCAACAGAGTTGGTCAGTTTCTCAATGTTCGTCGTCAGCCGGGTCACACTGTCCGTGAACTCCCTGTCGGTCGCCTCCGTACGCTCCAGTATTTGTGTTTTTTTTTCTTTCATGTTCTCCTGCGCGAGAGCCAACATCTGTCCGTCGTTTTAAGTTTTTCCTGTCTGTAACTACACAAACACGCACTTTTACACCGGAATTCGACACCAAACACGTCGCTTGTTTTCGGTTCTGCATGCGCAGTAGGAGGAGATTCGCCGAAATCTCCGTTTCAATGTAGACAGAGACACTTTAAAAAAAAAACTCATAGTGTGGACACCTGTCGTTTTTACGCGAAACCGGCGCTTTCAAAATTATTCGGTCCCGTGTGGATGTCGCCTAAGTTTCCTCTCATTTAATGTTCTCATAAAAGATCTTTTCGTATGGTTACGTTGGAGTACCGTCTCATTCGTTACCCCATCTCTGGATGATATTTTCAGCATTCTTCTAAAAAAAAAACACATTTCTGTTGCTTCTAATTTTCTTTGGAGTTCAGGTGTTACAGTCCGTGTTTCGGAAGCATACAGCAAGATTGACCAGATGCAACATTTTAGTAACCTAAGCCTTGTTGTCATAGAAATGTGTCTGTTGGGAAAAACGGGTTTCATTTTTTGGAAGTTGGTTTTGGCAATGGCAATTCTTGTTTTTATTTCTACTTCACTTCTAGCATCTGTGATATAAAGCTACCAAGTCAATTAAAGCCAGTCGTTTGTTCAATCTTGGTTACCGATGGCAGTTGGGAGTACCCTGCTCTTTTTATGTTACCAAATATTTGTTGATTTTTTTATAACCGTTGATGGTTAGACCGAAGTCTGCACTTGTTTGTACTACTTTGTCCAGGAGAATTTGTAGGCCTCCTGCAGCACTTGCTATTAGAGTGGTATCATCTGCATATCTTATATTGTTGATGTAAACACCTCCAATATTTATACCATCTAGGTCTTCTATTTCTCTGAGAATCATTTCAGTATAGATATGAAATAATTTCGGTGAGGCAGCGCATCTCTGTCTAACTCCCCTTTGAAGTTTAGTCCAACTGCTTATATTATCATCATCTTTTACCGCCACTGTTTGGTTCCAATATAAATTTTGAAGCGGTTATTGGTCCCTTCCGTCAATGTTTAGTTAAGTGAGAATTGGAAATAATTTTTCATGTTGCACTTTGTCGAATGCTTTACTGAAATCAATAAAACATAAAAAGACATCATTCTGATATTCAATTGCCCTTTCTGAAAGCATTCGTAGTATGAACGTTGCGTTCCTAGTCTCTCTATCCACCATAAACCCCTATTGCAGTTTAGAAGTTTCTGGCCTTAACTTGTTTTTAATTTGACTCAGAACAATTCTCAACAAAATCTTTATTATGTGACTCATAGGACTGATTGTTCTATAATTTTCGCAGTCAGTAGTTCCAGGAATTTTAGGCAGAATTATAAATACTGATTTCAAGAGACCGTCAGGCAATACACCAGACTCATAAATGCCATTAAACTCTTCAAAATAAATATCCATGCCCAGATCTTCTGGGGCTTGTATCACTTCCACTGAAATTCCATCAGGTCCGGTGGCTTTACCTTGTTTCATAATTTTCATTGCTTTAGTTATTTCTTCTTTGGTAATAAGTGGGCCAGAATGAGGGTGTTTAATATATGGGGGTTCCCGTCTGTTATCTCAAAAAGCTGCTCTACATACTGAATCCACCTCTCACATACTTTATCCGTTAGGATGGGTCAGTCTGCTGATTCTGGGTATCCTGTAGAGGAGGTTTTCTTAATGCCAGTAATTTCCTTAAATTTTCTCATGCATTTCTTTGCTGTTGTTAATACGGCCTTCTAATTCATTGCATTTTGTTTGATTCAGCCATTCTCCCTTTGCAATACTGCACAATTCTCTGGTCTGTGACATTGATCGTATGTCCATAAAGTGACGTTAGGCACAGGAGTGTCTGGACATATGAGACGGAGATTGTTTCCATGTCCATAAAGTGACGTTAGGCACAGGAGAGCCTGGACGTACGGAGACTGATATTGATTGTCGGTTCATAAAGTTATTTTAGGCACAGGGGTGGCTAGAACAGTCAGGAAATGTTAAACCAGCAGTGGGTGGGGTGCGGAGGGTGGGTTAGTGAGTTGAGGTGTTAATCAGGCTTACTGCTTGGAGTAAATAACTGTTTTGAGCCTGATTGTCCCGGCGTGTCCCGATCCACAATTCCTTTAAGGTAGCAGCAGAGACGTAAAGAGAGTTTTGGGCATATTGACCTTTATAACGCAGGCTATTAAGAAGACGGGTTGGGGTATTAATGCTAAAGTTGTAAAAGACACTGTGAATCCAAATATGCAGAATTGTGTGCAGTTCCGGTCGGCTACTGGGAGGAAACATGTCGATAAGCGTGAAAGAGTGCAGGGAAAATTACACGGACATTGTTGGTGTTTCAGAAAACAATTATAGTGATAGGTTGAACGGTTTAGAACTTGACTACCTGGAATACAGGGGAATGAGGGGGTATCCTAGCAGGGTTCCAAATTTTCTATGCCATTTTCCCCTCCAATTAAAGCAAGCGTCCATGGACCCCAGATTGGGAACCCCCACTTGAGATATAGAAATCCATGATGGTATAAATAGAGTGAATGCAGGTAGGCATTTCCCCCTCCGTTTGGGTAAGATCATGGATTTAGGGCAAAAAGTGACACATTTATAGGGAATCTGAGGGGGAACTACTTCACTCAGAGGGTGGTGCGAATGCGAAACCAGCTCCCAGCGGAAGTGAGAGATGAAAGTTCGATTGTAGTATTTGAGAGATGTTTGGGTAGGTACATGGGTGAGGGAGGTATCGAGGGCTGTGGTCTGTGTGCAGGGGGATAGGACCAGATCGAACATGGCACGCATTGGATGGGCGAACAGTCCTGTGTCTGTGCTCTAACGGCTCTGTGAATCTAAATTGAAACTTCTACACATAATCCACATTTATTGCAGACGGGTCGTATCCGACAATGTGTTTTCATGTTGGACCAGATTCTGCACTGCTGAGAGCTCTGCAGAGCTGGAACTACCATGAGATTTACTGAATGCACCTCCAAGGGGTAAAAACAACCGCTGGAAATTTTAGTATCACCATTACAAAATGGCTGAATGTTCAGTTCATCTTTATCACAATGAAACCGAGAACGTGTCACACTGAGTTTGTTATTTCCCCGCTCGGTTATCTTTGCGAGCCACTTCCTCCGTCACCAGGGCAACAGCTCACCAGAGTGTTGAACGTGTTTATCGCTCTCTGGTTGCTGACTCTCAGCGGAGAGAGAGAGTGGCCTCAGATACGAGGATGCTTTGAGCATTTACTGTCCGGGAGGGAATGAAGAAGATTGTAGGGATTGTATTTATGCGATTCTGTTCTGGGTGTCAAACATCCTGCAGTCAGTCAATCGTTTCTGCATCACAACAAGAACAGAAAAAAATCTCCTGTTCTGAGTTTCCAGTGGTATATTTTCAATTTTATATTTAAAACATTTTGTTCCTGTTACGCGACGGAAAAAGTGGCTGCTAATTGATCTGGGCTACACCGCACTCAACAATGAAATAATGAACAAATGATAGATAGATAGATAGATAGATAGATAGATACTTTATTCATCCCCATGGGGAAATTCAACATTTTTTCCAATGTCCCACACACTTATTGTAGCAAAACTAATTACATACAATACTTAACTCAGTAAAAATATGATATGCATCTAAAATCACCCTCTCAAAAAGCATTAATAAATAGCTTTTAAAAAGTTCTTAAGTAGTTTACTTAAATACATTGAAGGTATTTAACACTTTAACATATCTTAGGGGTTCTCCCAGCTCAGTCCCCGGCACTTTAACATTGATGTGCTCAATGTAACTGGGCAGACAAGTTGAAATGTATCAGCACCCCTTTTTGACCCAATGCCCATGTCTCCCGGCTGATCCCCGTCCAGACAAAGGATCATTAGGCCCCAGTTCTGTCATGGCTTGGTGTGGGAGTGTAAATTTTTGAACTGGGATTAGCTGAGACACTGTCGCATATTACCGGCAGCAAAGAGCCCTGGGAGAGCTGGTGTTTGAGATACAATCTTGAGATGGGGGCTCCAGGGATATGGGTCTGTCAGTGTTTGGGCTTCGGTCTACGTTGGTGCTTTTACAGAAGCGGCTGGATGTTCCTCCTTCCGCAATGGAGCAGACGTCTCCGGTGGCTGGATACTGGTAGCGTGAATCTCTCAGTGTGAGATGTGGAAAAGATGTGCGAGGCTCTCGGTGCGGGCTGTGACCCTCTGAGTTTGGATCCTGGGATAACACACATGTTTTGACCCAGATTAAATGAGTCGGGGGTCAAGTTGTCCGGGTTTAAGAGATGTTGAGCGAGTATTTCTGTTCTGTGCTCAGATGTTTGGCTCTGAAGTTCCTTCGGAAGCAAAGCAGAGAATTAGTTCCCTTTCCATCCCTCACAGGGAGAGGCTGTGATTAAATACGCTGTTTTGTGTGTTTGCACCAGTAGAAATAGACCGGGGTTTCAGAATTCAATTCACATTTGGAAATCCCCCCTCACTGTCACCTGTCTATCTGCCAGTGGGAGTGAAACAGAAACTCAAGATGCTGAAGATAGATCAGAACATGCAACAGTACATCACAGGGACAGGCCCTTCAGCCACAATGGTGTGCCAAACCAGCTGAAAAGTAAATCAACCCCCCCCTCAAAAAACAACGAATGACTCCTTCCTACAAAATGTCCATTTGCGCTCAATCTTCCTCACACCCATGTGCCGACCTAAACGTCACTTAAAAGCCTCCAGTGTATTTGCTTCCACCGCCATAACAGACAGCGCATTGCAGGCATCCACACCTCTGAGTGAAACAAGTTACCCTCACATTTCCATTGCATTTACTCCCTCACACCTTCATTGCATGGCCTCTGCTATTAGACATTTCCAAACAGAGAGAAGATACTCCCTGTCTACTCTGCCAATATTTTTCATTCTCTTATGAACCTCTATCTGATCTTCCCTCAGTCCTCACCGCTCCATGGAGAACAACCCAAGATTTTCCACTAAAAAGCTGGGAGATGTTTGAATCCATTCTGACGAAAGGTCAGGAAACCGAATCGCGAACATTTTTCCTCTCCCCACAGCTGTTCCTTACCTGCAGAGCGTTTCTAGTGATTCCAGTTTCTCTTTATTGCATTCACCCTGGAAAATGTTAAATCTCCTGCGAATGGACCAGTGTACCAGCGCTCGTTTTGTGAGAGTTGATAGAAGAGTAACGAAACCAAAGCTTTTCCAAATACATTATCCTGGTACTAATTGTCCCCTAAATCCCCCCTCACTGTCACCTGTCTATCTGCCAGTGGGAGTGAAACAGAAACTCAAGATGCTGAAGATAGATCAGAACATGCAACAGTACATCACAGGAACAGGCCCTTCGGCCACAATGGTGTGCCGAACCAGCTGAAAAGTAAATCAACCCCCCCCCCCAAACAAAACTAATGACTCCTACCTACACATTGTCCATATTCTCTCAATCTTCCTCAGACCCATGTGCCTATCTAAACGTCCCTTAAAAGCCTCCAATGTATTTGCTTCCACCACCATAACAGACAGCGCATTCCAAGCATCCACACCTCTCTGAGTAAAACAACTTCCCCTCACATTTCCTTTGCATCTACTCCCTCACACCTTCCTTGCAAGCTCTCTGTTATTAGACATTTCCAACCGGTGCAAAGATACTCCCTGTCTACTCTATTTCTGTCTTTCATAATCTTATAAACCTCTATCAGATCTTCCCTGAGTCCCTACCGCTCCATGGGGAACAACCCAAGATTTTCCACTAAAAGCTGGATGATGTTTGAATCCATTCTGAGGAAAGGTCAGGAAACCGAATCGCTTACATTTCCCCTCTCCCCACAGTTGTTCCTTACCTGCTCAGCGTTTCTAGTGATTCCAGTCTCTCTTTATTACATTCACCCTGGAACATTTTAAATCCTCTGCGAATGGACCAGTGTAGCAGCGCTCGTCTTGTGAGAGTTGATAGAAGAGTAAAGACACCACAGCTTTTCCCAGTACATTATCCTGGTACCAATTGTCCTGTTTTTCCAGGAAATGTATTCAGTACAGTTGTTGCTGAAAAGGTTCGCAAGAATTATCCGAGGAATGATAAGCATTATGCACGAGGAGCATTTGATGGCCCTGGGCCTGTGTTCAGTGGAGTTCAGAGGGTTGGGGGTTGGTGGTGGGGGGTGAAGTTAGGGTGGGAGTGATTATTTACACCGACTGAATAGCAAGCAGTCTGGATGCAGTGGGAGTGGAGAGGGTGTCTTGATTAGACGGAGAGTCTGGGGTCTGAGAGTGCCGCCTCAGAATGAAGGAGCTTCACTTTAAAACTGAGATGAGAGACATCACTTCAGGTTGGTTGATCTGTGGAATTTGTTACCACAAAGGGTGGTGGAGACTGTCGTTGGGTATATTCATGTTCTGGATTGCTAAATAGGTTGCGTGCTATAGCAGGGAATCAAGAATACGGTGTTAGGAAAATATTCCTCCATGATTGATTATGGAGCAGACTAGAATGACCGAATCACCTAATCCTACTCCTATGTATTGTGACGTATCTTATACCATGACTGAACGATGACTTCTTTGTATCCTATCATAGACAAGAGAAAATCTTCAGATGCTGGAAATCCAAGCTGGAGGAACTCATCAGGCCAGGCAGCGTCTACAGAAGAGAGTAGAGTCGACGGACAGATGCTGCCTGGCCTGATGAGTTCCTCCAGCATTTTGTGTGTGTTCCTTTGTGTCCATGTCAGGCTTTGGAAAGTATGAGGGGCAGTTCCAGATTTCGTCACTCGGATCATGACATATGTGTTCAAGATTTAAATGTCAGGTTAATGTTTTGTTCTCGTTTGTGTTAGTAACATACTTCATTATCTCTCTGGTTAAAGTTAGACCTGCGGTGAGAGATTTATTGGAAGAAAAGCCCACAACTGGAAGCAAACCACAACTGAAGATGAGGGAACAGCGACAAGTGAACCAGCCGGAGGACTGAGAGCATCAACTGGAGAGAACCCTTCTGACTCAGAGTTCCCATTGATTCAGTCAGCAGAAAGTCTGGTGAGTCTCATTTACCCAAACACTGGTCCTTTAGACATTACATACTTGTACAAGGGAAGGTAGGAAATAGCTGGACTGACTAAACTTCGAAGTGCCATTTACGCCAGTTGCAATCACTCCAGATCTGCAAATGTGCTGCCAGCATCAGCTCCGTGAAGCCACACACATCCCTCATATTGTTTTCTCATTTCAAACTTGTCACTCCTGATGTTTCCTTGCTTGTCTGTGTTACGTCACAATCATCCCAAAATGTGTTGAGAATATCCTCCCTTTATAAGACGCCACAGTTGTTTCCTGCTGTAGTGATTGCAGAAATGTGGAATTATCATGAACTCCAGCAACATGTCATTGACTCCTCTGTCTATTGCAAGCTGCAATGATATACTTGCCCTCGAGTGTATCGTCGTGCAAGCCTCTGCTAAGAGCAAACCCTCTTGAAGCCAAATGCTCCAGAACCACATTTCATTCAGTCCGAACTAGCAAATGCCAACCAATAATTTACATTTACATAGCCTGGCGTCATCAAGTATACGTCTGCCAATAAATTGTCAGAACCTATGAATCTGTGATTAAGCAGAAATAGGTTTCGCAATGTTCCCATTTGACCCTGTGCCAAAGGCACGGGTTATATCTGTACTTGAGATAAACGAATGTCCTTGCAGCCAGGACTGCTGGAGCTGCTGGAGTCGGTTTAAACTCAGTCATTTCGGGATGGGAAGCAACGTGTTGGGTCAGATGATGAAGGAGATGATATTAAGGTAGATGTAGTATTCACAGAGACTGTGGAAGGATTGACTGTGGACAGGGCATCATGTAGTGAATAGCAGCAACAGCTTCCACTCCCCCTCTCCCCTCACTCCCTCTCTCACCCTCCTATTTTTTTTTTGTGCCGGTGTTAATCGCGGGAGTTGCGAACCCTTCCCACTCACTGACCAGGGAATGTCAAGCCTGTGATTCCATTCAAAGCCCAGTTTCTTCATAAAGAGCGGGGGTCTGAAGTGTTACCGATATGAACATGGGGGAATGCGTAACGAAAGTTTAAATCAGATCAGCAGCAATCTCGGAGGGCCGAGTATTCCAGTTATGCATTTGTGGTGTTGATTAGAAAAATTCTGACAGTTTAATTAGTGTAAGCCAATGTAACTTCTGCCTATTAATTATATTGTGGAACTCAAAAGAAACCATACATTGATTAAGTATATACATGGAGATTTGTGCGTTAATGTTGTACCCCAGCAGGTTGCGGATCGACCATGACTCATTCGGTGAGCTGGCCAGCGCGGTACGGGACCGAGGGACGCGCTCCCCGTTCCCTGTTACTGACTCTACAGTCTCCCCATCTACCGCGCCCTCCAGCTCACCGCCCCGCCCACTGCCCCACGCGTGCCCTCTCGCGGAGCTTCGTCACCCTGACGCTCACCTATGTTTCCTGAATTTTGAATGCAATAACTTGACTTATAAAGGCAAGCATGTCATTTGCCTTCTTCACCACCCTGCCAATTCCAGGGAGCGATGCACTTGGAGTCTAAGATCCCTCTGATCATCGACACTGTTCAGGGTTTTGCATTTAACAGTGTACTGTCTCATACATTCGTCCTACCGAGCTGCCAAGATGATCATCACTAATCAAATCTCACCGAGATTTCTCAGGTCCTGTTGAATTTATTGCCAAGTGCACAAGTACGGGAAGGTACAGGGACAGAGAAACACTGACTTGTGGCAGCATCACAGGCAAGTACATTCAGATAACACACAGAGCACAATTCTGTGTCTTTATCAATATAGAAATACAAGTTTTATGTCATTAACAATCTGTTGTGTCAATAGTCATAAATATATGTTTTGTGTCATTAACAATGTATAAAATTGCATTTTGTTTTTCAAAAGCAGCCTTGGAAATGTTGAATTTGGTCCCTCAGCCAAATTGTTGACACAGTTTCAGAAAAACTGGGCTCCCAGCACAGGTCCTTTCAACACTCACTGGGAAATCCTGCAGACCCAAGCAGTGTCTGGTTATTCATTTCTCAGTAAATGCACAGACAACAGGAACAGGAACAGGCCCAGATCTCTCAGATCCCAGACTCTCCGTCTAAAGGAAAGATCCTCTCTATGTCCACTGTATCCAGGCTGTTCAGCATTCAGTAGGTTTCCTTAAACAAGCACCACCCCCACCCCCACTGTCCTTCTGAACTCCATTGAGCACAGGCCCAGGACCATTGACTAACAGAGAGGTGACAGGGAGGGAAAATGTCCAAACGCTGTTTGAACACTGAATCCCTGGGTCCAATTCTACTGCTGCAAACATTGAATGACCTCCTCTCCATGGTATAGGAACTCATTCTCTCCTCAGATTAGCACTGAATGCTTCCAACGGAACTCCAGAAACACTCTCTCAACACCTCATGAGCCCAAGCAGCTCGATCCCCAGATCCACTTTAACTTGGTCAAATTCTGTGACCAAGCTAAACCGACCCCAGAATCCTCACTCATCGTCCCCACATCAGGGATTCCCCCACAACCAATGTCCAGCAACCTGAGACTTCTGATTCATTGTGGGAGGAGGAACATTCAGCCCCAGCTACAGCAGTACTGACCTGGTCAAATCCCAAATACTGACAGTTCCATATTCCCGGAGTCTGCATCCCAGGATAACAGCCCAAGCACCAATTTTCCCAGGACTCCCTTGCTGCCGGCAACATGCTGCAGTGTGTCGGCCATTCAGAGTTCAAAAGCTCACACTCCTGCATCAACCTGTGGCAGAACGGGAACCTGATAATCCTCTGACTGGACCAGATATTGGGCTGGAAAACCTGGGTGGGGGTCACCAGCAGGCAGGGATACGTTTCACATTGTCTCCAGCAGCTAAAATGAAAGCATTTTATCATTATCCGATCGTTAAATGAGATTTTGCCCAGCACAATTGGCCGTGGTTTTTCCTGTGGGCTAACAGCAATAACAGGCTTTTCATATTAAATTGAAATTAAATGCTGGAAACTCGGTACATCAGACTGGATCTGTGGAAAGAGAAACTGTGGGAGACTCAGTATCAGAACTGATGCTGCCTGATCGTTTTTCCAGCATTTTCTCTTTTTACTTTAAATGATGCACAACTATTGACTGATTGCAAGATGTTCGTGACGGCCTGAACAAAGTTGCACAAATGTAAGTCCCACATTCATTAGTTTTGTCTTCATTCCAACACAGGGTTAATACAGTCGACACAGTGAATGCTCACAACATCCTCCCCAACCCACTATCAGTCTGTTCCATCTGCTCTGGAGGCCACTAACTCTCAATGAGGGGAAGTGACCGGAGAGCGATAAAAATGTTCACCACTCCCTGCAGATCCTGGCTGTCCCTGGCAACAGGGAATTTGCCTCTCCAAACATGACCAAAACAGGAAATATCGGACTCAACTTTAAATACTGGGAGTCTCCGTCTGACAAAGATTAACACAGCGGCCATTTGATAACTTTGAAACTAATTTTTTTTTCAGAAATACTTTATTCAGAAATATTACACAATAAATTTATTTACATAGAAAAAAACATTCGTTACATCTGAGCCCTTATACAATAGGTAAAGTTATTTACAATCAAATATGTGTTGACTCTCTGTTCCCATTCAAATTAAGGATGTTTACGATAAAACATTCATTGACTCTCAAACGTTAGACAAAGATTAAGGACTTATTTACAATAAAATAAAATTATTGATGCACCATCAATAACTCTCTGAGACGTGAGGCGAGATATAGGCTTTTATTGGCTGGAAGAAAGAACAAGCAGCAATTGACCACCACACTACATCCTGGAGACTGAGGCCGGGGCGGTGTCTCCAATCGCCTTTATACTGGGGTCCATGGGAGGAGCCACGGTCAGTGGGAGGAGCCACAGGAGCAGTCAGCAGGGGGGGGCGTGTCCAGACAGGTATATGTAGTTCACCATAATTATTAACGATAAACATCCAGGCATTGACTCTCATTCCTTTACGGTCTGTACATTTCCAGCCACTCCTGGGGCACCATGTTGACTCATCTATCCACACCGCTGATGAGGGGTATTCTCCTCCCCACCCGACCCCTCCCACTCCCGCGGGTGATGAACCTTAAACTGTGGTCCTTCCCCAATGGGCCTTCGCGGTGTCTGCACCAAGTTTGAGTGCATCCCTCACTGTCCCTTCCATCCTCCTCCACACCTTCTCCGCGAACCCACAGTGTGCAAAGAGGTGGGTCACCGACTCCTCCTCACTGCAGTCCTCCCGTGGGCAGAGGGGTGTGGAGACGACGTCCTGGGCGCACGTCCTGGGCCCCTCTCACCGCCAGCCAGGCGAGGTCTTGGTGCCTGTTGGTGAGGTCTGGCGATGAGCTGGACAGCCTGCTCAGGGAACTTGTCCTGCACCGCCATTCAGTATGATCATGGCTGATCATCCAACTCAGAACCCTGTACCTGCTTTCTCTCCACACCCCCTGATCCCCTTAGCCACAAGGGCCATATCTAACTTGCTCTTAAATATAGCCAATGAACCGGCCTCAACTGTTTCCTGTGGCAGAGAATTCCACAGATTCACCACTCTCTTTGTGAAAAAGTTTTTCCTCATCTCGGTCCTAAAAGGCTTCCCATTTATCCTTAAACTGGGACCCCTAAGGAAGTTATGTTGCAACTTCATAAAACTCGAGTTAGGCCACAACTGAGTATTTCCTGCAGTTCTGGTCGCCTCATTCCAGGAAGGACTTCAATGGCCCTGGAGAGGGGACAGAGGATTTTTTGATTCGGAACAAGAAGTCGACATTAGCGGCCGAAACCCTTCGGCAGGACTAGAGAGTAAAAGGTGGGGGTGGGGAGGGGAAGAGAAAAACAAGGTGGTTGGTGAAACCTGAAGGGGGAGGGGATGAACGTTCTCGAACTGGCGGCCTCGCCTCGCTTCCTTCACAGAATCTGCCGGGGTCAGTCCGGGTTGTGAGACCTTCACACCGAACCGTCTGAGATGAGCCGCCGCTCGGCCCCTGTTGTTCTGGTCCTATTAGCAGGATGAACGTAAAAATGTTTCTATCTTGTTACTGACAGAGAATTGTACAATTTGTGTTCCGTGTGTTATCTGAATGTACTTGCCTGTGATGCTCCCATAAGTAAGTGTTTCTCTGTACCTGTACCTTCCCGTACTTGTGCACTTGGCAATAAATTCAACAGGACCTGAGAAATCTCAGTGAGATTTGATTAGTGATGATCATCTTGGCAGCTCTGTAGGTCGAATGTATGAGACAGTACACCGTGAAATGCAAAACCCGAACAGTGTTGATGATCAGAGGGATCTTAGACTCCAAGTTCATCGCTCCCTGAAAGAGACTGCACAGATTGATCGGGTGGTTAAGGCGGCAAATGACGTGGTTGTCTTTATTAGTCGAGACATTGAGTTCACAAGTCGGGAATTTGTGTTGGAGTTTTATAAAACTAGTTAGACCACATTTGGAGTGTTTCATACAGTTCTGGTCGCTCTCATTCTCGGAAGAATGTCGGGGCTTTGGAGAGGGCGCAGAAGAGGTTTACCAGGACACTGCCTGGATTAGAGGGCATGAGCTATAACGAGAGGCTGGACAAACTTGTGTTGTTTTCTCCAGAGCGGCGCAGGCTGGGGCGAGACTGTGATGGACGTTTATAAGATTACGAGAGAAATAGATGAGTGGACAGACGGTATATTTTTCCCAGGGTTGAAATATTTTAGATAAGAGGCCATCCATTTGAGGTGAGAGGGGGTAGGTTAATGGAGATATGAGGGGCGTGTGTGTTTTTCCTCACCCGAGTCTGCTGGGTCGGTCACTGGAATTTGCTCCCGGGGAGACCCTCCGCTCTGACGCAGTAATCACCCCGCGCATGCTCACAGGCCCCGGATGGGCGGTGGTTTGTTTTTATTCCGTTCGTTGTTGAAGCGGATCGTCTGGGGGATCGAGAGCGGTAAGGAGAGGGTCCTCTCCCCCTCCCCCCCGGGGGAGAAATCAGTTTCCCATCGGTGAGTACTGAGGCCAGTGTCGAGTCGGCAGCTCTGATGTTGGGCTGTGAGTCCCGTTAACTTCCCGAACTGTCGGCCATTTACTCATTTTCCAACTATCTGCGCTCCTCAAAGTTACACTCCACTTCACTGAACTCTCCCTGCGAACCAGCGACCCAGGCGGTCAATCTCCGCACAATTAAAATGGCAAATCAGCCTCGGGGCAAAGGGGCGCCTGTTTAAAACAGAGATGCGGAGAAATTTCTGTAGCCAGAGTGTGGTGAATGTGTGGAATTAGCAGAGGGAGCTGTGGGGGCCCGGTTGGGGGTATTTAAGAGGTTCTTGAGAGGTTACGATGGCCGTGGAGTGGAGGAGGGGAAAAAAGGGTCAGCCTGATTGAAGAGCAAACACGAGGAAATCTGCAGATGCTGGAAATTCAAACAACAACACACAAAATGCTGGTGGAACACAGCAGGCCGGGCAGCGTCTATAGGGAGAAGCGCTGCCGACGTTTCGGGCCGAGACCCTTCGTCAGGACAAACCGAAAGGTAAGATACTAAGAGATTTGAAAGTAGTGGGGGGAGGGGGAAATGCGAAATGATAGGAGACCGGAGGGGGTGGGATGAAGCTGAGAGCTGGAAAGGTGATTGGCAAAAGGGATACAGAGCTGGAGAAGGGAAAGGATCATGGGACGGGAGGCCTCAGGAGAAAGAAAGGAGGTGGGGGGGGGGGGAGCACCAGAGGGAGATGGAGAACAGGCAAACAACTAAATATGTCAGGGATGGGGTAAGAAGGGGAGGAGGGGCATTAACGGAAGTTAGAGAAGTCAATGTTCATGCCATCAGGTTGGAGGCTACCCAGCCGGTGTATAAGGTGTTGTTCCTCCAACCTGAGTGTGGATTCATTTTGACAGTAGAGGAGGCCATGGATAGACATATCAGAATGGGAATGGGACGTGGAATTAAAATGTGTGGCCACTGGGAGATCCTGCTTTTTCTGGCGGACCGAGCGTAGGTGTTCAGCGAAACGGTCTCCCAGTCTGGGTCGGATCTCACCGATATATAAAGGGCCGCACCGGGAGCACCGGACGCAGTATACCACACCAGCCGACTCACAGCCTGATTGAATGCCGGAGCAGACTCGATGGGCCAAACGGCCTAATTCTGCTCCTCTCGCGGAGCTGCGTCACCCTCGAGCTCCCGGGCTGAAGTGGAGACGATTTTAAGCATGCTGCACGTGCTCTGTGTCTCTCGTGAACTGACGTGAGATTTACTTGTCTCTCATTGGTGACAGCAAATGCCAATTTAGCATACCAACCAATGGGGATATGGCTTTCGTCATTAAGGCGTTCCCTCCGTAGACCCCACCACGTGTGTCCTACTCCCGGGAAAGATCCAACAAGCTCGTTTTTTTAATGCCGCTCCTACTCGCCAAGGAGTTGGCGGAGCTGCAGGGGTGATGATTGAAGTGGGAGAACGGGGGGTTTATTTCCTCTGAAGTGGCGAGGCTGAAGAAGGCTTCAGTATATCTGTAGCGGACACAAAGGGACACAGTGGCCGTTTGAGGTGTCCGGGTTTAAACAACGGAGTAAACAGACCCACCTCGGGCCAGCAGGCTGTCCCACTGGGCGTTGTGGGGACAGATGCTTGGAGCATGGTTGCTCCCTGTCTGCAATAGCAATTTATCTGAGGAGCAAAATGCAACACATACAAGTCTGTTATTGACTGAAAACATCCATATTTATTCTGTATTTTGTTTATGATACAATCGTTGTCCAATTTATGTTCAAGTTTAATAACCACGACCCCCGCCCGTTCTGATGACGCAGTAAGCACGTTGCGCATGCTCACAGTCCCGGGATGGGCAGCGAGTTTTGTTTGCTGTCTTTGTTGAAGCGGGTCCGGAGCGGTGGATCGTCTGTGGGATCCGGATCGGGGGTGGAGCGGAGGTTGACAAGATCCATGCGGTGATTGACAGACAGACAGATATACTTTATTGCTCCCGAGGGAAATTGGGTTTCGCTACAGCCGCACCAACCAAGAATAGCGTAGAAATATAGCAATATAAAACCAAAAATAATTAAATAATAATAAGTTAATCATGCCAAGTGGAAATAAGTCCAGGGCCCGCCTATTGGCTCACGGTGTCTGACACTCCGAGGGAGGAGTTGTAAAGTTTGATGGCCACAGGCAGGAATGACTTCCTATGACGCTCAGTGTTACATCTCGGTGGAATGAGTCTCTGGCTGAATGTAGTTCTGTGCCTAACCAGTACATTATGGAGTGGATGGGAGTCATTGTCCAAGATGGCGTGCAACTTGGACAGCATCCTCTTTTCAGACGCCACCGCCAGAGAGTCCAGTTCCACCCCCACAACATCACTAGCCTTACGAATGAGTTTGTTGATTCTGTTGGTGTCTGCGACCCTCAGCCTGCTGCCCCAGCACACAACAGCAAACATGATAGCACTGGCCACCACAGACTCGTAGAACATCCTCAGCATCGTCCGGCAGATGTTAAAGGACCTCAGTCTCCTCAGGAAATAGAGACGGCTCTGACCCTTCTTGTAGACAGCCTCAGTGTTCTTTGACCAGAGTCCGTAGAGTTCTTTGTAGAGTTCGGTCCCGAACGAATTTGGACAGTGAGTCCCGGTAACTTCCCCGAACTCGCGGTCTCACCTCGCTTCCTGGACAAAACCTACCGGGGTCGATCCGGGTTGTGAGACCTTCACATCGAACCTGGGGATAATTTCCATGGTGTGTTGATAAAAGTTGGTTCGGGGAGAAGAGTAAATGCCAAAGTTCGTGTTGTTCTATCTTCGTTATTTTAGTACATAGTAGTATGTACCGTTAATTCAGTATCTGTGCATTGCTGGAGGACCATCAGTGATTATCCTTGATCCCTGCTCCCACCCGTTCCATCTGCTTAATCCCTGCCCGTCTCGTTCAACCTCTGTCCAGTCGCCTAACCCCACGACCTCGATGATGTAGATCAACCATCTCGTTCAACCTCTGTCCACCCTGTATCCCACCACCTCAATTATATATATATCAACCATATTGTTCAATCTCTGTCCAGTCTGTATCCCACCACCTCAATGATATATATCAACCATCTTGTTCAACCTCTGTCCAGCCTGTATCCCACCAGCTCAATGATATATATCAACCATCTTGTTCAACCTCTGTCCAGTCTGTATCCCACCACCTCAATGATATATATCAACCATCTTGTTCAACCTCTGTCCAGCCTGTATACCACCAGCTCAATGATATATATCAACCATCTTGTTCAACCTCTGTCCAACCTGTATCGCACCAATGATTATCTATCAACAATCTCTCTTCTACCGTCGTCTGCATTGTGACGTATTTTGCCTCACGGAGTTGTTCCTGAAATCTGAGTTTGTTACCTGGAACTACCAGAGGATCTATTTAATGCAGAATGAGGAAGGATAAAGACAGCCACGAGAATTTTAGTTTCAAATTTTAGTCCAGGTCAACAGGTGGGAAACAGACAGCTTCCCCACCAGGTCTGGAGTCAGGCAGGGCTGCCCTCTCTCCCGTGTCTTGTTCGTGTGCTGCATAGAACCCTTTGCCGAAGCCATCAGGAGGGATGGGGGCATAAGAGGGGTGACGCTGCCAGGCAGCGGAGGGACCCAAGTCAAAAACTCCCTGTACATGGACGACGTCACCGTCTTCTACTCTGATCCGAGTTCAGTTCGCAGGCTGATCAGTATCTGTGAATGGTTCGAGCTGGCATTGAGGGCCAGGGTCAACCGCACAGAGAGCGAAGCCATGCTCTTCGGCAACTGGCCCGACCGATCCAGCGTCCACTTCACCATCAGGTCTGATCACGTGAAGGTGTTGGGGATCTGGTTTGGAGGGGCCGAGGCGTGCAACAGGAACTGGCAAGGTCAAAAAGAAACTGGGACTGTGGGGAGGGCGCTCCCTATCGATAGCGGGCAGGAACCTGGTCATCAGGTGTGAGGTGCTCTCAGGGCTGCTGTACTTGGTGCAGGTGTGGCCAGTCCCCCGCTCTTTCAGCTCAGAAATCACCCGAGCAGATTCGTCTGGAGATCCAAGATGGAGCGGGTCAGATGGACCACCATGCACAAGTCCCTGGACAACGGGGTCAAAAATGTCCCCAATGTCTCCCTCACCCTGATGGCCAGCTTCGTGTGTGGCTGCATCAGGTTGTGTGTGGATCCCAGGTACGTGGGCACCAAGTACCACTATGTGCCCAGGTTCTACCTGTCGCCCTGGCTACGAAGGATGGGTCTGGCCCCTTTCCCGCGCAACACCCCTGTCAGCTGGTCGTTGCCGCCATACCTGTCCTTCGTAGAGAAGTTCTTCCAGGTCATCGCCTTTGACCACAGGGCCATCAATCAGGCAGTGGTCAGCACGTAATGTCCTGCGGGCACTACGGGAGAAGGACAAAATGGACACATCTACAGCAGACCGTCCAGTTCATCTGGCAAAATGCCTCATCGCCAGACCTCACCAACAGGCACCAAGACCTTGCCTGGCTGGCGGTGAGAGGGGCCCTCCCAGTCCGATCCCTCCTGTACACCCGGAACGTCGCCTCCACACCCCTCTGCCCACGGGAGGACTGCAGTGAGGAGGAGTCGGTGATCCACCTCTTTGCACACTGTGGGTTCGCCGAGAAGGTGTGGAGGAGGATGGAAGGGACGGTGTCGAGGTTCATCCCCAGCAGCTGCGTGACAGAGGACTCTCTGATCTACGGGCTGTTCCCGGGGACGCACACCGAGACCAACATCCGGTGCTGCCGGCAGACCATCAGCTCGGTGAAGGACGCTCTTTGGTCAGCCCGAAACTTGATGGTCTTCCAGCGCATGGAAATGTCCGTGGCTGAATGGAGCCGGCTGGCACATTCTCGCCTGCAGGAATAGTTGCTGAGGGAAATAATTAATAATTTCTTTTATTGTATAAGGGCTCAGATATAACAAATGTTTTTTTCTATGTAAATAAATTTATTGTGTAATATTTCGGAATAAAGTATTTCTGAAAAAAAAATTAGTTTCAAAGTTATCAAATGGCCGCTGTGTTAATCTTTGTCAGATGGAGTCTCTCAGTGTTTAAAGTTGAGTCCGATATTTCCTGTTTTGGTCATGTTTGGAGAGGCAGTTTGCCATGGACAGTCCACAGGATCTGCAGGGAGTGGAGCACATTTTTATCGCTCTCTGGTCATTTCCCCTCAGGGAGAGTTAGTGGCCTCCAGAGCAGATGGAACAGACTGATAGTGGGGTGGGGAGGATGTTGTGAGCATTCACTGTGTCGACTGTATTAACCCTGTGTTGGAATGAAGACAAAACTAATGAATGTGGGCATTACATTTGTGCAACTTTGTTCAGGCCATCACAAACATCTTGCAATCAGTCAATAGTTGTGCATCATTTAAAGTAAAAAGAGAAAATGCTGGAAAAACGATCAGGCAGCATCAGTTCTGATACTGAGTCTCCCACAGTTTCTCTTTCCACAGATCCAGTCTGATGTACCGAGTTTCCAGCATTTAATTTCAATTTAATATGAAAAGCCTGTTATTGCTGTTAGCCCACAGGAAAAACCACGGCCAATTGTGCTGGGCAAAATCTCATTTAACGATCGGATAATGATAAAATGCTTTCAGTTTAGCTGTTGGAGACAATGTCAAACATATCCCTGACTGCTGGTGACCCACGCCCAGGTTTTCCAGCCCAATATCTGGCCCAGTCAGAGGATTATCAGGTTCCCGTTCTGCCACAGGTTGATGCAGGAGTGTTAGTTTTTGAACTCTGAATGGCCGACACACTGCAGCATGTTGCCGGCAGCAAGGGAGTCCTGGGAAAATTGGTGCTTGGGCTGTTATCCTGGGATGTAGACTCCAGAAATATGGAACTGTCAGTATTTGGGATTTGACCAGGTCAGTACTTCTGTAGATGGGGCTGAATGTTCCTCCTTCCACAGTGAATCAGAAATCTCAGGTTGCTGGACATTGGTTGTGGGGGAATCCCTGATGTGGGGACGATGAGCAAGGATTCTGGGGTCGGTAAGTGGCACGTTCAGCTGTGTGACCCTATCACAGATTTTGACTAAGTTAAAATGGATCTGGGGAACGAGCTGCTTGGGCTTATGAGGTGTTGAGAGAGTGTTTCTGGTCTGGTCTCAGTTGTTTGGAAATACTTCAGTTGTGGCCTAACTCGAGTTTTATGAAGTTGCAACATAACTTCCTGAATTTTCAATGCAATATCTTGACTTACTAAGGATCAGTTGAGGGTGGGTTGGTGCTCGTTTAAGAAAACCTACCGAATGCTGAAAAGCCTGGATAAAGTGGACATGGAGAGGATGTTTCCATTAGATGGAGAGTTTGGGATCTGAGAGATCTGGGCCTGTTCCTGTTCCTGTTGTCTGTGTATTTAATGAGAAGGAATAACCAGACCCTGCTTGGGTCTGCAGGACCAGTGCTTGGAGCCCACTATTTTCAAACTCTGTCAACAATTTGGCTGAGGGAATAAATTTATCATTTCCAAGGCTGCTTTTGAAACAAAAAAACGTAATGTTATACATTGTTAATGGCACAAAATGTATATTTATGACTATTGACACAACATATTGTTAATGACATAAAACATATTTATGGATTGTTACTGACAGAGAATAGTATAATTTGTGTTCTGTGTGTTATCTGAATGTACTTGCCTGTGATGCTGCCACAAGTCAGTGTTTCTCTGTCCCTGTACCTTCCCGTACTTGTGCACTTGGCAATAAATTCAACAGGACCTGAGAAATCTCAGTGAGATTTGATTAGTGATGATCATCTTGGCAGCTCGGTAGGTCGAATGTATGAGACAGTACACTGTTAAATGCAAAACCCTGAACAATGTTGATGATCAGAGGGATCTTAGACTCCAAGTGCATCGCTCCCTGGAATTGGCAGGGTGGTGAAGAAGGCAAATGACATGCTTGCCTTTATAAGTCAAGATATTGCATTCAAAATTCAGGAAGTTATGTTGCAACTTCATAAAACTCGAGTTAGGCCACAACTGAAGTATTTCCTGCAGTTCTGGTCGCCTCATTCCAGAAAGGACTTCAATGGCCCTGGAGAGGGTACAGAAGATTTTTTGATTTGGAACAAGAAGGCAGCGGGACAGCACCAAAGGATTTCCAGCGGGGAAGACATTTTGAGTTCTTGGGGGAAGGGAGAGGCCAGACTACGCAGGCGTGTGACGTCAGCCTGTTGAACGCAAAGTTTAAAAAGAAGGCAGCCATATCCAGCGGGCAGTGTTGGGAGCGGGCAGCGGAGTGAGAGGCAGCAGAGTGAAAGGGGCTCAACGGGCTTCGGCAGTAACGGGACGAGGCGAGGCAGTTGTTGATTGCAAAAGGAAGTAGTATGTGTGTGAGGCCGGTTTTCTGTGGCCGGTGTCAGATGTGGGAGGTCCTGGAGTCTCCCGGCATCCTGGACGGCCACATCCGTACCCGGTGCATCGAGATGCAACTCCTAAGGGACCGTGTTAGGGAACTGGAGCTACAGCTCGATGACCTTCGTCTGCTCAGGGAGAGCGAGGAGGTGATAGAGAGGAGTTACAGACAGGTGGTCACTCTGGGGCCACGGAGAACAATGAAATGGGTCACAGTCAGGAGAGGGAAGAGGAAGAGTCAGGTATTAGAGAGTACCCCTGTGACTGTACCCCTTGACAATAAGTACTCCTGTTTGAGTACCGTGGGGGGGGGGGACTGCCTGGCACAGAGTCTGGCCCTGTGGCTCAGAAGGGTAGGGAAAGGAAGAGGAAGCCAGTAGCAATAGGGGACTCTATAGTCAGGGGTTCAGCCGTGTGATTTTGTGGATGCAGGAAAGAAACTCGGATGGTAGTTTGCCTCCCAGGTGCCAGGGTCCGGGATGTTTCTGATCACGTCCAAGATATCCTGCAGCGGGAGGGAGAACAGCCAGAGGTCGTGGTACATATTGGTACCAAAGACATAGGTAGGAAAAGGGAAGAGGTCCTGAAAGAAGACTACAGGGAGTTAGGAAAGAAGTTGAAAAGCAGGACCTCAAAGGTAGTAATCTCAGGATTACTGCCTGTGCCACACGACAGTGAGGATGGGAATAGAATGAGGTGGAGGATAAATGCGTGGCTGAGGGATTGAAGCAGGAGGCAGTGATTCAGATTTCTGGATCATTGGGACCTCTTTTGGGGCGGGTGTGACCTGTACATAAAGGACGGGTTGCACTTGAATCCCAGGGGGTCCAATATCCTGGCGGGCAGGTTTGATAGAGCTGTTGGGGAGGGTTCAAACTAGCTTGGCAGGGGGGTGGGAATCAGAATGTGTGTGCACGGATTAAGGTAGAAGGACAAGGGCATGATGCTGAGAGTTCTGAGTTGATGAGGAAGGACAGGCAGGGGACAGAACATAATTGTAGCCAGTTAAAGGGGTTGAAATGTGTCTATTTCAATGCTAGGAGTATTAGGAACAAGGAGGATGAACTTAGAGCATGGATTAGTACATGGAACTACGATGTTGTGGCCATTACTGAAACTTGTTTGGAGGAAGGGCAGGATTGAATGATGCAGGTCCCGGGGTTCAGGTGTTTTAAAAGGAATAGGATGGGAGGTAGAAAAGGGGGGGGGGAAGTGGCATTGCTGGTCAGTGATAGTATCACGGCTATAGAAAGGGAGGACGCTGCAGAAGGAGTGTCCACGGAGTCAGTTTGGGTGGAAGTCAGAAATAGGAAGGGATCAATCACTGTGCTGGGAGTAGTCTATAGGCCCCCAAATAGCCCTCGGGACACCGAGGAGCAGATAAGCAGGCAGATTTTAGAATGGTGCACAAAATACAGGGTTGTAGTTCTGGGTGATTTCAACTTCCGTCATTTTGACTGGCACCTCCTGAGTGCAAGGGGGATAGATGAGGCTGAATTTGTCAGGTGTGTTGAAGAAGGATTCCTGACACAGTATGTGGACTAGCCGACGAGAGGAGAGGCTATACTGGATCTAGTTTTGGGTAATGAACCTGGTCAGGTGACAGACCTCTTGGTGGGGGAGCATTTTGGTGAGAGTGACCACAACTCCCTTAGCTTCAGCATAGCTATGGAATGGGATAAAATCAGACAAAATGGTAAAGTGCTTAACTGGGGAGGGGCTAACTTTAAAGAGATGAGACAGGAACTAGCGAGAGTAAATTGGAAACAGATGTTCAAAGGGCAAAGCATGGAAGTAATGTGGAGGAAGTTTAGGGACCACTTGTGCTGGGTTCAGGATAGGTTTGTCCCACTGAGACAAGGAAAATAATGGTAGGAAAAGGGAACCGTGGCTGACGAAAAATGTGAGGCAATTCGTCAAGAGGAAAAAGGAAGCATATGTTAGATATAAGAGGCAGGAAGTAGGTGGGGCTCAAGAGAAATATAGGGTACCCAGGATGGAGCTAAAGAAAGGACTTAGGAGAGCTCGACTGGGGAATGAGAAGGCCTTGGCATGTAGGATTAAGGAGACCCCCAATGCGTTCTATGCGTATCTGAAGAATAGGAGGATGAAGATGACAAAGGTGGGACCGCTAAAGGATAAAGAGGACAACATGTGCCTGGAGGTGAAGGAGGTTGGGGAGGTCCTAAATGAATACTTTGCTTCAGTATTGACAAGTGAAAAGGATCTTGATCAGGATGAGGTTGAAGTAGAGCGGGCCTGTGTGCTGGACAGTGTGGAGATTAAGGAAGAAGAAGTGCTGGATCTTTTTAAAAACATCAACATTGATAAATTCCCAGGGCCGGACATGATACACCCCAGGTTGTTGTGGGAATTGAGAGAAGAGATTGCAGGAACATTAGCTATGATCTTTGAATCCTCTTTGGCTGCAGGGGAAGTGCCGGAGGACTGGAGAACGGCAAATGTAATTCCCTTGTTTAAAAAAGGTAATAGGGAGAAACCTGGGAACTATAGACCGGTGAGTCTTACGTCGGTGGTCTGCAAACTACTGGAAAGGATTCTTAAGGATAGGATCTACGAGCATTTGGAGAAGTACAGTCTACTCATGGATAGTCAACATGGCTTTGTGAAGGGAAGATTGTGCCTCACAAGCCTGATTGAATTTTTTGAAGAGGTAACAAAAGAAATTGATGAGGGTAGGGCAGTCGATGTGGTCTACATGGACTTTAGCAAAGCATTTGACAAGGTCCCTCATGAGAGACTCATCCAGAAAGTCATGAGGCATGGGATCAGTGGAACCTTGGCTGTTTGGATAAAAAACTGGCTTACAGGAAGAAAGCAGAGGGTAGTTGTGGAAGGAAAATATTCTGCCTGGAGGTCGGTGACTAGTGGAGTGCCGCAGGGATCTGTCCTGGGACCCCTGCTATTTGTGATTTTTATAAAATACCTGGATGTAGAGGCGGAAGGATTGGTAAGTTTGCGGATGACTCGAAGATTGGAGGAGTTGCGGATGGAGCTGTAGGTGATCGAAGGTTACAAGAGGATACAGACAGGCTGCAGAGTTGGGCAGAAAAATGGCAGATGGAGTTCAATCCGGACAAGTGTGAGGTGATGCATTTTGGAAGGACAAACCAGAAGACTGAGTACAGGATTAATGGTCAGTTACTTAAGAGTGTGGATGAACAAAGGGACCTTGGGGTTCAAATCCATACATCCCTTAAGTTCGCTGCGCAGGTTGATAGGGTAGTTAAGAAGGCCTATGGGATGCTAGGCTTCATTAATAGGGGGATTGAGTTCAAGAGTAGAGGGGTCATGTTGCAACTCTACAGATCACTGGTGAGACCGCACTTAGAGTATTGTGTTCAATTCTGGTCACCTCATTATAGGAAGGATGTGGAAGTTATGGAGAGGGCGCAGAGGAGATTTACCAGGATGCTGCCTGGATTCGAGGGCATGAGCTGTAACAAGAGTTTGTATAAACTCGGGTTGTTTTCTCTGGAGCGGCACAGGCTGGGGTGAGACGATGGGGGTGTATAAGATCATGAGAAACATCGATAGAGAAGCCAGACAATATTTTTTATTCTGGTTACAAATGTCTAATTCAAGAGGCCATGTATTTAAAGTGAGAGGGGGCAGTTTGAGGGGCAAGTGTTTTTAACAGAGAGTGTGGTGGGTTGCTAGGATGTGCTTGCCGGAGTGATGGTTCTGGCACACTGGTGACTTTTAAGAGATATTTAAATCAGCGCATGAATGTGAGGAATGTCTGGACATTGAGTTGGCAGAAGGGATTAGCTGGCCCTTTGATTCCTAATTTAATTAGCTGAGCAAAACATTTTGGGCCGAAGGGCCTGTTCTGCTACCGTACTGTTCGATGTTCTGTGTGTGCTGTTGAGAGGTTTCGGGGAGACGGATGCAAAAGGAGTGAGTGGGAACAACAGGTCAGCCGGAGCCCAGAGTGGGAAATGTGAGATCACCCAGTTCTGTCGGAGAAACAGAAACATTGAGTATGAGTAAATGTTGGGGGACTGAGGTGCAGTGGGTACGGAGGGAGGTAGAAGGTACATTGTATTTATTGTAAGAGTTATTAGGTATAATAGTGAAAATGACTAACAATTATTTGTGCTTTGTTGAGTTTGTACCTGGAATATGGTGTAAAATCCCGCTCCCCATACTAACACGGGTTATACAGACCAAAGAACAAACTGCCGGAGGAACTCAGTGGGTCGGGCAGCATCTGTGGAGGGAAATGGACCCGTCAACATTTCGGGCCGAGACCCTCCCTCTGGACTGAGAGTGGACAGGAAATAGTCAGAGAAAAGAGGTGAGGGGTGGGGATGGGGCAAGAGCTGGGGAGTGAGAGGTGGATCCAGGTGAGAGGGGAGGTGGGAAGGTGGAAATAGTGACAGGGGTGGGAGGTGAGTGGTTGGGGCAACACGGGGCTGCAGAAGATGGAAATTAATTCCACAGAGGATGAACAAAGAGGTTAGAGAGTATTTGTTATAGAGAGTGCAATGAAGATTCACCTGACTGATCCCTGAAGTGGTGGGGTCATCATATGAAGAAAGATCAAATGTAATAGCCCTTTCATTTAGAGAATCGAGGACTGAGAGGTGATCACATTGAAATGCACAACATCATTACCGGTTGAACCAGGGATCCCAGTCTCTGAAAAAGGGGGTGGACTGTCTGGGACTGAGATGAGGGGAAATGTCTCCACTCCGAGGGTGGTGAATTTCTGTAAATCCCCTCCACAGAGGGCGGTGAAGACTCGGTGATCGTCCTCACATAAAACAGAGGGCAGCAGATGTGTGGAGACCGAAGGGATCGAGGAAATGAGGATCGGGCAGAAACGTGGCTGAGATGGGAGAGCAGGAGTCATCTTGTTGATGGTTGGAGGGGTTGAATGGCCACCTCCTGTTGTTTCTCGCTTGATGTTTCAGTGTTCCTGTTCAGTGAGGCCGGGGAAATGTGAATAGAAACATAGACTGATTTAAATAAAACCTGCACAATTCTGGTTTGGGACTAAAATGTGTGCCGGACCGGGATGGGATTCAAACCCGTAACTGTAACCCGGGGGGTGGAGGGATGGGGACGGGGAAGATGCAGAGGGAAATTTTAAAATATATCTAGTGTAATTATGAGATAATGTTTGAAATGCGGTGAGGGGAGTCGGGCAGCGTGTGAGGGGCGAGGAGCGGAGTCACCGAGTCACGTGGGAGACCGTGCACCCGTGACGGGTCCCGTTGTACCGCAGCGCTGCACTGCAGCATCTGCAGGTTCGTTTACGAGGCCCCGCCCACCGCTCTGACGACATCGCGCATGCTCAGTATGCGGGAAGGGAGTTCCTTTGTTCCAATGAGTCGGCGGTGGGATCGGGATCTGCGGGGATACTCGCCCCCCGGGGCGGGGAGCCGGGGACGGATTATTCTCTGCCGGGCGACAGCAAGAATTCCCCTTCGGTGAGTATTGAAGCCGGTCCCGAGCGGGGAGGTCTGACGTTGCGCAGTGAGGCCCTTTAACTTCCCGGAATTCAAACAAAAGAAAATCTGCAGCTGCTGGAAATGCGAGCAACGCGCACAAAATGCTGGAGGGACTCAGCAGACCGGGCAGAATCCATGAAAAGAGTACAGTCGACATTAGCGGCCGAAACCCTTCGGCAGGACTGGAGAGTAAAAGGTGGGGGTGGGTAGGGAGAGAGAAACACAAGGTGATCGGTGAAACCTGAAGGGGGAGGGGATGAACTTTCCCAAACTGGCGGCCTCGCCTCGCTTCCTTCACAGAATCTGCCGGGGTCGGTCCGGGTTGTGAGACCTTCAAACCGAACCGTCTGAGATGAGCCGCCGCTCAGCCTGTTGTTTTGGTCCGATTAGCAGGATGACGTAAACATGTTTCCATATTGTTACTGACAGAGAATCGTATAATTTGTGTTCCGTGTGTTATCTGAATGTACTTGCCTGTGATGCTGCCACAAGTCAGTGTTTCTCTGTACCTGTACCTTCCCGTACTTGTGCAGTTGGCAATAAATTCAACAGGACCTGAGAAATCTCAGTGAGATTTGATTAGTGATGATCATCTTGGCAGCTCGGTAGGTGGAATGTATGAGACAGTACACTGTTAAATGCAAAACCCTGAACAGTGTTGATGATCAGAGGGATCTTAGACTCCAAGTTCATCGCTCCCTGAAAGAGACTGCACAGATTGATCGGGTGGTTAAGAAGGCAAATGGCATGGTTGTCTTTATTAGTCGAGACATTGAGTTCAAAAGTCGGGATTTTCTGTTGGAGCTTTATAAAACTAGTTAGACCACATCTGGAGTGTTTTATACAGTTCTGGTCGCCCCCATTCTCGGAAGGATGTCGGGGCTTTGGAGAGGGCGCAGAAGAGGTTTACCAGGACACTGCCTGGATTAGAGGGCATGAGCTATAACAAGAGGCTGGACAAACTTGTGTTGTTTTCTCCAGAGCGGCGCAGGCTGGGGTGAGACTGGATGGACATTTATACGACTACGAGAGGAATAGAGTGGATAACGATATACTTTTCCCAGGGTTGAAATATTTTAGATAAGAGGTGAGAGGGGGTAGGTTAATGGAGATATGAGGGGCGTGTATGTTTTTCCTCACCCGAGTCTGCTGGGCTCCCGGGGAGACCCTCCGCTCTGACGCAGTAATCACCCCGCGCATGCTCACAGGCCCCGGATGGGCGGTGGTTTGTTTTTATTCCGTTCGTTGTTGAAGCGGATCGTCTGGGGGATCGGGAGTGGCAGGGTGAGGGTCCTCGCCTCCCGCCCGGGCAGAAATTCAGTTTCCCATCGGTGAGTACTGAGGCCAGTGTCGAGTCGGCAGCTCTGATGTTGGGCAGTGAGTCTCGTTAACTTCCCGAACTGTCGGCCATTTACTCATTTTCCAACTATCTGCGTTCCTCAAAGTTACACTCCACTTCACTGAACTCTCCCTGCGAACCAGCGACCCAGGCGGTCAATCTCCACGCAATTAAAATGGCAAATCAGCCTCGGGGCAAAGGGGCGCCTGTTTAAAACAGAGATGCGGAGAAATTTCTGTAGCCAGAGCGTGGTGAATGTGTGGAATTAGCAGAGGGAGCTGTGGGGGCCCGGTTGGGGGTATTTACTAGGTTCTTGAGTGGTTACGATGAGAAGGCCGTGGAGTGGGGCTGAGGAGGGGGGAAAGGGTCAGCCTGATTGAATGCCGGAGCAGACTCGATGGGCCAAACGGCCTAATTCTGCTCCTATGTCCCATGGAGCCGGTTTGTTGTCGGGGAGACGCGCCCACCGGTCACGGTATCCTGTTTCCCGCTCTGATTCTGCCACAGATCTGCAGCCTGCGGGTTTTTCCCGAGGCCCCGCCCCCGGGCTCTGTCCATGTGAAAATCGCATTGCTCGTGTTCACAGTCCGCGGAATGCAGTGACTTTTGGCCGGCTGAGTCCAGTCACCGCTTTGTGCTGATGTGGATCTGCTGGGGAAATCTGATATTGGCCAATGAGTCCAGTTCACTTCCCGGACTGTCGAATTCGCCTCGCTTGCTGAAACTTCTCAAAAAAGCCGCTTTTAAGCCTGGTGGTATGTGCTTCGGGGCTGTTGTACCTTCTCCCTAATGGGGGTGGGTGAGAAAAGGGAATGCCCAGGTTGTGGGGATCTTTGATTTTACCGAGGGAGAGGGAAGTCCAGAAGGAGTTCACGTAGGGAAGACTGGTTTCTGTGATGAGCTGATCAGTGTCCGTAACTCTGCAGTTCCTTGCAGTCATGGGCAAAGCAGTCGCCATACCAATGCGTGGAGTATCCAGATGGGAAACTTTTTATTGTGCATTGAAAAAATTTGGTGATAGCCAAAGCGTATATACTAAAGTTTGTTCTAGCTTTGTTATTTTGGGATCTTTTATACAGTAGTATTGTGCTGAGCATTTGGTCCATAACGACAGATGAGGCAGCTCATTAAACTCAATAACAGTTTTATCGTGATAAACACAAAACAGACCGGCCAGCTCGACCCGGAGAGTGAACCCAACCAGTCTCATACAGACGGGGAGGTGACCATCACACCCCCCCCCCCCCCCCCCCCGTTACAGTTCAGGTGACCCACAAATACACAAGCAAATAACTGTATAATCCAAGCTAAAAGGTAACAACAACTGAACTGGAACATCCCATCATAATCCCACAGAAGCATTTTAACACACGAACAATAAACAGTTCTGTTCATTATAAATGCAGGGGCGGGCTGTCATTACCCCTCCCTCCCAGAGTGTCACAGTATGTATCCTTAATTCGGTATCTCTGATTTGCTGGAGGACCATCAGTGATTGTCCTTGATCCCTTCTCCCACCCATTCCATCTGCTCATTCCCTGCCCATCTGGGTCAAACTCTGTCCAGTCTGTACCCCACCACCTCAATGATATATATAAACCATCTTGTTCAACCTCTGTCCAGTCTGTACCCCACCACCTCAATGATATATATCAACCATCTTGTTCAATCTCTGTCCAGTCTGTATCCCACCACCTCAATGATATATATCAACCAGCTTGTTCCACCTCTGTCCAGCCTGTATCCCACCACCTCAATGATATATATCAACCATTTTGTTCAATCTCTGTCCAGCCTGTATCCCACCACCTCAATGATATATATCAACCATTTTGTTCAATCTCTGTCCAGCCTGTATCCCACCACCTCAATGATATATATCAACCATCTTGTTCAAACACTGTCCAGTCTGTATCCCACCACCTCAATGATATATATCAACCATCTTGTTCAACCTCTCTCCAGTCTGTATCCCACCACCTCAATGATATATATCAACCATCTTGTTCAAACACTGTCCAGTCTGTATCCCACCACCTCAATGATATATATCAACCATCTTGTTCAAACACTGTCCAGTCTGTATCCCACCACCTCAATGATATATATCAACCATCTTGTTCAAACACTGTCCAGTCTGTATCCCATCACCTCAATGATATATATCAACCATCTTGTTCAACCTCTGTCCAGTCTGTATCCCACCACCTCAATGATATATATCAACCATCTTGTTCAACCTCTGTCCAGTCTGTATCCCACCACCTCAATGATATATATCAACCAACTTGTTCAACCTCTGTCCAGTCTGTATCCCACCACCTCAATGATATATATCAACCATCTTGTTCAACCTCTGTCCAGTCTGTATCCCACCACCTCAATGATATATATCAACCAACTTGTTCAACCTCTGTCCAGTCTGTATCCCACCACCTCAATGATATATATCAACCATCTCGTTCCACCTCTGTCCAGTCTGTATCCCACCACCTCAATGATATATATCAACCATCTTGTTCAAACTCTGTCCAGCCTGTACCCCACCACATCAATGATATATATCAACCAACTTGTTCAACCTCTGTCCAGTCTGTATCCCACCACCTCAATGATATATATCAACCATCTTGTTCAACCTCTGTCCAGTCTGTATCCCACCACCTCAATGATATATATCAACCATCTTGTTCAACCTCTGTCCAGCCTGTACCCCACCACATCAATGATATATATCAACCATCTTGTTCAACCTCTGTCCAGTCTGTATCCCACCACCTCAATGATATATATCAACCATCTTGTTCAACCTCTGTCCAGTCTGTATCCCACCACCTCAACGATATATATCAACCATCTTGTTGAAACTCTTGTCCAGTCTGTGCTGCCTGGGGTAATGGTAGTAGCTGATACATTGGGACTTTTAAGGGATATTTAGATCAGCACATTAATGTGAGGACAATGGAAGGATATGGATATTGTTCTGGCAGATGGGATTAGTTTAGTTGGCCATTTCATTAATTGAATAGACAGCACTGTGCTGTACTGTTCTATGTTCTGTGTCTCTTGTCGAGAGGTTTTGGGATAACGGAGGCAAAAGGAGTGAGTGGGAGCAACAGGTCAGCTGGAGCCCAATGTGGGAAATGTGAGATCACCCACCTCTGTAGGAGAAACAGAAACACTGAGTGTGTTTAAATGGAGAGTTTAAGTGCAGTGGGTAGAGAGGGAGGTGAAAGGTACATTGTGTTTATTGTAAGAGTTATTGGGTGTAAGAGTGAAATGACATTAACAATTACTTGCGTTTTGTTGAGATTGTACCGGGAATATAGTTTAAAATCCCACTCTCCATGGGTTATACAGACCTGCTGTTGAAGAAAGGCTGAAAAAATATTATATGGTCTAAACTATAGACCAGTGCTTCTGACATCAGTATTAGAAGCACTGCACATATAAGTACTTGAAAAGACATGACTTATTTGGAACAGTCAGCATGACTTTGTTTGCTCCTGGCAACACACAGAATTTTTTTTTGATGACGCTATGGGGAATGTTGCTAGGAAAGCAGATAAAGGCCATGCAGCGGATGTTGTTTACATGGACATTTGCAAGCATTTAACAATCCCTCCCACGTGGGAGGTTGGTCAAGGAAATTCATTTGCATCACGTTCAACGTAAGGAAGTAAATTGGAGTAGACAATGGCGTTTTGGGGGAAGGTGGACTGTGATGGTAGATGATTGTCTCCATTAATCGGGGCTTGTGACCAGTGGAGAGCCGCAGGAATGTAGTTGGGCCCGTTGCTGTTTGTCATCTATAGCAACGTTTAGGATGATAACGTTTTTAACTTGATAAGCACATTTGCGTGTGACACCAAGATTAGGGGTGTGGTTGACAGAGAGGCAAATTACAGGGATCTGGAACAGCTGGAAATACTGAGCTGAAAATGGCAGATGGAATTTAACGCAGGCAAGTGCAAAGTGTTTTACTATGGTAAATCTTGCACAGTAAACAGTAGAGCACTAAAAATTGTGGTGGAACAAAAGGATCTGGGAATAGAGGTCCATAATTCATTGAAAGCAGCGCCACCTGTAGGTAGGGTCATTAATAAGTGCTTTTGGCATAGTGACCTTCATCAATTAAGTTATTGACTGCAGGAGATGGGATGTTATTTTGAAGTTGTATAAGACATCGATGAGGCCGAATTTAGAGTATTGTGTGTAGTTTTGGTCACCTGCCTACAGGAAAGATGTAAGTAAGTGGCGTTTCAGGCGAAGGGTGACAATGTTATTAGATGGTTGTCTCCCTGACTGGGGGTTTATGACCGGCGGAGGGCCACAGGAACGGCAGTTGGGCCGTTGCTGTTTGTCATCTATGATAACGTGTTTAACTTGATAAGCACATTTACTTATGTCAGCAAGATCAGGGGTGCAGTTGGCAAAGAGGCAGGTTATCATAGGTTACAGTGCGATCTGACGCAGCTGCAAATTCTGAGCTGAAAATGGCAGATGCAGTTTAATGCAGGGAAGCGTTGCACTGTGTAGGTCGTACACAGTAAACGATGGCGCACTAAAGAGTGCGGTGGAATAAGAGGAATAAGGCACTGGTGAGTTTGAATTTGGAGTATTGACTGCAGTTTTGGTCATCTATCTACAGAAGAGAAATAAATAAGGTTGAAAGAGTACTGGGAAAAGGTGCGGGCGGTTTTTCTGGGAGATTCGGAGCTCAGGGTCTGGTGGAAGCAGCTGTCTGGCCCCGCACATTCCACAGAACCGTAGGCAGTTCTTCTTAAAGCAGAACTTTAGGCCATTCTGCTAAAACCATGTCCAACTGGTTTGACGTTTCACTCTCATTTGGGTATGAAAACATTCACGTTATCAGTCTGTTTAACTATTTCTGCTGCAGGGAAGGTCAGTGAATCTGAAAGCTGATATAAAGAACACTTAACCGGTGTTCTCGAAACTGCAACGTTACCAATTACAGTCGGTGCTCTGCTTGCTGTGAGTTTACGGAATTTTTTAAATTTTTCCCTTCAGACTCACATTGTCTGTCGCTGATTCATCCTCTCCACGTTCACCCCAGCCAGTCCTTTCAACAGTCCGTAGGTGTCAATGAGATTCCCCAGCATTTTTCTAAATCCCAAAGCCGCCAAATGCTGTTCATATGTTAACCCCTTCATTGCTGGAATCATCCTCATGAACCACCTGCCGTCACTCAACAACGACAACACATGTTTTCTGAGATATTGGGCCCAAAACTGTTGACAATACTGTAAGTATGGCCCGATTAGTGTCTCATAAAGACTCAGAATATTTTCCTTGCTTATATATTCTATTCCCCTTGAAATAAGTGAAAACATTGCATTTGCCTTCTTTATCAAAGACTCAACCTATAAATTAACCTTCCAGGAGTCAGACCCGAGTACACCTGATTTCCTCTGCACCTCTGGTGATTGAACATTCTCCCGTTTGGATGACAGTCTACATTGTTAGACAGGGATAGACAGGCGGTAGCTGGGCAGGAAAAAGAAGGAGAGATGGAGGGGGGGGGTGAAGGCACGAGAGAGCGGGGAAGGGTGTGGGGAAAGAAGGAAGGGGAAGGAGAGTCGCGCATGGAATGAGGGGAGCGCGGGAGGGGGGAGGAGAGAGCTGGGGGTAGGTGGGGAAGGGGAGGGTGGGAGGAAAAGTGGACGAGGGGGTGGGAGGAGAGTGCAGCGGGGAAGGGGGCAAGTGGGAGGCCAGCGCAGGAAGGAAAGCGAGTGTTTTTGTAATGAGCAACAGACACTATATAACCGAATAACCTCGGGTGTAGCGGCTCAGACTGACATCTCTGTGTATGGTGAGCACACCGTTCACCCAGCACCTCACTGAACTCCGTCCGGTTTCAACATCACAGTAAGTGTTGTCTCCGATTCTTCAGAACCAGGGAGCGTTTACAATGGGGTTTGGCTTTTGTCGGGCTTGGTGGGTGGGGGAATTCAGTGGGCGAAGGGAACTCTGAAATCTTCAAATTAACGAATTAATTATTGACCAAATGGATTAAAAGAAACAATTACCTTCAACTACAAACATTCTCCAGTTGGTTTCTACTGAGACGCTGCAGAAAAGCCTTTCTGCAGTGATCTGTGAAATGTCCCCCAGGGGCAGGGAAAGAGTCTCTCTCCCTCTCCTCCCTCCCTGACACACTCTCACTCACAAACACAGGAAAAACTATTCGGAATACAGAGCTGCTGTAAGACTTTGGCATTCGGAACGTCGCAGTAGACAATGCCACAGATCGATTTATTTAATTATATTGCAAATATATATATATATATAACTATATATTGGGTGTTTGAAGTAAAATAAACTACTGGAAACTCTCAAAGTCTGATAGCAATTGTAATAAGTAGACATTCAGGTTGCAGACACTGGTGAACGTTCTTTTCCAAATCATCGGTGTTTTACTGTTTTTTCCTGTTACAGGGATATTTAAATTACAGTGTTAAATTAGCTTTGTTCACAGTCGAAGGTGAGCGCAAAATGTCGAACTGGTTTGTTTGGTTTCAGCAGAGAAGCCGCTCCCTGCTCCGAGGAATGCCTGCGTGTCAGAATTTGCCCTGCAGACAGGCAACATCTTGCACACAGCTTGCACTGTGAGTCTCACAGAGCAGCAACACCAGCCCCTCCCCCATAGTTACTAAATGACCCTCGTCTGATGGTCTGGTGTAAAGTTAGAAGGAAACGACTTAGTGTAAAGAACAGTCTTAGTGAATTAAGGTGAAACTAATTCAGCTTCTGATATTTATTTCCAACCGACACGCTACCTGTGTTTTGGATCAGTGATCAAGAAGATTTTCACAAACAAGAGAAAATTTGCAGATGCTGGAGCAACACACACGAAATGTTGGAGAAACTCAGCAGGCCAGACAGCATCTAGGGAAAGAGTGGATGTTACGGGCCGAAACCCTTCGGCAGGACGCCTTTCCGAGGTGCTGCCTGGCCTGCTGAGTTCCTCCGGCATTTTGTGTGTGTTGCAAGAAGTTATTCGCTCTATTTCAAGCCTCTTCTGTCGGTCGTGGTATTTGTGTTCCTGCATTATCCTGTCTGCACGGTTGAGATTCTCCACAGTTTATGTCAAGGTTAAAAACAGTTCCCGAATCAGGGGTTGCGATTCCAAAGCAAGCGTGCAGAAAGCTGTTTAGCCAACACGGCTTCTGTTTCCAAAACTTGTCATTTCAGATGAATGCATGTCGTTTTTCTCATCGACGTTGATTCTGTTCAAGGTCTCGGTACACTGCAAACAGTGGGGGTGGGGTGGGGAGGGGACCAGTTACAGAAAGCGGCAGACGGCATTTTGGAGCGAACACCACGATTTCACTGTGTGGGGTAGGAGGCTCGATGGGCTGAATGGCCAATTTCTGCCCGGTTTGTGCAAAAGAAAAGCTCTGACTACAGAGTTACTGTAAACTAAGTAAATGAGTACGGACCACGGCAAATAACCTACTGTTGAACAAAAAACAACTCTTGCAGTAATTAAATCATCCAGGACGTTGACCGAGATGATAAGCAACAATGAACCCAGCACCGACCCCCACTGCACCCCACGAGTCACTGGTCTCCAGTCAGAGAGTCAAACCATCTTCCACCACTTACTGGCTTCTCCCGCAAAACTAATGTCCAGATCAGTTTACCACCTCATCCTGAAAGTCAAACCCTTGAACCTTCTTGACTAATCTCCCACGTGGGACTCTGCCAGATGCCTTGCTGCTGGACTGTTTACTCGCGTCCCTGTTGCAGCCTGTCTGTCTAGTGTTGATTTGATAAATATCTCAGCAGTTGACTCTGGATCTGCAGACATGCTCGGACGTGCTGCTGCACTGTAGTTTTATATCAATGCAGAATGACGGTGGTAATTGGGAACAATTTAACTCATTATTGTCAATTTGTTAATGACTGTGGATTTAAAGTCTGGAAGAAAATGCCAAAGTGGAATGGGTCTAGGACAGCGGAAGCAGACCGATCAATTGTCTTTGCTCCTGCCCCGTGCTTGGAGACGGAAGCTGCCATTTTGTGGAACTGTTTTACATCCTCCATTTTGTGAGACAGAGTTGCTTTGCTTTTTGTGTTTTAAAATAGACACAGTGGTGTTTCAGGCCTTCTACTAAACTGGAGGTCCTTTCCAAAGAAGTTACTTGTGATATTTGTTCTTTGATATAACATATGCAGTTGGGTGAATGCTGGGGATGGTGCCAACCTGATGTGATTCGAGCTGATCACTGAAGAGAACGCATTAGGGTTCTCCTCCTCGTTATCCTCCTGCTCTTGATGAATGTGTCGAATGCCTTAGGATTCACCTTAATCCGACCCCTCTTGCCTTTTCGTAATTTCCTTTTTTAGTTACTTTCTGGTGTCTTTATACTCCTCATGTGTTTTGTTTGATCCTGACTTCTGAAGCTTTACATATGTTTCCTTTCCCTTCTTGACCAAATTTATAACCTCCCTGGCCATCTAACGTCCTAGTGTCTTTTCATCCCCGTCCTTTCTTTTGGTAGATATCAAAAGTTGAATGATTCACTTGCTGAAGATGTTCTATAGGTCAGTTGTGGAGAGCGCCCTCTTCTTTGTGGTGGCGTGTTGGGGAGGCAGCATTAAGAAGAGGGACGCCTCACGTCTTAATAAGCTGGTAAGGAAGGCGGGCTCTGTCGTGGGCAAAATACTGGAGAGTATAACATCGGTAGCAGAGCGAAGGGCGCTGAGTAGGCTACGGTCAATTATGGAAAACCCTGAACATCCTCTACATAGCACCATCCAGAGACAGAGAAGCAGTTTCAGCGACAGGTTGCTATCGATGCAATGCTCCTCAGACAGGATGAAGAGATCAATACTCCCCAATGCCATTAGGCTTTACAATTCAACCGCCAGGACTTAAGAACATTTTTTTTAAAGCTATTATTAATGCTTTTTGAGAGAGTGATTTAGATGCATATCATATTATTACTGAGTTAATTATTGTATGTAATTAGTTTTTGCTACAACAAGTGTATGGGACATTGGAAAAAAAGTTGAATTTCCCCATGGGGATGAATAAAGTATCTATCTATCTATCTATCTATCAGTAATTTCCCAGGAATAGTCCCCACAGCGTTTTGATGTCAGTGTAAATTGCCACACCCACTTTCCTCAGAACTGCTGAAATCAGATGGAATGGTTTGACAAATCACTCTCACTGGAGTGTGAACAAAGTCACTTTAGTATTGTATTTATCCATTTCTGCTGCAGTGTAGTGATAGAGCCTTTATCGTGACATAATGAACATGACCTACGGTCTCGAACCCGTAACGTTACCGGTTTCATTTGCTGCCCTGTTTGCTGTGAGTTTACAAAAGTTTGTTTTTACCCCAACTCTCATCCTCTGCAGTTGCTTTTTTTTTCTCAAGATTCCTTCAAATAAACCAGTCCGTACCATTCCCAACCCTGACATTCTTTAAATTAAAGAACATTACCCTAGGGTTTGGAACCTGCAGCGTTCGCAGTCACAGTTCCCACTAAACTTTTAACTGCTCTTGATGAAAGAGTGAGTGCAAGGTGGTGACTGTGAGGGTAAGGAGGAGAGTGATGGGGTGAGCAGGGTAAGGGGAAGGGCAGGATGAGTGTGTGGAAGGTGGATAGGGGGAAGTAGAGAGAGTGGGGAGAGAGGAACGAGAGGAGAAAGCAAGAGTGAGGAGAGGGAGAGGGAGGGACAGAGAGGGGGAGTAAGAATGATACGTGGGGAGGGTAAGGAGGAGAGGGACAAAGGGGGGAGTGAGGTGGGGAGAGGGTGAGAGAGATCTAGAAAGAGGACGGGGGAGTGGGTTGGAGAGGGAAAGAAGGGGCAGAGAGAGGGAGGAATAAAGGGGGCAAGTGTGGGGAGGCTGAGAGAAAGGGAGTGAGAGGGATGGGTGGATGGTGAGAGGGTAATGGGAGGTGTAGAGAGAGGAGTGGAATAGGAGAGAGGATGAAAGAAAGAAGCAGAGAGGCGCAGGAGCGCCAAAGGATAAATGGTAGGGAGAGTGAGTGAGTGACAGGGAGTAGAAGATAGGGTTAGGGAGAGTAGGAAGGGAAGGTGGAATAAATAGTTGAGTGAGTGGGATGTCGAAGGAGGTGTGTGTAGGCAGTGGCGAGGAATAGGTGAGCAAGAGGGGCAGCAAGTAGATTAACAAGGAGAGAGGGATGAGTGAGATGGGCGGTGAGGAGGGAGGGGAGGTGGGCTGTACAGTGAAGAGGAAGGGTGACCGAGTTGGTCGGCAAGGAAAGACGGGAGAGTGAGAATGACGTCAATGACGGAGCAGTGAGGGAGATGGGATTGAGGCAGAAGGAGTGAAGGTGTGGGGTGCGGAGGGGTAGGAAGGCATGATGAGAAAGGAGTGAGAGGTTGATGGGTGGAGTGCGGCAAGTAGGGAGGGGTGAGGGCGAGGCATGGAGAAGAGAGCAGGGTGACGAGCGGTGGTGAAGACGCAAGGACGGGCGAGGGAGGTCAGAATTATTGGATTAAATATTTACTCATTCACAATGGCAAGGATGTTCGTCATGGCTGATCACAAGTTACTGAACAAATCCACCGTGAGATTGCGGTTCCCTGTCTTGCCATTCCACAGCGGGGGTGTTTACCACACATGCTTCCCGGTCTCCAATCCCACACAGGGATTTCTCCACAGACAATTCCCCGTCCTTGGATCTTATCGCCCACCATTCCCGGTCTCCATACCCCACACCGGCTGCTTTACTGCGAATGATTCCTGTTCTCCCTTTCCCACACCGGGAGTTTTGCTGTGCATGGGTCCCAGTGTCCCTATCGAAATGTAAGTCCGTTGAGACCTTTTGACCTGCCCTCCACCGCCTCCCATCCATGTACCTATCCAAGTTTCTCAAACAGATGTTGTTAAGACCTCAGACAAAGTCAGCAATGGAAGGTTAACCATGTTCGGAGCTGCGTATATTTCAATGCAACAAGTAGGAAAGGCAGATGAGCATTGGTCATGGATCAACAGATGGCATTATGATATTGTCACCATTATTGAAACTGGCTTGCAGAGAACTGGCAGCTCAATATTCTGGGGTTCTGTTGTTTTGGACAGGACAGAGTGTGAGGGATTAAAGGGGTAGGGGTGGTTTCACTACTCAGGGAAATGGTCAGGCAGTGTGCAGTAAGGACAGATGGGAGAACTCATCTAGTGAGCCTTTATAGGTAGATCGGAGAAATAAAATTTGTTTGAACATGTTAATGGGTCTGTCTTATAGACCACCCAAGAGTCTGCGGGATTTAGAGGAACAAATTAGTCGACGTCACAGAATATTGCAAGAAACATAATTTGTTATAATTTGATTTTAACCTTCCACATGCGGACTGGAACTCTCAGACTGTATATTGAGTGGAGTGTACACATGTAGTTGACACATGCCTTCAGGAAAGTTTTGTTAATCAGTACTTCGAAGTCCCAAAAACTCAAGTGTGATACTTGATCTCTCATTAGGGACTGAGACAGGACACATGGAACAGAAGTCTGCGTAGGGAATCTCTTTGCATCTGGTGATCATAATGTCATCAAATTCAAAGGAAGTGTGGAGAATGATAGCTCTGTGCCATGGTATTGAGGCCCTGGTATAGAAAAAAAGCAGATGCATAACAGGTGTAGGCAAGTAGGAAAAAATTGAGGTACTTATGGAGTTGAGGAAATGCAAGTTAACATTGAGGAAAGAGACCAGGGAGGCTATTGCACCGATATTTTAAAAGCAAAAGGATTACATGGGACACAGCTGGTCATCTGGATTATCAGAATGGCAATGTACACATGTAGCCGAAAAAGATAGAGGAGTTCTTAAGTGGATTTTTGCTTCTGTGTTCACTCGGGAAAGGAAGCTATTGAAGTGAGGCCATGGATGTTATACAAATTATGGATGAGTAAGTGTTTTGGGGAAATTGGGCAAATTTGAGTGTACAAGACCCCAGCGACTGAGAAGTTCAGCCCTCAGACCCTGATGGAGGCGAAAGACAGGGCTACCGGAGGATTGGAGGATAGCTAATTGTGATCCACTGTTTAAAAAATCCTCCAGAATTAATCCAGGAGATTATAGGCCGGTACACTTGACATCAGTCGTGTGAAGACATTGGAAGGACCGGATATAGGATTATTTAAATAAACAGGACTGATTAGGGACATCCAACGTGACTTTGTGTGTTCTAGACAATCTATTGAGTTTTTCAAAAAAGTTACAAGGAATGTTGATGAAGGCAAGGCACTGGATATTTCCTACATTGACATTTGGCAAGGTCCCGCATAGGGTGTTGACCAATAAATTTCACTCTCTTGGCATTCAAATTGAGTTAGTAAATGGGAGTAGACATTAGCATAGAGGAGGAAGGCAGATAGTGGTAGCAGATGGTTGCCTCTCTGACCCGTGACTTGTGGATTTCCAGAGGGATCGGTGCTGATATCCGTTGTTGTTTGTAATCTATATCAATGATCTCGATGATAATTAGATTATCCAGATCAGCAAATTTGCGGATGACACCAAGGTTTGGGGTGTATTTGACAGGGAGGAAGACTATCGGAGCTTACAGCGGGATCTGCGCCAGGTGTAAACATGTCTGATAATGGCAGATGGAGTTTAATGCAGGCTTGTGAGCTGTTACGCTTCAGTATGATCAACCAGGGTGGGACTTACACAATGAAGGGTTCGGCACTGAAGGGTGCGGTAGGACAAAGGCATCCGGGAATACGGGTCCACAATTCATTGAAAGTGGCAGCACACCTAGATAAGGTAGTAAAGAAATCTTTGGCACATTGGCCTTCATAAATTAAAGTATTCAGTACAGGAGACTGCATGATATAAGACAGTTATGAGGCCTAATTTGGAGTATGTTTGCAGTTTATGTCACCTACCCACAGGAAAGATGTAAATAAGGTTGACAGAGTACAACGAAAATTGACAAGGATGTTGCTGCTATTGGAGGACCTGAGTTATAAGGGAAGATTACGACTTTGTTCCTTGGAATGCAGAAGATTTGAGGGAGATTTGATGGAGGTCTACAAAGTCATGAGGGGTATGGATAGGGTAGAGGGATGGGGAGAGTGAGGGTTAGGTCAGGGGATAGAAGGGAGTGAGGCTCCCATTTTTAATCGGCACACAATTCCCCCTCCCCCGTGCTGATTTCAATCAATGTGTCATTCCCTCCCTGTCGGCCATTTTAACGTATGTGACAATTTTCAGTGAGTGCATCACTCTCTCCTTCGGTAAAACTTCAGGCCATTTGGAATAAATGACTTTTAAGAGAAATAAATTCGACAAGTATTTCCGGCGGGGTGTGGATCAACAGCCTCCGCTTGTGAAATGAAACCCGCTGTTAACTGTGGGCGAGGCGGTTTCTTGTGACAATAGTTGTCCGGATGGAAATGCAATAATCTCTCCCAGTTTTTTTTCCAGTTAGTGGAAATATATAGTCGAACGTGTTTGGTTTAATTTCAGCAGAAATGCAGCTCCCTGTACCTAAACAGAGAAACTCCGCTCCGCCCCACTGGTTGCGATGAAAGAAAAAGGAGAGATCCACACGGAAATCCGGACAGAAAGGTTAATGCAGTCTGTTTGTTTTCCTCTTTAGGGTTGTGACATTGATCCCACTCCCGCCTCCGCCCGCTGTCAGACCCGTCCTGAGCCGGTGAGAGTTAGTGTGACCCGGACTGCGGCAGTCGCGCTCTACCCCGGCTCACCCGGTCCTGTCCATCTGTAATGAGCGACGGACACATCACAGCCGAGTGGCCTTGGGAGCAGCAGCTCAGACTCAACTCTCCGTACAGGGTGAACACACCGGTGCAGGGACATTGTCGATCACCCGGGAAGTCAGACTGTGATTTCCCGGGAGCACACTGAACGCCGTCCGGTCACATCATCAGAGGTAAGTGTTGTCTATGATTCTGCACAACTATTCAGCGTTTACAGCGAGGCGAGGCTTTGGTGGGGATCGGGAGTGAATTTAGTGGGAGAAGGGAGTTCTGACAGTTTATGTTAACGAGACATTCATTGTCCAAATGGATTAAGAGAAATGATGCCGTTGCCGTCAACCAGAAATACTCTCCAGTGTGGTTTCTACTGAGTGTGAGCAGAAAGCATCTTTCACCCCAGTAGTGACATGTGAAATATCCCACGGGGCAGTGACCCGTCACCGATCTCTCTCAAACAAGAGAAAATCAGCAAATGGCGGAAATCCGAGCAACACACACAAAATGCCGGAGGAACTCTGCAGGCCGGGCAGCATCTATGGAACAAAGAACAGTCGACCTTCGAGAGCCCAGCTAATGTACTTTACATCGCGTCATTGGTTCTATCGCTCTTCCCTGTACAGGCAAGGGTTAAACTTTCTTCTCGCTTTGTTTTTCAAAATACTGAACAGTGAGACACTGCACTGATTAAACTATCCAAAACCAGATCAGCCTAGAAAGTCCTTCCCCAAAAATTAGTGTTTTGTGATCCAACTCGAGACAAACAGCACGCTGCCCACTCCACCAGTGCGTTCTTTGCAGCCGGGCGAATCCCATGATTGATTTTGTTGTCCCTCTGAAATCAAATTAAATGTCCATTCTGGTATTTCAAAATACAAGCGCTCCCCCACACCGGGGATATGATGTCACAGTTGTGTGGTACCTGACGTCATACACGCGCGGCCCGGCTAGTGCTGAGACGGGTTAACGGCTCAAATACTAATCACATCAGCCCACACCCATCGGCACAGTCAACAGAGTGTTAACAAGCCGTGTTAACTCTCATGGATGCGAAGAGATGTCAGTCACTGGTTCCACCCAACAGCGCAGGTGGACCGACCAAGAGGGTGTTACCCCCAGTCCGGTCTCCTGGTCAAAGCGGAACAAACAAAGTAAATGACCCGCTTTGTGATTTATTTCCATTTGCCTCCGAGGGAAGTTGGGGTGTTTGTGAAGCGTCTCCTGTGGCCGGAGTCTGATGTATCGCTGAGAGGTAAAAGGCGACTGCTCGTTCATCAACTTGATGCCGGTCCCCCCGGGGAGGGATCCTGACAGAAGACGGAGGGAGAGGGGGATTTTATTATCAGGAGAACGCTGGTGTGACAGGGAGCGGACAGGATGTTTGTCCCACTGGGGACAGGAGGGGCTCATCTGTGGAAATGTCTGAACCCATGGTGGTGGTGAGCAGAGAGATTCACCACTTTGGGGGGCAAACATGGGCAGACTGTTGACCAGCAAGTGGGGCCAATGGTCTGGGGAAAGTAGGGGGCAAGAGTGGTGTTGGCGGGGTAAGGATGCACCGGCCCAGCATCTTGTTGAATGACAGGACAGTTTGGAGGGGCCAGGTGGCCTGCTGCTTTTCCTGTTTGTGTGTTTAAATAGAAGGAATAACCCTACCTTGGTGGGTTGATATCCCAGTGGGTATTGTAGGGACCGGTGCTTGGAGCCCAGTTTTTCACAAACTGTCAACAAGTGGGCTGAGGGGACAAATTCAACAATTCCAAGTGTGCTATCGACACAAAATATATATATCTATATCGTTAATGACATAAAATCGATATTTCCATATTGTTACTGATACAGGATTGTATAATTTGTGTTCCGTGTGTTATCTGAATGTACTTGCCTGTGATGCTGCCACAAGTCAGTGTTTCTCTGTACCTGTACCTTCCCGTACTTACTCACTTGGAAATAAATTCAACGTGATTTGAAAAGCTCAGTGAGGTTTGATTAGTGATGATCATCTTGGTACATTGGTAGGTCAAATGTAAATGTAAGACCCTTAGCAGTGTCGATGAGCACAGGGATCTTGGAATCCATCGCTCTCAGAAAGTGACTACACAGATTGACAGGGTGGTTACGAAGGGAAATAGTATCCTCAACTTTATTATTCGAGGCATTGAGTTCAAATGTCAGGAAGTTGTGTTGCAGCTTTTTAAAACTCTAGTTAGACCACATCTGGAGTGTTTCATACAGTTCTGGTCGCCCCCATTCTCGGAGAGATGTCGGGGCTTTGGAGAGGGTGCAGAAGAGGTTTACCAGGAAATTGCCTGGATTAGAGGGCATGAGCTGTAACAGGAGGTTGGACAACTCGGGCTGTTTTCTCTGGAGCCCTGCAGGCTGGGGTGAGACTGGATAGACATTTATAAGATTATGAGAGACATAGGTAGAGTAGATAGAAAATGTATTTTTACTATGGTAGAAATGTCTAATACCAGAGGCCATGCATTTAAGGTGAGAGGGGGAAGTTTAAAGGAGATGTGAGGGGGCAAGTGTTTATTACACAGAGAGTGCCGGGTCGCTGGAACGTGCTGCCTGGGGTGGTGGTAGATCAGACACATTGGGGACTTTCCAGAGACATTTCAATAGGCCACGAATGTGAGGAAAATAGAAGAATATGGATATTTTGTAGGCAGAAGGGATTTGATTGGTTAACATTCTGATAACAAATTTAATTGGTTGAGCACAACATTGTGGGCTGAAGGGCCTGTCTCTGTGCTGTGCTGTTCTCTGTTCTGTGTGCGTTGTCGAGCGGTTTCAGGGAGACGGAGGCAAAAGGAGTGAGTGGGAACAACAGGTCAGCTGGAGCCCAGAGTGGGAATTGTGAGATCACCCACTTCTGTAGGAGAAACAGAAACACTGAGTATGTGTAAATGGTGATGGACTGAGGTGCAGTGGGTAGGGAGGGAAGTCCAAAGTACATTGTATTGATGGTAAGACTCATTGGTATAAGACTGAAAATTACTTTAACAATTATTTGCGTTTTGTTGAGATTGTACCTGCAATATGGTGTAAAATCCCGCTCCCCATACTAACACGGGTTATACAGACCAAAGAACAAACTGCCGGAGGAACTCAGTGGGTCGGGCAGCATCTGTGGAGGGAAATGGACCGTCAACATTTCGGGCCGAGACCCTCCCCCTGGACTGAGAGTGGATGGGAAATAGTCAGAGAAAAGAGGTGAGGGGTGGGGATGAGGGCAAGAGCTGGGGAGTGAGAGGTGGATCCAGGTGAGGGGGGGGGAGGTGGGAAGGTGGAAATAGTGACAGAGGTCGGTAGATGTTTGGAGACCGAAGGGATCAGGGAAATGAAGATTGGGATGAAACATGGAGCAGCCGTCATCTTGTTAAGGTTGGAGGGGTTGAATGGCCACCTCCTGCTGTTTCTCACTTGATGTTTCAGTGTTCCTGTCCAGTGAGCCCAAGGAATGTGAATAGATATTAGTGTCTGTAAACATAGAAGTGGTTTGAATGCACAATTCTTTTTTGGGTCTGAATTGTCTGTTGGGCAGTAATAGGAATCAAACCCCTGTCTCTGTGACACAGGAGGTGCAGGGATGGGACAGGGAAGATGCAGAGAGAAAAATTAAAAATGTAGCTGATGCAAATTTGAAATGTGGAAAATGTGGCACGTGGATCAGGCAGCGTGCGAGGAACGAGGAGCAGAGTCACTGGTTTAAATGAGAGACCATGCACCCATCACACGATCCTGTTTCCCGCTCACTTTTTACCGCAGATCGGCAGCATCTGCAGTTTTTTTTCCCGAGGCTCTGCCCCCGCGCTATGCCGTATGATCACATTGCACATTCTCAGTCCTGGGATGGGCAGTGATTTTTTTTTTGGATGGATGCGGGAGATCTTGTGGGGTTGGGATCAGGAGAGTGGCCTTGCCTCCTGGGGCAAGAGATCATTCTCTTTGGGGCGAGACCAACGAGATCCCGCAGGTGAGAATTGAGGCCGGTCCCGAGCTACATTGGGCAGTGATTCCCGTTATTTCCCTGAAGAGCCGGCTTCCCACTGTTTCCCTGGCAGAACCTGCTTGGTGTGAAGGGTTGCGGGACCTTCACACTGAACCTCCTCAGATGAGCCGCCGCTCAGCCTCTGGTGCTGTGGTCCTAGGAGCGTGATGAGGTGGTGAGGCCGGAACTGAGCCCATCCATTGAGATGTATCCTGGAAACTTTATCTCCATCACCTGGCCCGGTAGCAGATCCAAACTTCACCTGGATCGTTATCTGGGTTTGATAATTGTTTCCATGTGTCCGGGCTCCGAAAAGAATTTCTACACTTCAGTTAACTCGCCCTGCAGAAGATCCAACCTGGCAACCCAGGCTGTCTAATAATTGCACACACCATTAAAATGGGAAATCTGTTTATTATTGTCATGTATAGAGGTTCACTGAAAATCTTGTCTTGCATAGCAACCACACACATCAATTCATTAAACAGTACACTGAGGTGATTGAAGGTAAAACAATAAGTGTTACAAAGCATTATGGTTCCAGAGAAAGTGTCAAGTCACTTCAAGTAACACAGTGTGGTCAGCTGTCGATCTTATCACACTGGGGACATTCAGTTTGCTCAGGACAGCAGAATGGAAACTGTCCCTGAGCCTGGTGGTACTTGGTTTCAGGTTTTTGTATCTCCTCCTCAATGGGGAACATGTGAGAAGTGAGAATGTCCCAGGTTGTGGGGATCTTTGAGTACACGACCTGCTTTACTGAGGCAGTGGGAAGTGTAGACACAGTTCATGGAGGGGAGGTTGCTTTCTATAATGTGCTCAGCTGTGTCCACAGCTCTCCACAGTTCCTTGCAGTCATGGGCAGAGCAGTTGCCAGATGAAGATGTCAAGTATCTGGATGGGATACTTTCCATGGTGTGTTGATAACATTTGGTTAGGGGAGAAGGGTATATGCCAAATTTCCTGTTGTCCTATGATGCAGTTGTATCTACTATTAATTCAGTATCTGTGTATTGCTGGAGAACCATCAGTGATCGTCCTTGATCCTTTCTCCCATCTGGTTCCATCTCCTCTTCCCCACCCACGTCGTTAAACCTCTGTCCATCCTGTATCTTACCACCTCTATAATATATATCAACCATCTTGTTCAATTTCAGTCCAGCCAGTGAAGTACCAATGTTTATATATCAACTATCTCTCTTCTATCATTGTCTTCATTGTGAAATATTTTGTCTCACTGAGTTATTTCTGATCGGTGTTTGTTACCTGGAATTGCCAGAGGATTTATTGAATACAGCACGTTGTAGGTTAATTACAGCCATTGCGATTTTAGTTTCAACGTACCAAATGTACACCATGTTAATCTTTGTCAGGAGGAGACTTGGAAGCAGATGAAACAATTTGATAGTGGGGTGTGGAGGATGTTGTGAGCATTGACTGTATCGACTGTATTACCCCTGTGTTGTAATAAAGGCCAAACTAATGAATGTGGGCATTATATTTGTACAACTTTGTTCAGGCCGTCACAAACATCTTGTAACCAGTCAATAGTTGTGCATCGTTTAAAGTAAAAAGAGAAAACGCTGGAACCGTTCAGCAGATCGGGCAACATCTTGGACAGTCCCAGTTCTGATACTGGGTCTTCCACGGTTTCTCTTTCCACTGATCTAATCTGATGTACTGACTTTCCAGCACTTTGCTTTCAATTTTATATTCAAAGTATTTTATTCCTGTTAGCCTGCAGGAAATGTGATCATTGTGTAGGGCTAGATCCCATTTTCTTCAACTCCAGATATACCACCAGATCTGAAGCCACTGTAACGGCATTTGTATCTCACAGGATGCTATACGAACCCGTGTCCTTCTGTGGTGCAGAGGTCAGTGACCCCACCCCACCCCGCTTTCCAATCTGCACTGGCAGGCCATGCTGGTGACAGATGTGCCAGACTCTGGGACTCTGTAATAAACACAATATTAACAGCAAGATTAGACAATCACTAATATGAAGAGAGGATTGTTTCTTCCTGAAAGGACACGTGAGCTGAGCTGTCTGATCGAATGGACCAGATCCTCCCTTGTTTACAGCTTAATTTGCCCGGATCCCATCCTCCCCGGGTCACGCAGCCTCCGATAATGCTCAGTACCCCAACCTCCCTCTACCCTGGCAATCGCCCTACATCTTTCCCACTATTTACCCCACACCCACAGACGTGACTGATCCCCTTCACCCACATTCACCATCTCAGCGACCTCCACAACTAACTGATCCCACAGTCCCGGCACAAGCGCAAAACCGGGGCTGCAAGATTGGAGAGCCTGGAGTTTCTGGCAGTCAGACAGAGCTCGGACCCGGCCCTTTCCCACTGCAACCCACCCTCAATTTACACAACGCCGGGGTCGGCACTGCACCTGGGCTTTGCAGGACGTCCCTGCGGCACCATCCGTGGCTGGAATTCACAAGGTCAGAGCGTTTGGCAGTCCGGTTCTTTCACTGTGATACCCCGAACTGCATATCAACTCCATCCAAACCACACTAGGCAAACTTTAATGACCAACAAACATAATCGCTCTCAGTGATCAGCGATCTGAATGATTCACTCACTTTTAGAGGAAGTGGTACCCACATTCGAAGTTGTCGAAGTGTGTAGTTTCCCAGGAGACAAAGACCACGAGGTCCTAAACAACGAGACTCTGCACTGACTGCAGCCACTCCATCCCAAAGCAGATCACCCAGGACAGTCCTCCCCTGTGATGACGCATTGATCACATCGCGCATGCTCACCTTCTCGAATGGGCGGTGTTTTCCTTTGCATTCTTTGTTGAATCGGTTTCGGGATCGGTTAAAGTCCCCCGGAGCAGGGGGATGGACTGCGGGACGAAGACATAAATTTCCCATCGGTGAGTATTGAGACTAGTCTCGAGTGAGGAGGTCTGATGCAGGGTAGTGATTCCCGTTAACACACTCGAACTGGCGGCTTTAGCCCCGCTTCCTGGACTGAACCTGCCGGAGCTGGTCCTTCACACCAAATCGCCTGGGATGAGCTGACGCTCAGCCCCTGTTGTTCTGGTTCACGGGACGGGTGGGAATGAAGTGGTGATGCTGGGACCACACCCATATTTCGCACGTTCGTACATGGCAGTGAGATCTACATGTGTCATGTCCTTTCGTTGTGGGCGGGGAATATGTTTTACTTGACTCCATTCCACTCTTACGACCTGCCGAAATGCAGCCAGTGTTTCTGGGTATATTACCCATTTATGTGAGAATTTGGCCTTTGCTATTTTTCTGAGCTTCTCAAAAATGTGTACACTTCAATTAAGCCTTCCTCCAGAATTTCCAGTCTATCTGATATGTCGACACAATTAAAATGAGTATCCGGTTTATCGTCACGGGAGATCCTCCACTAGTCACAGGATCCTGTGTCCACCACCTCTTCATTTTACCGCAGATCTGCAGCATCTGCAGGTTTCATTTCAGCTCTGCCACTCCCACCACCCCCCCCCCCCCCACCCACCCCGCCGCACCGATCATACAACAATCACAGCGCATGCTCACTGTTCCTGGAAGGGTGGCGCTTTCCTTTCAATAGGGGCTGGGATTGGGAGAGGACCCTTGCCCCCTGGGGTGGGGAGCCAGTGGAAGAATCACCAGCACAGGTTGAATTAAATGCAGCATGAGGCAGGGTAAAAGGAGCCATTGCAACTTTAATTTCATTGTTACAGAATGCTTCCGTGTTGCTCTTTCTTGGTAATAATTAAACTCACAGTATACGATGAAGACCTCTGTTATTTGCCTTTTTTGGGGTTTTTTTGGTGAGCCATTATCCAGTAACAGCCCAAGAGGAGGTGTTGGATGTTTTTTTTTATCATTCTCTGATCACTGCCCTTCAGTGAAGTATCAAGTGACCTCAACAGCAGATTTAACAGGTTGACAGTGAGGTGGGGGGGGGGGGGGGAAGGATGTTGTGAACTGTATGGACTGTATTGGAATGCAGGGAAAACTAATGAATATCTGCTTTGCATTTCTGCAAAACCTGTTCAGGATGTCACAAGCATCTTGAAATCAGTCAGTGTTTGTGCATTATTCATAATAAAAAAGAGAAATTACTAGAAATTCTGGGAGATCTACTGCCTCCCAGATAACCGCATCTGCACCAGGTGCACCAAGCTGCTACTCCTCAGAGAATGAGTTAAGGAACTGGAGCTGCAGCTCGATGTCATTTGCCTCATACGGGAAGCTGAATAAGTTCAAAGTAAAAATTATCGGAGTACCTTTCAAATCATCATCCACTAAATAATCAGTAAACTCCCAAGACCTGACCTCAATACCTCTCTGTGCAATTGGATCATGGATTTCCTCACTTGTAGTCCCCACTCAGTTCAGATTGGTAAAAACATCTCCACCACAATCTCCATCAGCACCGGAGTACCACAGGGATGTGTACTTAGCCCCCTGTTCTACTCGCTTTACACCTGTGACTGTATGTCTAAGTACGGCTCCACCACCATGTATAAGTTTGCTGATTATATCTCTGTTGTAGACTCTATCAAAAGGGGTGGTGATCAGGATACCGCACTGACTGACCCACCCCAGACCAGATCACCCTGGAAAGTCCTCCCCAGTAACATCTGGGGTTTTGTAACCCAACTCAAGAAAAAGGCCACGCTGCCCACTCCATCAACAACATGGCAAAGCCAGGCACATCGCAGGGGACTTTCGCTCACACAACCCTGGATTCAGTGATGAAACCTGTTAAGTTTCCTTCATTGTCCTCCTGAAATCGTTAAAAACATCCATTGAACAGCTTTTGAAAACAAGCTCTCACCCACACGTGACGTCATTCTGTGCCCGCACACTGGGATCTGACGCAGTCTGCAGCCTCACATGCCTGATGTCACGTGTGGGTTCCCCACACCGGAATCTGACATTACCCTGCACTCCCAAATGTGTGATGTCACATGTGAGTTCCCCACAACTGGGTCTGATACCAGTCTGCGCCCCCACATGCCTGACGTCACATGTACATCACACTGGCGGAGAGACGGTTGAACTTTATCACATAAGGTAACAATTACCTGACCCACCTAACCCACCCCGCAGTCAACAGAGGAGTTACATTCTTCCTATTAGTGCGAAGAGATGTCAATCTCTGATTACAGACCAGCCGAGAGGGCATTACCCCCTCTGAGACCGTCTCCTGCTCCAGGCGGAACACCCCGTCAAAGCGGAACAAATCCGATAGTAGATGTCCAGCATTTTGAATTATTTCCATTTCCCTCCAAGGGAAGTTGGGGGTGTTTCTGAAGTATTTCTGCGACCAGTGTCTGAAGTATCGCTGAGAGTTAGGAGGAGACTGTTCGGCCCATCAGTTGATGCCGGTTCCCCGGGGAGGGAGGGATCCGGGCAGAAGGAAGGGGAAGAGGGAATTAACTGGGAGGATAAATATGGTGTGAGGGGTTGGATACGATGGAGTCTGAGAGATTGTTTGTCCCGGTGGTGGATCAGGGAGCCGGATGGGGGAAGGAGCCCATTAACAATGGGGAAGGGACATGGGAGGCTCGTCCATGAAAACGTCTGAGCCCACGGTGGTGGCAAGTAGAGATATTCACCACTTTGGGAGGCAAACACTGGTAGACTGTATTTTCAAATTGTTAGTGACACAGAATTGTATAATTGCTGTTCTGTGTGTTATCTGAATGTACTTGCCTGTGATGCTGCCACAAGTCAGTGTTTCTCTGTACCTGTACCTTCCCGTACTTGTGCACTTGGCAATAAATTCAACAGGACCTGAGAAATCTCAGTGAGATTTGATTAGTGATGATCATCTTGGCAGCTCGGTAAGTAAAATGTGAAAAACATAAAACATATAAATCTAAAGTACGTTAAAGGCCCTTCAGCCCACAATGTTGTGCCGTCCATGTAACCTACTCTAGAAATTGACTGGAATTTATTTCCAGCATAGCCCTTTATTTTTATAAGCACCATGTACCGATCTACGAGTTTCTTAAACGACCCTTTTTATTCCCTTCTACCACCGTCGCTGCCAATGCATTCCATGCACCAACAACTCTCTGTGTGAAAAAAAACGTGTCATCCCCTGTCATCCCCCTTGTACCTTCTTGCAAGCACCTTAATACTGTGCTCCCTCTTGTTAGCCATTGTAACCCTGGGAAAAAAGCCTCTGGCTATCGACACAAGCAAAACCTCTCATCTTATACACTTCTGTCGGGTGACCTCTCATCCCCCAATGCGTCAAGGACAAAAGGCCAAGTTCACTCAACCTATTCTCATCAGGCATGCTCCCCAATCCAGACAACATCCTTGTAAATCTCCTCTGTGCTCTCCCTATATAATCCATATCGTTTCCTGTAGTGTGGTGACCAGAACTGAACACAGTACCCCTGAATAGAGTCTATTCTGTACTGTATCTGTAATATTACCTTATACTCTTGAACTCAATATCATGGCTGATGAATGCCAACACACTATATGCTTTCATAACAACTCCGTCAACGTGTGCAGCAGCTTTGAGTGTTGTATCAACACAAACGTCAAGTTCTCACTCATTTTCCACATTGCCAAGAGTCTTACAATTAATCTTATATTCTGTCTTCCAAGTTGACCTACCAAAATGAACCGCTTCACGCTGATCAGTATTGAACTCCCATCTGCAATTCTCTGCCCAGTTCTGCATCCTATCGATGTTGCACTGTAACATCTGACAACCCCGCAGACGATCCACAACACTCCCAACTTTTGTGTCATCAGCAAACTTACTAACCCATCCTTCAACTTCCTCATCCAGGTCATTTGTAAAAATCACAAAGAGAAGGGGTCCCAGAACAGATCACAATGGAACAATATCGGTCATCATCATCCCTGCAGAATACCAACATCTACAACCGCCCTTTGCCTTCTGTGGACTTGCCAGTTCTGGATCCACAAAGCAAGGTCTCCTTGGATCCCATACCTCATTATTTTCTGAATGAGCTTTCCATGGGGAACCTTAGCTAACCTCTTACTGAAATCCATATACAGCACTGCTCTACCGTCATCAATGTGTTTTGTTTACATCCTCAAATAATTCAGTCAGGTTTATAAGGCATGACCTGCCCTCGGCAAAGCCAGACTGACTATCCCTAATCAGACCATGTCTCTCCAAATGCTCATAAACCCTGCCTCTCAGGATCTTCTCTAAATCTTGCCCACCACTGAAGTAAGACTCACTGGTTTATAATTTCCTGAGTTATCTCTACTCCCTTTCTTGAACAAGAGAGCAACATTTGCAACTTTCCAATCCTCTGGTACTTCTCCCCACCTAATTGATGATGCAAAGATCATTGTCAGAAGCTTAGCAATCTCCTCCCTCGATTCCTACACTAGCATGGGGTATATCTGCTTCAGTCTCGGTGAGTTATCTAACTTAATACCTCTCAAAAGATCCAGCACATGCTCTTTCTTAAAGTCCGTACATTCATGCGTTTCAGTCTGCGGCAAGACATCCCCACAATTCCCAAGGTCCTTTCCACCGTGAATACTGAAGCAAAATACTCAGTGTCTCAGAATATTTCAATGATCGGCAGGTTGAGAAACATCTGTCGAGAATGTAGTGGTGAGATTTAACCGAGCTGATTTGCCATTGCTGGCCACCCCCCCCCCCCCCTGCGGATTTGTTATACTTGCATGACACGCCTTCAGCTCCCATGCTGATTGTTACATAAGTCGGTGATATGTATTGGGACCTTTATTAAACAAACATACAATCAAGAGGCGATGAAACTGAAATGTACCGAATTTTAAGTTTTTCGTATTTGAGTGAATAATAATGATATATTACATTCATCAGTCTCCAGCTGTGTACTGCAAGGAACAGAGCAGAAATATGTAACTGATTCCCTTTGCGTTTACCACACCCCGACTGATGCGATTCGTTACCATAAAAAAAAACATAAATACACAACGCAGAATACAATGCAGATGGAGAACGGATACAGTGTCTTCCACCTGAAATATTAACATACTCACTGTCTTGTTGAATAATTCCATCATTTTGTTTTATTTATTTTGACGATTTTTTTCAACTGACTGTTTTGGATGTATGGCATGTCGACATTGTGTTTATCAAGGTGTCATATAACTAACTATCTGATAATAGCCATTTGATATGCTCAAAGAAATCTTAACTGAGTTTTGTTGCTAATAATGGGTTAAATTCCTGCCGGAAGAACTATGATAGTTCAGGACAAGATGTCACGATGTGACATTGCATTGTTCAGGTTGTCAGAGTTTTTCTCCATAGACTCAAATCATATATTGCCACTGGTGTCAATGGCAGGGGGTGTTAACCTGAAAGGAGATGGTGAGAATCAGGTGTGACTGAGAAATCTGTATAATCCAGTGACGAGAGGAATAGAAGTCTCATCGTCAGCAGAAATGATTCAGCCCACACTGGTGGAACTGTTGTCCATTACTCACCACGGTGCCACCAGTGGTAGGAGGACCAAAACATTGGGCGCTGTCTGCTCAGCCTGTCTTGCTATTCTATTGACACATCACTCCCAGTCCAGGACAGAAGATTGGCACTTAAAAGGGAATTGCCTGCAATATAGCGAGTAGTTACCCTGTAGAATCCTAGTCCAGTGTACAATCCATGGAGAGCACGGAAATGGACATTCTGTGACTGTGGGTGGATGGGTGCAGGAAGATCAGGCCATGTTTAGTGTTCGGTGGGTAAGCCCAAGATGTTTGGAAGTGTTTGCCTGAGTTTAAAAACAAAACAGCATTCTCCTTTAAACCCAATTAATGGTTGACCCTCCTGTTTTTTTTTTCGTTACAGAGCAGCAAGAACTGATCACACCTGTCCACAAAATGGATCAAGGTGCGAGCAGTGGAGGAGTTCCAGTGACGTCAACATCGGGAAAAGACACGGGTATGTTGGCAAATTATTTTAATTTATAAATACTCTACTGATTCTGCGTCTGAGTTTAATTCAATATCGACAATTCACAAAATATTTGTGAAAAATGAGCAGAGAGATGAGAGAAAGAGAGGTGGAAAAGAGTTAACATCTCTGGGGGAAGCACAGTCACACGTGAAAGGGTTACATTTACCATCTGCTCCTGCTCCTCGAGCAGATTGTGATTAAAGTAGTGAGTTACTCCAGAAGACAAGGCATTCTGCAGATGCTGAAAGTTTTGAGCAACACAAAGACATACAGAATATTGGCAGCACTCAGCAGGTCAGGCAGCATCCATGGAGAGGAATAAGCATTTGAGCTTTTCGATCAGGACCACAAGGAAGAGAAAGTAATGTAGCAATATCTAGAATTTCTGTCCCCTCTTTTCCAGTCCGATGAAGGGCCTTGTCCTGAAACATTGGTTGTTTATTCTCCTCCATAGATGCTGCCTGACCTGCTGAGAACCTCCAGCATTTTGTGAAATATTCCAGAGATTTGCTGAGGAAGGGGTTGTCCAGACAGGCAGACAGTAACCCAGAGCAAAGCGATGGTGATGGGCAGTACCAGGAGAGTGATGGTGATGGGTTACTGTATTCTCAGCAATAAGCAGAGTCCTTTCCAAAACAGAGAGGTATATTCCCGGGGACACGAAAGAGCAGCCTTCAACAGATGGAGGTATACCCCCTCTTACACCAGCCCAAGCCCGTTACTTCTCTCCCTCCCCCCCCCCCCCACTATATATATATATATATATATTTCGGACTGTGTTTGGTGATCTTTAGGCTCCAGAGGGAAAGTTACTGCCCAATATGGGTGAATGATTTCTTTAATTTTCCTGATTTCCTTCACAGATCCGAGGTCAACGATCACTGAGCTCCTGACAAGCTGGAATGATTTCCAGCTGCTGCAGTTGACGGATTTCTACCGGGACAGGCTGGAGCAGGCGATGGAAGGAGGGGTGCACGGAGTGAGCCTGGCGTTAACGGCCGAGAATCAGTTCAGCGGAGAGGAACATCGGGTGAGTGGGAGAGAGAATGGGTTTGAATTTTCACACATCACAGGACTGATGGGTGTTGGAACTCTGACTCATCGGATATTAAAGCATAAAAACAAATCAAAAATAAATATATATAATTCTTAAAACTGTGAATCTGAAGGAATGATTGAAAGAGGTGTAAATACTCCAGTGGCGGCTCAATGCTCAGAGCGAGGGGAGCAGGTAACAATTGTATTAGGTTGCAATTGAGGAGTTTAAATGGAAATATGACGGGAAGTTTCGGTTTGGGAAGACCGTGCAGCGTGACGGCAGGATGTCAGTGAGAACCGGGACATCATCAGTGGGTGCCACAGGAGCTGGAGTGTGTTCTGTTCTGGGTGGAGATGATTGTGTTACAATCTGTAACTGCAAACAGTGTGGATCGGGGAATACTGTCATGTTGTAATGTGTAATCACTGAATAAACCTCCACTGGAAAAGGCAAAGGAAATGCATCAGGTGTCAGCCGGTAATCCGCTGTTATGTTGGACACTGGCGGACTGAGGGGATGAATCACATCATCTTTTCTGCAACTTCTCCAAGACTGCTCACTCTGTTATAAAAACCCTCCTGACTTCTTTCTTCATCTGTGATCGTTATTTCCTGATTTCTGTTTTACACCGTCAAATCCGGTGAGGAATTATTTATGGATTTGGAGTCACGTCAATGAAGCGGTCACAGACCAGCCAGGATCTCATTGACTGGTGGACCGGGTTCACGGTGAATGTCCCTCCGTGTGCTCTGCACTCAGAATGTACAGTCCATGTCCAGACAGGATCAGCACCCGTCCGGGTGACTGCTCAGTGTGATCCCGTTACAGAGCACATCATTTACTTCTCATTCTCTGTGTGAATCTGTCAGTCCCCAATATGTTCACTGTTACTCTTCACAGAAAATCTCTGATCTCGCTGATAAGGGAGAGCGGGCGGACAGTTCTAAACTCCTCCTGAGCCTGGTGATGGAGAAAGGCTCCCGCGCCCGGAGGGTGATGTGGGAAACCTTTGTGAAAATGCGGATTGGTGTCCCAAATTTGGACCAGATACTGAAGGAGTTACAGATATATGGTGAGATTATATCAGAGATTAATTTAAATTTTGATCGCAACAAAGCACACTTTACAATTTTACAAAAACGATTTCCTCAATTTGTTTAAATTCAAACAGGTTGTGATCCTTCCCATCGACCAATTCCTGCTCAACATTTACTGACGTTCCTCAGTGAGCTGAAAGGTAAGTGAACGTGCATTGAACATTGATGATTATAACACAGGAATAAGCCATTAGGCAAATAATATTGTGGCAAAGCAGCTGAGAAGTAATTCAAACAAACCCAAACCGTAATCTCTCCATCCTACACCATCTCCATGTGCCTCCATCTTCCTTACATCCATGTGCCTGTCCAAAAGTGTCTTAAAAGCTTCTAATAATTTGCCTCGACCACCTTACCAGGCAGTGTGTTCCAGGCAGCCACGACTCTCTGATTATAAGTCCTATCCCTCACATCCCACTTCATTCTACACTCTGTTAACTTCAATATATTCCCTCCGGTAATAGACATTTCAACTGCGACAAACCAATTATCTCTGTCCACTCTATCTATGCCTCTCATAATCTTGTAAACCTGTGTCAGAGCCCCCCTCAGCCTCCGATGATCCAGAAAAAACAACCTAATTTTATCCAGCTTCTCATGATAGCACATGCCCTCTAAACCAGGCAGCATCTTGGTAAACCTCTTCTGCTCCCTCTCTAAAGCCTCAACATCCCTCCGGTAGTGGGGCAATCGGAACGGTACGCAATTGCCCAGATGAGGCCAAAGCGGAGTTCATAAGGTTGAAACTTGACCTCTGTTTCCACCAACGTTTGTAATTTGCGTAGGGCGGTTCAGTTGTTGAGCCACGAGGATCTGACCAGGTAAATACTGGCAATGTGACAGAGATCACAGTGAGACACTGGGAAACGTGTTTGCTAGAGGGAGAGTTTTCAAAGGACATTTTGAGGAAAGAGGCAGAGAGCTGGCGAGTTTGAGGAAAGTGGTCACACCGCTCTGGAGCCTGCAACTACAGATCCCCACCGGAGTCTGAGTGGACAAGGGGGGATCTGGAGAATGGAAAAAAACTTATATTTCTTCACATCAAAAAGTCAAAACATTCTCTTGCCAGCCACTGCCCCCTCCTGAACAGCCTGATCGTTAACCATTTTCTAAACTCCCCCAGTTCCTGCAGATTATCTTTTCTTAGAGTTGGGCGTCCACTGAAGTTCCAGGCACAGAATAGTAATAATAGCATCACTTTAATTAGAAAAGCAGGTAACATCCCAACTGGTCTGTTCAACCACAGAGCAGCAGATGAACCCCGCTGTGTTCACATCTGCACTCCCTAGTGCAAACACTGCTACAGTGTTAGAGAGGGTGAGACTGGGGGACATATTCCTCAGCTCAGTCCACAGAAGCTGAAATTCCTGTCTGCCGGTGTTGTGTGATGGACACTGTGGAAGGGTGAGAGATGGGAATTAGGACAGGGAAACCGAGGGTTGTGGGATCGCGGCAAGGAAGGTGGAAAGGTCTGAAAATATCTATAAATAATATTGCAATTAGTTAAATTGTGACCGTCTGGATGGGAAGCTCACTACATCCATAAGCACATTGTGTCTGTGAAAATGGAGCCCAGGGCAGTACATGGGCTCAAGGGATTGTAAGGCTCCATCATCGCAGACTGAGTTGGATCACTCAACTGCACATTTAACAGAGGAGAGAGCGTAGGAAAGACAAATATCACAAAACTTGTTGATATTGCATCAGACCATGTTTTATCTGATTATTCGAAGCTCATAACATAAATATAGGGAATCTCGGCCAGAACCCTTGTTCAGTCTCTCTCACTTACAGGAACAAATCTCAAAGATGATAATTTAAATTTGGTACCAGAGATAGACCAATCAGGAAGTTTACAAACTACTCACGTCTCTAAGATCTCTGTTAATGCTGTTCCAGTCCACATACGGTCAATGATACCCCTCAGTGTCCCTGAACACGGGTTTAGTAAATCGCTAGAAGTTTGTTCCTCATTCTCCCTCATCCTGTTTGCAGAGGGAACAGACATGACAGTGAAATTCCCACACCCATTTCTGAAGATGAAACACATACACCCCCTATTTATTGAACAACATCATTTCTACCACTGTCACATTCTCTAAATTAAATATGTACAAGAACAATGTTTTCCTACACTGCCTATCGCAGCTGAATACATTGAATAGAGACCCCACACACACCTGACAGGTTCCTGACACACTGTGAGACCCCACACACCCGACAGGGTCCTGACACACTGTGAGACCCCACACACCCCTGACAGGGTCTTGAAACACTGTGAGACCCCACACACCCCTGACAGGGTCCTGACACACTGTAAGACCAAACACACCCCTGACAGGGTCCTGACACACTGTGAGACCCCACATGCCCCTGACAGGGTCTTGAAACACTGTGAGCCCCCACACAACCCTGACAGGGTCCGGACACACTGTGAGACCCCACACACCCCTGACAGGGTCCTGACACACTGTGAGACGCCACACACCCCTGGCAGGGCCCTGACACACTGAGACCACACACACCACTGACAGGGTCCTGACACACTGTGAAACCCCACACACCCCTGCAGGGTCCTGATAGACTGTGAGACCCCACACACCCCTGACGGGGCCCTGACACACTGTGAGACCCCACACACCCCTGACGGGGCCCTGACACACTGTGAGACCCCACACACCCCTGACAGGGTCCTGACACACTGTGAGACCCCACACACCCCTGACAGGGTCCGGCCAGACACCGAGACCCGATAAAACCAGGCACAGTCCTGACACACTGTGAGATCCCACAAACCCCTGACAGGGTCCTGACACACTGTGAGACCTCACACACCCCTGACAGGGTCCTGACACACTGTGAGACCACAAACACCCCTGACAGGGTCCTGACACACTGTAAGACCCCACACACCCCTGACAGGGTCCTAACACACTGTGAGACCCCACACACCCCTGACAGGGTCCTGACACACTGTGAGACCACAAACACCCCAGGCACAGTCCTGACACACTGTGAGACCCCACACACCCCTGACAGGGTCCTGACACACTGTAAGACCCCACACACCCCAACAGGGTCCTGACACACTGTGAGACCCCACACACCCCTGACAGGGTCCTGACACACTGTAAGACCCCACACACCCCAACAGGGTCCTGACACACTGTGAGACCCCACACACCCCTGACAGGGTCCTGACACACTTTCAGACCCCACACACCCCTGACAGGGTCCTGACACACTGTGAGACCCCACAAACACCCCAGGCACAGTCCTGACACACTGTGAGATCCCACACACCCCTGACAGGGTCCTGACACACTGTGAGACCACAAACACCCCAGGCACAGTCCTGACACACTGTGAGACCCCACACACCCCTGACAGGGTCCTGACACACTGTGAGACCACAAACACCCCAGGCACAGTCCTGACACACTGTGAGATCACAAACACCCCAGGCACAGTCCTGACACACTGTGAGACCCCACACACCCCTGACAGGGTCCTGACACACTGTGAGACCACAAACACCCCAGGCACAGTCCTGACACACTGTGAGACCACAAACACCCCAGGCACAGTCCTGACACAGCGTGAAACCCCACATACTACTGGAAGAGTCCTGACACACTGGGAGACCCCACACACCCCTGACAGAGTCCTGACACACTGGGAGACCACACACACCCCCGAAAGGGTCCAGGCAGACTGGGAGACCACACACACCCCTGGCAGGGTCCTGATAGACTGTGAGATCCCACCCAACTCTGACAGGGTCCTGATAAAGCGTGAGACCCCACACACCGCCCTGTCAGGGTGTTGACACACTGTGAGACCACACACACTCCTCTTAGGGTACTGACATACTGTGAGACCCCACACACCCCTGAGAGGGTCCTGCCAAACTGTGTGACCCCACACACCGCTGACAGGGTTTGATAGACAGTGAGACCTCACACACCCCTGACAGGGTCATGACACACTGTGAGACCCCAAACACCCCTGAAAGGGTCCTGACACACTGTAAGACCCCACACACCCCTGACAGGGTCCTGACACACTGTGAGACCCTACACTCCCCTGGCAGGGCCCTGACACACTGTGACACCCCACACTCCCCTGGCAGGGTCCTGACACACTGTGAGACCCCACACACACCTGACAGGGTCCTGACACACTGTGAGACCCCACACACCCCTGACAGGGTCCTGACACACTGTGAGACCCTACACTCCCCTGGCAGGGCCCTGACACACTGTGAGACCCCACACACCCCTGACAGGGTCCTGACACACTGTGAGACCCTACACTCCCCTGGCAGGGCCCTGACACACTGTGAGACCCCACACTCCCCTGGCAGGGTCCTGACACACTGTGAGACCCCACACTCCCCTGACAGGGTCCTGACACGCTGTGAGACCACAAACACCCCAGGCACAGTCCTGACACACTGTGAGACCACAAACACCCCAGGCACAGTCCTGACACAGCATGAAACCCCACATACTACTGGAAGAGTCCTGACACACTGGGAGACCCCACACACCCCTGACAGGGTCCTGACACACTGGGAGACCCCACACACCCCTGACAGGGTCCTGACAGACAGTGATGCCCCACACACCCCTTTTAGGGTACTGACACACTGTGAGACCCCACACACCCCTGCAGGGTCCTGATAGACTGTGAGATCCCACCCAGATCTGACAGGGTCCTGATAAAGCATGAGACCCCACACACCGCCCTGTCAGGGTGTTGACACACTGTGAGACCCCACACACCATTGACAGGGTCCTGACACACTGTGAGACCCCACACACCCCTGACAGGGTCCTGACACACTGTGAGGCCCCACAAACCCCTGACAGGGTCCTGACACACTGTGAGACCACAAACACCCCAGGCACAGTCCTGACACACTGTGAGACCACAGACACCTCAGGCACAGTACTGACACACCGTGAAACCCCACATACTACTGGAAGAGTCCTGACACACTGGGAGACCCCACACACCCCTGACAGGGTCCTGACACACTGTGAGACCCCACACAACCCTGACAGGGTCTGACACACTTTCAGACCCCACACACCCCTGACAGGGTCCTGACACACTGGGAGACCCCACACACCCCTGACAGGGTCCTAACACACTGAGAGACACCACACACCCCTGACAGGGTCCTGACCCACTGAGAGACACCACACGCTCCGAAGATGATCTTGACAAACATTGAGACCCCTCTCACCCCTGACAGGGTCCTGACACACTGTGAGACCACAAACACCCCAGGCACAGTCCTGACACACTGTGAGACCACAAACACCCCAGGCACAGTCCTGACACACTGTGAAACCCCACATACTACTGGAAGAGTCCTGACACACTGGGAGACCCCACACACCCCTGGCAGGGTCCTGACACACTGTGAGACCCCACACAACCCTGACAGGGTCTGACACACTGTAAGACCACACACACACCTGTCAGGGTACTGACACACTGTGAGACGCCACACACCCCTGACAGGGTCCTGACACACTGTGAGGCCCCACACACCCCTGACAGGGTCCTAACACACTTTCAGACCCCACACACCCCTGACAGGGTCCTGACACACTGTGAGACCCCACAAACACCCCAGGCACAGTCCTGACACACTGTGAGATCCCGCACACCCCTGACAGGGTCCTGACACACTGTGAGACCCCACACAACCCTGACAGGGTCCTGACACACTGTGAGACCCCACACAACCCTGACAGGGTCCTGACACACTGTGAGACCACAAACACCCCAGGCAGAGTCCTGACACACTGGGAGACCCCACACACCCCTGACAGGGTCCTGACACACTGTGAGACCACAAACACCCCAGGCACAGTCCTGACACACTGTGAGACCCCACACACCCCTGACAGGGTCCTGACACACTGTGAGACCACAAACACCCCAGGCACAGTCCTGACACACTGTGAGACCACAAACACCCCAGGCACAGTCCTGACACACTGTGAGACCCCACACACCCCTGACAGGGTCCTGACACACTGTGAGACCGCACACACCCCAGGCACAGTCCTGACACACTGTGAGACCCCACACAACCCTGACAGGGTCCTGACACACTGTGAGACCACAAACACCCCAGGCACAGTCCTGACACACTGTGAGACCACAAACACCTCAGGCAGATCCTGACACACTGGGAGACCCCACCCACCCCTGAGAGGGTCCTGACACACTGTGAGACCGCACACACTCCTGGACAGGTCACTGACACACTGTGAGACCTCACACACCCCTGACAGGGTCCTGACACACTGTGAGACCCCACACACACCTGGACAGGTCCCTGGCACACTGTGAGACCCCACACAACCATGAGAGGATCCTGACACACTTTCAGACCCCACACACCACTGACAGGGTCCTGAAACACTTTCAGACCCCACACACCCCTGACAGGGTCCTGACACACCCTGAGGCCTCAGACACCCATGAGAGGGTCCTGACACACTGTGAGACCCCACACACCCCTGACAGAGTCCTGAAACACTGTGAGACCCCACACACACCCCTGACAGGGTCCTGACACACTGTGAGATCCTACACACCCCTGACAGGGGCCTGACACACTGTGAGACCCCACACACCCCTGACAGGGTACTGACACACTTTCAGACCCCACACACCCCTGACAGGGTCCTGACACACTGTGAGACCCCACACACACCCCTGACAGGGTCCTGACACACTGTGAGACTCTACACACTCCTGACAGGGTCCTGACACACTGTGAGATCCCACACACCCCTGACAGAGTCCTGACACACTGTGAGACCCCACACACACCCCTGACAGGTTCCTGACACACTGTGAGACCCTACACACCCCTGACAGGGTCCTGACACACTGTGTACCCCACACACCCCTGCAGGGTCCTGATAGACTGTGAGACCCCACACACCCCTGACGGGGCCCTGACACACTGTGAGACCCCACACACCCCTGACGGGGCCCTGACACACTGTGAGACCCCACACACCCCTGACAGGGTCCTGACACACTGTGAGACCCCACACACCCCTGGCAGGGCCCTGACACACTGTGAGACCCCACACACCCCTGACAGGGTCCTGACACACTGTGAGACCCTACACTCCCCTGGCAGGGCCCTGACACACTGTGAGACCCCACACTCCCCTGGCAGGGTCCTGACACACTGTGAGACCCCACACACACCTGACAGGGTCCTGACACGCTGTGAGACCACAAACACCCCAGGCACAGTCCTGACACACTGTGAGACCACAAACACCCCAGGCACAGTCCTGACACAGCGTGAAACCCCACATACTACTGGAAGAGTCTGACACACTGGGAGACCCCACACACCCCTGACAGGGTCCTGACACACTGGGAGACCCCACACACCCCTGACAGGGTCCTGACACACTGTGAGACCCCCACACACCCCTGACAGGGTCCTGACAGACAGTGATGCCCCCACACACCCCTTTTAGGGTACTGACACACTGTGAGAACCCACACACCCCTGCAGGGTCCTGATAGACTGTGAGATCCCACCCAGATCTGACAGGGTCCTGATAAAGCATGAGACCCCACACACCCGCCCTGTCAGGGTGTTGACACACTGTGAGACCCCACACACCATTGACAGGGTCCTGACACACTGTGAGACCCCACACACCCCTGACAGGGTCCTGACACACTGTGAGGCCCCACAAACCCCTGACAGGGTCCTGACACACTGTGAGACCACAAACACCCCAGGCACAGTCCTGACACACTGTGAGACCACAGACACCTCAGGCACAGTACTGACACACCGTGAAACCCCACATACTACTGGAAGAGTCCTGACACACTGGGAGACCCCACACACCCCTGACAGGGTCCTGACACACTGTGAGACCCCACACAACCCTGACAGGGTCTGACACACTTTCAGACCCCACACACCCCTGACAGGGTCCTGACACACTGGGAGACCCCACACACCCCTGACAGGGTCCTAACACACTGAGAGACACCACACACCCCTGACAGGGTCCTGACCCACTGAGAGACACCACACGCTCCGAAGATGATCTTGATAAACATTGAGACCCCTCTCACCCCTGACAGGGTCCTGACACACTGTGAGACCACAAACACCCCAGGCACAGTCCTGACACACTGTGAGACCACAAACACCCCAGGCACAGTCCTGACACACTGTGAAAACCCCACATACTACTGAAGAGTCCTGACACACTGGGAGACCCCACACACCCCTGGCAGGGTCCTGACACACTGTGAGACCCCACACAACCCTGACAGGGTCTGACACACTGTAAGACCACACACACACCTGTCAGGGTACTGGCACACTGTGAGACGCCACACACCCCTGACAGGGTCCTGACACACTGTGAGGCCCCACACACCCCTGACAGGGTCCTAACACACTTTCAGACCCCACACACCCCTGACAGGGTCCTGACACACTGTGAGACCCCACAAACACCCCAGGCACAGTCCTGACACACTGTGAGATCCCGCACACCCTGACAGGGTCCTGACACACTGTGAGACCACAAACACCCCAGGCACAGTCCTGACACACTGTGAGACCCCACACAACCCTGACAGGGTCCTGACACACTGTGAGACCACAAACACCCCAGGCAGAGTCCTGACACACTGGGAGACCCCACACACCCCTGACAGGGTCCTGACACACTGTGAGACCACAAACACCCCAGGCACAGTCCTGACACACTGTGAGACCCCACACACCCCTGACAGGGTCCTGACACACTGTGAGACCACAAACACCCCAGGCACAGTCCTGACACACTGTGAGACCACAAACACCCCAGGCACAGTCCTGACAACACTGTGAGACCCCACACACCCCTGACAGGGTCCTGACACACTGTGAGACCACAAACACCCCAGGCACAGTCCTGACACACTGTGAGACCACAAACACCCCAGGCACAGTCCTGACACACTGTGAGACCCCACACACCCCTGACAGGGTCCTGACACACTGTGAGACCGCACACACCCCAGGCACAGTCCTGACACACTGTGAGACCCCACACAACCCTGACAGGGTCCTGACACACTGTGAGACCCCACACAACCCTGACAGGGTCCTGACACACTGTGAGACCACAAACACCCCAGGCAGAGTCCTGACACACTGGGAGACCCCACACACCCCTGACAGGGTCCTGACACACTGTGAGACCACAAACACCCCAGGCACAGTCCTGACACACTGTGAGACCCCACACACCCCTGACAGGGTCCTGACACACTGTGAGACCACAAACACCCCAGGCACAGTCCTGACACACTGTGAGACCACAAACACCCCCAGGCACAGTCCTGACACACTGTGAGACCCCACACACCCCTGACAGGGTCCTGACACACTGTGAGACCGCACACACCCCAGGCACAGTCCTGACACACTGTGAGACCCCACACAACCCTGACAGGGTCCTGACACACTGTGAGACCACAAACACCCCAGGCACAGTCCTGACACACTGTGAGACCACAAACACCTCAGGCAGATCCTGACACACTGGGAGACCCACCCACCCCTGAGAGGGTCCTGACACACTGTGAGACCGCACACACTCCTGGACAGGTCACTGACACACTGTGAGACCTCACACACCCCTGACAGGGTCCTGACACACTGTGAGACCCCACACACACCTGGACAGGTCCCTGACACACTGTGAGACCCCACACAACCATGAGAGGATCCTGACACACTTTCAGACCCCACACACCACTGACAGGGTCCTGAAACACTTTCAGACCCCACACACCCCTGACAGGGTCCTGACACACCCTGAGGCCTCAGACACCCATGAGAGGGTCCTGACACACTGTGAGACCCCACACACCCCTGACAGAGTCCTGAAACACTGTGAGACCCCACACACACCCCTGACAGGGTCCTGACACACTGTGAGATCCTACACACCCCTGACAGGGGCCTGACACACTGTGAGACCCCACACACCCCTGACAGGGTACTGACACACTTTCAGACCCCACACACCCCTGACAGGGTCCTGACACACTGTGAGACCCCACACACACCCCTGACAGGGTCCTGACACACTGTGAGACTCTACACACTCCTGACAGGGTCCTGACACACTGTGAGATCCCACACACCCCTGACAGAGTCCTGACACACTGTGAGACCCCACACACACCCCTGACAGGTTCCTGACACACTGTGAGACCCTACACACCCCTGACAGGGTCCTGACACACTGTGTACCCCACACACCCCTGCAGGGTCCTGATAGACTGTGAGACCCCACACACCCCTGACGGGGCCCTGACACACTGTGAGACCCCACACACCCCTGACGGGGCCCTGACACACTGTGAGACCCCACACACCCCTGACAGGGTCCTGACACACTGTGAGACCCCACACACCCCTGGCAGGGCCCTGACACACTGTGAGACCCCACACACCCCTGACAGGGTCCTGACACACTGTGAGACCCTACACTCCCCTGGCAGGGCCCTGACACACTGTGAGACCCCACACTCCCCTGGCAGGGTCCTGACACACTGTGAGACCCCACACACACCTGACAGGGTCCTGACACGCTGTGAGACCACAAACACCCCAGGCACAGTCCTGACACACTGTGAGACCACAAACACCCCAGGCACAGTCCTGACACAGCGTGAAACCCCACATACTACTGGAAGAGTCCTGACACACTGGGAGACCCCACACACCCCTGACAGGGTCCTGACACACTGGGAGACCCCACACACCCCTGACAGGGTCCTGACACACTGTGAGACCCCACACACCCCTGACAGGGTCCTGACAGACAGTGATGCCCCACACACCCCTTTTAGGGTACTGACACACTGTGAGAACCCACACACCCCTGCAGGGTCCTGATAGACTGTGAGATCCCACCCAGATCTGACAGGGTCCTGATAAAGCATGAGACCCCACACACCGCCCTGTCAGGGTGTTGACACACTGTGAGACCCCACACACCATTGACAGGGTCCTGACACACTGTGAGACCCCACACACCCCTGACAGGGTCCTGACACACTGTGAGGCCCCACAAACCCCTGACAGGGTCCTGACACACTGTGAGACCACAAACACCCCAGGCACAGTCCTGACACACTGTGAGACCACAGACACCTCAGGCACAGTACTGACACACCGTGAAACCCCACATACTACTGGAAGAGTCCTGACACACTGGGAGACCCCACACACCCCTGACAGGGTCCTGACACACTGTGAGACCCCACACAACCCTGACAGGGTCTGACACACTTTCAGACCCCACACACCCCTGACAGGGTCCTGACACACTGGGAGACCCCACACACCCCTGACAGGGTCCTAACACACTGAGAGACACCACACACCCCTGACAGGGTCCTGACCCACTGAGAGACGCCACACGCTCCGAAGATGATCTTGATAAACATTGAGACCCCTCTCACCCCTGACAGGGTCCTGACACACTGTGAGACCACAAACACCCCAGGCACAGTCCTGACACACTGTGAGACCACAAACACCCCAGGCACAGTCCTGACACACTGTGAAACCCCACATACTACTGGAAGAGTCCTGACACACTGGGAGACCCCACACACCCCTGGCAGGGTCCTGACACACTGTGAGACCCCACACAACCCTGACAGGGTCTGACACACTGTAAGACCACACACACACCTGTCAGGGTACTGGCACACTGTGAGACGCCACACACCCCTGACAGGGTCCTGACACACTGTGAGGCCCCACACACCCCTGACAGGGTCCTAACACACTTTCAGACCCCACACACCCCTGACAGGGTCCTGACACACTGTGAGACCCCACAAACACCCCAGGCACAGTCCTGACACACTGTGAGATCCCGCACACCCCTGACAGGGTCCTGACACACTGTGAGACCACAAACACCCCAGGCACAGTCCTGACACACTGTGAGACCCCACACAACCCTGACAGGGTCCTGACACACTGTGAGACCACAAACACCCCAGGCAGAGTCCTGACACACTGGGAGACCCCACACACCCCTGACAGGGTCCTGACACACTGTGAGACCACAAACACCCCAGGCACAGTCCTGACACACTGTGAGACCCCACACACCCCTGACAGGGTCCTGACACACTGTGAGACCACAAACACCCCAGGCACAGTCCTGACACACTGTGAGACCACAAACACCCCAGGCACAGTCCTGACACACTGTGAGACCCCACACACCCCTGACAGGGTCCTGACACACTGTGAGACCACAAACACCCCAGGCACAGTCCTGACACACTGTGAGACCACAAACACCCCAGGCACAGTCCTGACACACTGTGAGACCCCACACACCCCTGACAGGGTCCTGACACACTGTGAGACCGCACACACCCCAGGCACAGTCCTGACACACTGTGAGACCCCACACAACCCTGACAGGGTCCTGACACACTGTGAGACCACAAACACCCCAGGCACAGTCCTGACACACTGTGAGACCACAAACACCTCAGGCAGATCCTGACACACTGGGAGAACCCCACCCACCCCTGAGAGGGTCCTGACACACTGTGAGACCGCACACACTCCTGGACAGGTCACTGACACACTGTGAGACCTCACACACCCCTGACAGGGTCCTGACACACTGTGAGACCCCACACACACACCTGGACAGGTCCCTGACACACTGTGAGACGCCACACAACCATGAGAGGATCCTGACACACTTTCAGACCCCACACACCACTGACAGGGTCCTGAAACACTTTCAGACCCCACACACCCCTGACAGGGTCCTGACACACCCTGAGGCCTCAGACACCCAGGAGAGGGTCCTGACACACTGTGAGACCCCACACACCCCCTGACAGAGTCCTGAAACACTGTGAGACCCCACACACACCCCTGACAGTGTCCTGACACACTGTGAGATCCTACACACCCCTGACAGGGGCCTGACACACTGTGAGACCCCACACACCCCTGACAGGGTTCTGACACACTTTCAGACCCCACACACCCCTGACAGGGTCCTGACACACTGTGAGACCCCACACACACCCCTGACAGGGTCCTGACACACTGTGAGACTCTACACACTCCTGACAGGGTCCTGACACACTGTGAGATCCCACACACCCCTGACAGAGTCCTGACACACTGTCGAGACCCCCCACACACACCCCTGACAGGTTCCTGACACACTGTGAGACCCTACACACCCCTGACAGGGTCCTGACACACTGTGTACCCCACACACCCCTGCAGGGTCCTGATAGACTGTGAGACCCCACACACCCCTGACAGGGCCCTGACACACTGTGAGACCCCACACACCCCTGACGGGGCCCTGACACACTGTGAGACCCCACACACCCCTGACAGGGTCCTGACACACTGTGAGACCCCACACACCCCTGACAGGGTCCGGCCAGACACCGAGACCCGATAAAACCAGGCACAGTCCTGACACACTGTGAGATCCCACAAACCCCTGACAGGGTCCTGACACACTGTGAGACCTCACACACCCCTGACAGGGTCCTGACACACTGTGAGACCACAAACACCCCTGACAGGGTCCTGACACACTTTCAGACCCCACACACCCCTGACAGGGTCCTGACACACTGTGAGACCCCACAAACCCCCCAGGCACAGTCCTGACACACTGTGAGATCCCACACACCCCTGACAGGGTCCTGACACACTGTGAGACCACAAACACCCCAGGCACAGTCCTGACACACTGTGAGACCCCACACACCCCTGACAGGGTCCTGACACACTGTGAGACCACAAACACCCCAGGCACAGTCCTGACACACTGTGAGACCACAAACACCCCAGGCACAGTCCTGACACACTGTGAGACCCCACACACCCCTGACAGGGTCCTGACACACTGTGAGACCACAAACACCCCAGGCACAGTCCTGACACACTGTGAGACCACAAACACCCCAGGCACAGTCCTGACACACTGTGAGACGACAAACACCCCAGGCACAGTCCTGACACACTGTGAGACGACAAACACCCCAGGCACAGTCCTGACACACCTGTGAGACCACAAACACCCCAGGCACAGTCCTGACACACTGTGAAACCCCACATACTACCGGAAGAGTCCTGACACACTGGGAGACCCCACACACCCCTGACAGGGTCCTGACACACTGTGAGACCCACAAACACCCCAGGCACAGTCCTGACACACTGTGAGACCCCACACACCCCTGACAGGGTCCTGACACACTGTGAGACCACAAACACCCCAGGCACAGTCCTGACACACTGTGGAGACCACAAACACCCCAGGCACAGTCCTGACACACTGTGAGACCCCACACACCCCTGACAGGGTCCTGACACACTGTGAGACCACAAACACCCCAGGCACAGTCCTGACACACTGTGAGACCACAAACACCCCAGGCACAGTCCTGACACAGCGTGAAACCCCACATACTACTGGAAGAGTCCTGACACACTGGAGACCCACACACCCCTGACAGAGTCCTGACACACTGGGAGACCACACACAGCCCCGAAAGGGTCCAGGCAGACTGGGAGACCACACACACACCCCTGGCAGGGTCCTGATAGACTGTGAGACCCCACACACCTCTGCAGGGTCCTGATAGACTGTGAGATCCCACCCAAATCTGACAGGGTCCTGATAAAGCGTGAGACCCCCACACACCGCCCTGTCAGGGTGTTGACACACTGTGAGACCACACTCTCTCCTCTTAGGGTACTGACATACTGTGAGACCCCCACACACCCCTGAGAGGGTCCTGCCAAACTGTGTGAACCCACACACCCCTGACAGGGTCCTGACACACTGTGAGACCCCAAACACCCCTGAAAGGGTCCTGACACACTGTAAGACCCCACACACCCCTGACAGGGTCCTGACACACTGTGAGACCCTACACTCCCCTGGCAGGGCCCTGACACACTGTGACACCCCACACTCCCCTGGCAGGGTCCTGACACACTGTGAGACCCCACACACACCTGACAGGGTCCTGACACACTGTGAGACCCCACACACCCCTGACAGGGTCCTGACACACTGTGAGACCCTACACTCCCCTGGCAGGGCCCTGACACACTGTGAGACCCCACACACCCCTGACAGGGTCCTGACACACTGTGAGACCCTACACTCCCCTGGCAGGGCCCTGACACACTGTGAGACCCCACACTCCCCTGGCAGGGTCCTGACACACTGTGAGACCCCACACACACCTGACAGGGTCCTGACACGCTGTGAGACCACAAACACCCCAGGCACAGTCCTGACACACTGTGAGACCACAAACACCCCAGGCACAGTCCTGACACAGCATGAAACCCCACATACTACTGGAAGAGTCCTGACACACTGGGAGACCCCACACACCCCTGACAGGGTCCTGACACACTGTGAGACCCTACACACTCCTGACAGGGTCCTGACACACTGTGAGTCCCCACACACCACTGACAGGGTCTGACACACTGTCAGACCCCACACACCCCTGACAGGGTACTGACACACTGTGAGACCCCCACACACCATTGACAGGGTCCTGACACACTGTGAGGACCCCACACACCCCTGCAGGGTCCTGATAGACTGTGAGATCCCACCCAGATCTGACAGGGTCCTGATAAAGCATGAGACCCCACACACACCGCCCTGTCAGGGTGTTGACACACTGTGAGACCCCACACACCATTGACAGGGTCCTTGACACACTGTGAGACCCCCACACACCCCTGACAGGGTCCTGACACACTGTGAGGCCCCACAAACCCCTGACAGGGTCCTGACACACTGTGAGACCACAAACACCCCAGGCACAGTCCTGACACACTGTGAGACCCCACACACCCCTGACAGGGTCCCTGACACACTGTGAGACCACAAACACCCCAGGCACAGTCCTGACACACTGTGAGACCACAAACACCCCAGGCACAGTCCTGACACACTGTGAGACCCCACACACTCCTGACAGGGTCCTGACACACTGTGAGACCGCACACACCCCAGGCACAGTCCTGACACACTGTGAGACCCCACACAACCCTGACAGGGTCCTGACACACTGTGAGACCACAAACACCCCAGGCACAGTCCTGACACACTGTGAGACCACAAACACCTCAGGCAGATCCTGACACACTGGGAGACCCCACCCACCCCTGAGAGGGTCCTGACACACTGTGAGACCGCACACACTCCTGGACAGGTCACTGACACACTGTGAGACCTCACACACCCCTGACAGGGTCCTGACACACTGTGAGACCCCACACACACACCTGGACAGGTCCCTGACACACTGTGAGACCCCACACAACCATGAGAGGATCCTGACACACTTTCAGACCCCACACACCACTGACAGGGTCCTGAAACACTTTCAGACCCCACACACCCCTGACAGGGTCCTGACACACCCTGAGGCCTCAGACACCCATGTGAGGGTCCTGACACACTGTGAGACCCCACACACCCCTGACAGAGTCCTGAAACACTGTGAGACCCCACACACACCCCTGACAGGGTCCTGACACACTGTGAGATCCTACACACCCCTGACAGGGGCCTGACACACTGTGAGACCCCCACACACACCCCTGACAGGGTACTGACACACTTTCAGACCCCACACACCCCTGACAGGGTCCTGACACACTGTGAGACCCCACACACACCCCTGACAGGGTCCTGACACACTGTGAGACTCTACACACTCCTGACAGGGTCCTGACACACACTGTGAGATCCCACACACCCCTGACAGAGTCCTGACACACTGTGAGACCCCACACACACCCCTGACAGGTTCCTGACACACTGTGAGACCCTACACACCCCTGACAGGGTCCTGACACACTGTGTACCCCCACACACCCCTGCAGGGTCCTGATAGACTGTGAGACCCCACACACCCCTGACGGGGCCCTGACACACTGTGAGACCCCACACACCCCTGA